>NC_081841.1:166675657-166997046 GCF_963259705.1 Myotis daubentonii
GAGTAACATTTCACTACATTATCTGACATCAGAGTTTAACTAAAACAACCCAAGTGATATTCAGTAAGGAAATAAAAAATGTATCTATGTTGAGGAAAATATCCACAAATGTAAAAGTTCTACAAAATGTGAGAGGTTGTTCAGGATATTTACAAATAATATCTAAGAATTTTACTGTAAATGAAAAGTAACACTAACAACGACAAAATACCAGAATGGGTACATACAGTTTAAGAGACCATTTTAGAGTGGTGTGTAATAAAAAAAAAAGGCTTATCACCACCAACATATATATATAAGTATATGTTAATATATATAATTATGATTTGTATGTCATAATAATTAATATAATTAAAAACAATCAAAAGAAATAAATTGTGTGAAGGTAGTATTTTGTCAAAAATGCTATTTGCCTATCTCTCCTTACTCTATAATGTTTCAGAATCTTGTTTATAATCATAAGGCAAGTTTTGTCACTTTCATTTATCGATATATATTTGAAATGTGGGGCCTAAGTTTTCAACACAGAATTTATATATATATATATATATATATATATATATATATATATATATATATATATATATATAATTATTACTACACTCATGTTCAGGAATAATAGCTATGTTCATTTCTTTATAAACCTACCTAAATGATAAATATATACATTAGATACAATTTTAAATTTCTTACTGATAAGTACCTTGAAATTTCCTAGGCCAGTTTAGATATTGATTTTTACATCTGTTCAAGACTCATCATACAAATGCCTTCATATTCTTCCTGATGTGCCCAAAGTTTTTATTTCACCATATCCTTCTTTATTGTAGTGACACTGAAACAGGAATTTTTAGGGGTGAAAAAGACAGGTTTTTGGGACATTTTAGAAATTTAGAAATTTTGGAAATTAAGAGGACCATGGAGGAATCACAGGGCTGCAGAGCAACAGAAGGTATATTTCCATAGAATGGGGGAGCTGGAAAGCTGCAACAGGTACATTTCCATAGAATAAGGAGCTGGGAACAGCAAAAAGTCTATATTTACAAAATAAAGAGAAGGAAGCCCTTCATCCAGAAGGAGAGGAAGAAAGCCCAAAGGGAATAGAAAAAAATAAGGAAGGAGTTGGGGAAGGAGTTGAGCTCAGGAGTTACTATAGTAACCAGTCTAAGGAAATAGTGACCAATCAGAGGAGATATCAAAGCACAAGGATCTGCAGCCTTTATAAGCCACAGGGAAAAGGAACTCAATGGGACCCTTTCCCCCTCCCTACTTGGGAGTCCGTTCTGTGGGACTCTTCCCTCTCCCTACTTAAGAGTCCATTCTGGGGGACCCTTTCCCCCTCTCCACATAGAATCTATACTTGTTCTTTAATAAATCTCCACCTTTACTATACCACCTTCTGCCCGTGGATTCATTCTTCGACTTTGGCGAACAATGAATCTGGGTTCCAGTCCAAAAATTCTGCTTCAACACTTTTTGTTCCTTAGGTCCCTATTACTATTCTTAAAAAAAAAAGTGTTTTGGACTTTCATAAGCACATGCTCAATGTTCCACTTTATTACAGCATTTTATCAATGGGCATTTCTTACAAGGCCTGTCTTCTTTTTCGGTAGCCTGCACAATGCTGGTGCTGGTTTTGCTGAGGATGATTGCACCTTTCCTCTTCCTCACATAACCCTGCTATCCTCTTGGTGCTGCACACTCTACTGTCTCTGGAATTGGAGCTAGATTCTGATTAAGAACTCACTATTTTTCCCCCATTACCTTCCTCTGCCTCCCTCCACCCCCTTTCCCTCTGGTAATTACCATAAATAAAAGGAAATTTGACTTTGAGTGGTGACCACACAATCCTATATAATAAAAAGGTAATATGTAAATTGACTGTAATGGTGGAACGACCAGAACAACCGCTTGACCAGTCTCTATGAGGTGCACTGACCACCTTTCAGTCCTTTTCCCCGGCCGGCAGGCTCCCATTGCCCAGTGGTGAACAGGGAAATGGGAGTGGGTGGCAGGGGATGCGGGCAGCACCAGGCAAAGTCCCCTGCCCCACCGGTCACCCCACACACAGAGGGTGACCCACGACAGGAGTGAGGCCAGCTCCTGGCAGCCGGGGAAGATAGCCCTGATCGCAGGCCAGGCGTAGGGACCGTACACATTCACAAATTTCATGTGCCAGGCCTCTAGTATAATTTATAGATGTTGATTAAAGAATTGTACCCCAGTAACCTATATACTTTTATTAACCAATGTCACCCCAGTAAATAAAAAATAATTAAAATAAGAATGATATCTTAATCTCATAGAGCACTCCAACCTGTTAAACCAACATAGACAGAGAAAAAAGAGACACTGTGAACAAGATTTAAGGGCAAAGACAAATCTTGAAAAACAGATGTGAAAAATTTTAGTTACAAAAGAAATCCTATAATCAATAATGATAAATATATCATATAGAATTCTTTAGATTAAATTCAGTGCTTTCTATTTTATTATTATTATTTTTAAAATCCTCACCCAAGGATAAACTCTCATTGATTTTAGAGAGAGAGAGAGGGAAACATGGATGTGAGAGTGAAACATCAATCGCGTGCCTCCAATTGACCCACAGCCCAGAAATCAAACATGCCACCTTTCAGTATTCAGGACCATGTTTCAACCAACTGGCCAGGGCTAAATTTAGTTCTTTATAAACAGCTACATTGAATGTCAAATATTTGTTTAATATGAAATGTTGGCTCATTTGCCAAAATAAATTGATATGTAGAAGTCAGTTTTGTTGTCTATGGTTAGTATTTGTCCTGCAGACCTATTTCATTTGTCAAAAATGGTATTAAAATATGAGTAACACTTATAATCAAATACCACAATTTGATTTTCACTACATTGTTTAGAACATATTTGCACTTGATCTTAGCCAAAAGGCCGAGAAGCGATATGTTTAGAACATATTTGGCAACAATTTGGTGGAATAATTAACTTATGGTAGCTTACCCTAATTAGGGTTCATTTTTCTCTCAAAAAAGGTCTAGAATTAAGATATTGTTGTTGATAGCTCTAACTGGTTTGGCTCAGTGGATAGAGCATCGGCCTATGGATTCAAGGGTCCCAGGTTCAATTCCAGTCAAGGGCATGTACCTTGGTTGTGGGCACATACCCAGTAGGGAGTTTGCAGGAGGCAGCTGATCAATGTTTCTCTCTCATTGATGTTTCTAACCCTCTATCCCTCTCCCTTCCTCCCTGTGAAAAATCAATAAAATATATTTTAAAAAAAGATATTATTGATAGTGACTCAGTTACCCAGCAATATAAATTCTAATGGACCCAAGATGGCTACTACAGCTCCAAATAGCATATCCTATTTAAGTAAAGAAGAGGAATAAAGAGAAGATGATAGCAACGTTGGCCATCTTTTTTGAGGAAAGCAAAAGCTTTGCCACAGTCCCAACTCACTATGCTTGATCTACTTTCCCTGGGGACAATTTATTTACTTGGCAATCCTTAGCATAGAAGACTGAAAAAAAATTTTACTAGGGTTGGAGGACTTGTTGTTCCCCCCAATACATGTTTTTGTTTTTTCCTTCTTCCAAGAAAGCATGGCTGAATACATTTGAGGTAGGTGGCATAAAATGTCAACACACATATTTACTATTGGAGGATAAAATAGAAATAAAAAAATTAAAAAAAAAAAAAAAACGGGAAACACTGGGCTTCATCCCTTCAATGTCATCAATTGACCAGAGTTAGAAACAAAGTCTCTCTACCACATATCTTATTTATTGCCTGTGAGGCTCCCTTAGGAATTTATGTTTATGGTTCTAGTACTGCAGTAGTAACTAGGGACTTGGCTATTTATCCTATAGCATATCAAAGGTAATGATGATACTTATTATACATGCATAATTGTTCTTTGGGTGAATAATTGTTATTTTTTTAAGTCCCCCTTTACATTTAGTTCCCCTGTAGGTTTTCTTTAGTTGTGTTTTTTTTTCCTTTGAATTCCTTTCTCTATTATACTTTTACCTTATTTCTCTACTTTTTTTCTTCCCCAATTTTTTACTTCTTGCTTTTGATCAGATTTATTTTGTAACAGAATTCCTTCTTCTATTATCCTCTGTATTATCTGTATTATTTTTTCATCTACCTAAATCTTCTCTTTTCTCCTTTTTTTTTCAGAAATCTTATGCTTCCAACATGTACTGTATTGTTTTTGTCCCTCACTACTAACTTTCAGTGTACTCTTACTACGTACATGCTATATTTCACTATTTTCCTCATTGTTTTTAGACCTTATTTTTTAAGTTTCTCATAAATTTCTTTATTCAATTCCTATTTTTATCTCTAGCAAAACATAACATAAATGTTATGTGTGATGTAAGATTTTAAATTGCTTAAATGTATTCTTTTACTAATAAAAGAATAAACAAGTGATCCACGACTGTATACATATTCAATATAAATAAAGTGAATTTTGAACACATTTTTTAATGAAAAAGAATGTTATTTTATCAGTTTATTGTTCAGTGTGCATATATAGTTTGCATCAAATGCAAACTTTCTTGCAAAAAATCTTGAGAATGTAAGCTGAGAAGGATAATGGCAAGCTAAACAAAGACACAGAGAAAGCATGGATGTGTGGTAGAACAAATAATGCTGTGTCTAAACAGGTATTTGAAACTTAAGCAAGTAGTCAGAAAACAAATTGAACATTTACTTTTCCAAAGGGATTAAGAAATGTGGTTGATTATACCTTCTAAATGAAGCTTTGAGTAAACTGCTGTCTTGATTGATTTCTTTGGTATTTGCTAACTCTGCAACTGAACGTTCTGTTGGGAATTCTTTTATTTGTATGTTTCCAAAAGATGTGAATTAACTCATAATTAATGGGATTAATACAGACATTATGAAACAGCTGTTACATTTTTATTAACAACTATACTGGAATCTAACCAAATACAATTTTTTTAGAGACAATGATGGTATTTGCATAAAACTTTTCACCATTAAAATGCCAGAACTTAAAAGAGCATTTCACTAGAACTTGATGGGTAAAAAGAAACTCAAAATGATATTTAATTATGAGTCTAGCATAATTTAATTCTATTGTTTATTTGAAAGCAAATAACTATATTTATTTATTCAGGATTATTAAAACTAGATTTCATCATGCATCATAAGGTACTTTTTGAGTAGCTTCTACACACCAGACACTATAGGGATACAAAGTTGAATAAAACAAAGAAGTTTAATACATTGGAAGATCTGGCAACGTAGTACTAAAAACAGTAGTGAGGATTATTAAGGGAGCAAAAGCAATGCTCTGAGAGAGAATAGTGTAAGTGGTGGGAGCTTTATTTTGACACATGGATCATGGGAAGCCACTCTGAAAAAGTGTTACTTTCTTAGGGTGACGCCTGCAAGGTGACAAAGGACCAGCCATATAGGAGTGGGAGTGACAGCATTATAGGCAAGAAATTTCCAGCAGGGCAAATTATATCAGAAGAAACAACTTGGCTCTTTCAATCACCTGAAAGAATTACCAGTGTAGTTAGAACTAATGTGAGAGGGACTGTGACCAATTAGGCAGGGCTTAGATCAGTCAAGGAGTTTTTATTTTGTTTGTTTTAAGTGCAGCAGAGAGAGGTCCACTAATGTGTCTTTCAGTTCTACAATTTGTGAGGACATGTACATTTGTTTTGAACTTTAATACTTAATACAATCATTTATTATTAATTTTCAAATATATACTTAAAAAAGTATAACTTCTCATACACCTGTCACTCATATTTACGGACGCTGCTATAAAAAAGTTTGTTCTTAGCCATTTGGTTGATTGATCACCATACTCAATGGGCTACTACATTTCATTTTTACATGCCACATTATTGGGCATGTAAAGAACTAATACCTAGATTTACCAAAATCATGGTTCCTGAAAGCTTACTACCAGGAGTTTAAAATAATTAGTTTCCAGAATGTCTTTCTCATTTTTAGATCAGATTTAGGAGAGGAATAATTAAATACTGTCAAGATAAGAATGAAAGACTAATTCAATCAAATAAAGATGGACTCTAAATTCCTATTTGCAAGATAGCTTTGCAATAGAGATTTTATAAAAGTAGTAAAAGACATGTAATAGTAGAAATGAAACTGCTTTTGCCACCAGAGAACTGAGTGTGATTCCTGGCCCAGTAATTTAATAGTTGACATCATTAAAGTCAGTTGTCCATTGGAACTTCATTCATTAAATATTATTATTCATCTACAGGTTTTGCATGTAGATTAAATAAAACATCATAATGGTAAGTTTTATATCATTTTTTACTGGGCTATAGTTCACTTCATTATTCGTTTAAAGTAGTTATATATTTTTTTTAAAAGAGGAGGAATAGGGAAGTTGGAGTATGGAGGTAATATTAAATATACCATAATTGGGTCATTTTATCTGTCTTATAACTTTTTTTAAGTTGATAATTTTGACTTGGGTCTTTAAAGGGTTAAATAAATCAGTATCTTCAAATGGAAACACACATTTCAATAAGAAATTTATTGTTTTAGAATTATGATTTAACAAAACTATCTATGACCAATTAAAGCCACCATTTCCCAAGATCTGCACATTTTGTCTTTGGGAGGGAACAGGTTGATCACTTAAATAGGATCCTTGAGTAACCAAGTCAGGAAAACTCTGGGGCATTGGCAAACAAGATGTAGCTGCAGGGGATTGCAATGAGCCCCCTGAAGTAAAATTACTTGGGGAAGGTGGAGTGCAAAGCCTTGGGGTTGACGTTAAAATAAGCAGAGCTAAGCATCCTTGAAGGAATCCTATGGCCTGTCAAGTTTATGTTCCCTGCCGGGGTCTAGCCCCAGCAGGTCCAGGGGTTCCCAAAGGCGTAGACGGAGTCAGCGAAGAAGGAATGACACGGAGACAGTGTTCAGTTGATCAGCAGCCTAGCCAGGATCTCTAGCCAGGATCTCCAGAGAGGTTCTGCTTCGGATCTCCAGCCAGGTTCTGTGGCCAGGTACTCCAGTCAGGTTCAGTCACCAGGTTCTAGTCAGGCTCTCCTGCCAATCTCCGCAGTCAGGTTCAGTCCAGGATCCCCTGCCATGCTCTCTCGCCAGGCTCCGCCTCCAGGCTCCGTGTAGGTTCTGTCTTCTGAATTCTGTTCTAAGCTCTGTGTGTCTTGCTGTCTTGTTACATCTGTATTTATACCAGTTGATTCAATCCTATCAATCTCTATTACAAAGGTTAGGGCATTTCTTATCTCCATTCCAGGGAGTAAAGATTATGTAGCTTAAGCATGATTGTTCATAGTTAAAGTGATTAATTACCCGCCTTGCACTTAGTTGAGGGGTTTTATCCCCTCCCTAACTTCAGGGGAAAATCCCTACCTGGGGAAACAACCTTTCTCAGAGAGGTGACCTTGGTTAAAACACAGCGCCAAGAAGGTGAGCAAACATATTAAGAACAGTATGCCATATATGCCAGGTCCCTTGAAACAGCAAGCATGGACCAGCTCCCGGCAGTTCCCTACATTTAAAGGATGCCAAAATAATTGTAGTTCCCTGAATCTGTTATGTTTCTTAGCTCTTGTGTTTTTTGAACTTCTTTCCTCTTTTGGAATGTCATACCTTTTCCTACCACCTCTCCATCTTCCTTAAATTAGTTTCTCTTTTCCATTCTTGAATTAGCCCAATACATGACTTAGCTAAATCTCTATCTGAATTAAATGTGCTAGGCCTGATCAGTATATTGTCCTAGGCATTTGTATCTCATAACTTTTACCATACTATATTATTATTAGACTTCCAACTAGACAAAGAGAAAGAGAGTTATGACTTTTCATTACCAGCTCCTAGTAGTTTGACTGCCACATAACACTTCTTTTCCTAAATAAATTCAAGGACGTCTGAAAGAATGGTTGAACATTAGAGGCTGGATATTACTCTGTCATTATTCAAGACATCAGTAGAAAGTTTTACAGCCTCCATTTATAGCTAGGGTTCAGGATTTGAAGAAGGGGCTGCACACAAATAAAAACACTAGACAAGAAATATGAATTTAGAAGTCATAGGAGCCAGGTAAAAACTTCTCTCTAGTGGAGAAGCTCACTGAAACTGGGTCCTGTCTGCTTTTATTCACTTGAATACACATTTGCCCTTTAGTAATGTATACAGGCATATCAAAGGTAAAGTTTGGTAAACAGTAAAGGGATTATCAGGTTAGGGAATTGCCTTCAGCCATTGAGCCCACAGCAGGGCAGTATTATACTGATTTTCAGCCCTGCTGAATATCAAAGTCCATTGGCCTTCCAATGGGTCTTTTTGCATGATATGTTAATTACTCTTGGTTTTAGTCTCTGGCAAGTTTCAATGAGTCATTGTTAGCCTGCACTAGACTTCTAAGAAATATGACTTCAATTCTTACAGAATTAAAGAATTGCTTAGTAAAATCCAGATCTTCTTAATTATGTGTTCTTTGGTATACTGATATGATATGTTTTAATTAACTTCTATATTTTAATTTTTGAAATAATCTAGAAGCATTTCATACCTTTTGCCTGTAGAAGAAACATATTAACTGAAGCTTTATGATCTGGTCATTGATGTATTGCCTATACCTAGTCTAAAATATAGTATGTTAAAAATAAATGCTTAGACATTAATGAATAAATTGATGCTAAGATTCCTTCTTTAATATGTAAATCATTAGGTACATATTAGACAGATGCAATACTATTACTAATTTGAGATTTTAATGTTGGAAAAAATTAAGGAAGTTTATGTGATTTATTGGATTTTTATAACTGTCCTATTTTGATACAAATATAAAAAATTTTTGGTGTAATCATTATAAAGTATGCTTTTAGGATTTTAAATAAACTTATCTTCTAAGATGTACAAAAACTGTGCTCTCTTATTTATTTTCTAGATATACATTTAAATAGGTAGAGCATTTTACCCATATAAAATTCCATTTGTTTATTATGGTCTTTCCATGAATAATGAATCATTTACATGAAATAGATTTGAGGTATTTCACAAAACATCCTATATAATAAAAGCCTAATATGCTAAGTTTCCAATGGTCCAGTCATCCGTTCAACCAATCAAAGTGTAATATGCTAATGATGTGCTAAGGCTGCTCAACAGCTCTCTATGATGTGCACTCACCACCAGCGTGGCAGATTCTCCAACTAGTAGGTTAGCTTGCTGCTGGTGTCTGGCCAATCGGGACTGAGCCAGATGGGCCAGACATACCCTAGAGCCCTCCCGTGGTCCCTCCCCGGCTGGCCAACCTCCTGCATTCCTCCCCGGCCTCGATCATGCACCGGTGGGGTCCCTAGGCCTGGCCTGCATGCTCTTGCAATCCCAGACCCCTTAGGGGATGTCGGAGAGCCGGTTTCAACCCAATCCCGCAAGGCAGACTGAGGGACCTTACTGGTGCACAAATTTGTGCACCAGGCCTCTAGTTGTATAATAATGATTGTAGTGGGCATATATGAGTGGTGACATAATAAGAATAGTGATGAAACTCAGTAACCATAATCCCTGTCTGCAAAAATGTTATTTTTGACACACAAAAATAACAAATTACAAAATGAAGATAAAATAGAATAAAACATCTATAAATCACAACTATAAGAAGAAAACAGAAAATGAGAATCCAAACTATTTCATTAATAAAAATCCTTCCAACCATGTAGCAAAAGAAAACATCTTATCCAAATCACATACCATTAAACAAAAATGATCAGGTATGAAACAACGTTTCAGATCACAATTAAGGTTGATAAACCAAATAAATGGAAGCTTAGCAGTTTTAAAGAGTTTATGCAGCCAAGGAGTCATTGAATTTACTCAAAAGAAGAATTTTACTTGCTTGAAGAATTTTTATATTCATATTAACCAAAGGAAGTATCAGATATAAGTCTAATATCATTGGCTTCAAATATGAAAAAGCACCATGAAAATGTGCTTTATCTTATCACATTCATATGCCTAATCACCTAATCATGTTTGTGTCAATATATCAAGTCTATATAGGTTTTCCTATAATCAAAATCATAGAGTTCAAGTGAATACATTAATCCTTTAAACCAGCAATTGTGCTGCAAGAACTTTTAAAATATGCAATACCTGACTATTTAGCAAGGACACTGAGCTCTTTTTTCCTTAGATTGCCAAATGAAAAAATGACAACAGCCAATGCAACAATAGCTGTTGGTGTGAATGAATCAAAATTATGCCTATTTTTTGTCTGTGTGCCACAGAATGTAAATAGTTAGTTTATGTGTGCCGTGAGATAAAAAAGGCTGAACATTTCTGCTTTAGAACAACTGTTTATCTTGAGAAAGTGCTCCATGTAAATTCTTTCTTGAAGATTAGACCAGCTGGTAAGAACCAGGGTAAATTAGGAGTATCAGTTTTTCCCATAAAGGGCATGATAGACTATCAAAACTCTGAAGAACACAGGTAAAACTCAAAATACTATGACTCACAAATTGGTCTTATAATATGACTCCCAAATGAACAATTTGGGAAGCAATAATCTTTGGAAAATAATTAAAGAAAACCGATCTCACCAAATTGGGTGGTAGAATGAGATAAAGGGGAAAATAAGCTAGAGAATAGGACTGTTTTTTTTTTTTTTGTAAGACAAAACCAAAAAATCAAACTTAAAATATAATAATTAGAAAGTATAATTTCACTGGAAAAATATTAAGAAATATGATGTACTATTCTGAAACATTTATCTATTATTATATAGGTCTGGGTACATTCTTTGAGGCATTACTTAATAACTGCATGAGATGTCCCCAAGTGCTTAGAAAGTCAGTGTTTCACCAACTTCCTATCTTCTGGAGAAAATAAAATAAAAAAGATTTTTTAAAAAAAGTCAAATTTTGCTTATTTAAGAGTTTTCTTATAGAATCCAATATTCTATTAGAATAACAATGCTTTAGCCATAACAATGCTTTCTATTTGAATGATTCTCTTTTAACCAGATGATGTCCACTCTGAATACCTGTATTATATCATTAGTTTAGACCTTTCAAACCCTAACATTTCCAATTACATTAATTCCTTTTTAGATAAATGAAGTCTACTTTAAAAGAATTGATGTGTAGGCTTGGTAATATTTTTTAAATCAGTTTTTGTAAATTCATTTTTTTAAACTTGGTTTAGTGATTGTTTAAAAGAAGCAAAAGCCAATTTTCATCCTATAAACAAGCAAAGTCATATATTCGGTAAACAAGTTTGTTTTTTTAACTGCTTGAGCTGATAAAAAAATTCAGCAAAGTTGTAAGATACAAGATCAACAACAAAAATCAGTTGTAGTCCTATACAGCAACGATGAGTAATCTGAGAAAATTAAGAAAATAATTCCATTTACAATCACATCAAAAAGAATAAGATGCTTAGGAATAAATTTAAGAAGCTGTCAGATATGTGCACTGAAAACTATGCACCACTAGTAAAAGTCATTAAATAATATCTAAATGAATGGAAACACATCTTGTGTTCATGTATTGCAAGACAATGTTTTTTATCATACATCTTTTTAAAATTTATCTTTATTGTTGAAAGTATTACAGAGATTCCCCTTCTCCCCACCCCCATTGACCCCCTCCACCCGACTCCTGTCCGCTTTCAAGGCCTTCCCTGCACTATTGTCTGTCTATGGGCTATGCATAGATGCATATAAATTCATTAGTGAATCTCTTCCTGCTGCATCCCCTCCCCCGAAATACATCAATGTGTTGCATGCTTCAATGGCTCTAGATCTTTTTGTGCATCAGTTTATTGTGTTCAATAGATTCTACTTATAAGTGAGATCATGTGATACTTGTCTTTCTCTGACTGGCTTATTTCGGTTAATATGATAATCTCCATGTCCATCCATGTTGTCTCAAAGGGTAAGAGATCCTTCTTTTTTATAGCTGCATAGTATTCCATTGTGTAAATATACCACAGGTTTTTAATCCATTTAACTACTGATGGGCACTTGGAGTGTCTTCAGATCTTAGCTATTATAAATAAAGCTGTTATGAACACAGGGATGCAATCTTTCTGATTGGTGTTTCTGACTTCTTAGGATAGATTCATAGAAGTGGGATCACTGGGTCAAATGGCAGTTTCATTTTTAATTTTCTGAGGAAACTCCACACTCTTTTCCATAGTGGATGTTCCAGTCTGCATTCTCACCAATAGTGTCCTAGGGTTCCTTTTTCTCCACATCCTCACCAGCACTTGTTGTTAGTTGATTTATTGATGATAGCCATTCTGGCAGGTATGAAGTGGTACCTCATTGTAGTTTTAATTTGCTTATCTCTGATGTTTAGTAACATTGAGCATTTTTTGCATATGTCCTTTGCCCATTTGTATATCCACTTTGGAGAAGTATCTATATAGGCCATTTGCCCATTTTAATTGCTTTTTTCCCCCTTCCTTTTGTTAAGTTCTATGAGTATTTTATATGTTTTGGAAATTAACCCCTTATCTTTGGCAAATATGGTCTCCCATACAGTGGCTTCCCTTTTCATTTTGATGCTAGTTTCATTTGCTATGGAGAAGCTATAAAAAAGGCCATATATGACAAACCTAAAGCGAATATCATACTCAATGGGCAAAAACTAAAATAATTTCTCGTAAGAACAGGAACAAGACATGGTTTTACACTTTCACCACTTTTATTAAATACTAGGGGCCCGGTGCACGAAATTCGTGCACTGGGTGTGTGTGGGGGGGAGTGTCCCTCAGCCCAGCCTGCCCACTCTCACATACTGGGAGCCCTCAGGCGTTGACCCCCATCACCCTCCAATCGCAGGATCGGCCCCTTGCCCAGGCCTGATGCCTCGGCCAGAGGCGTAGACCCCCATCACCCTCCGATCGCCTGATCAGCCCCTTGCCCAGGCCTGACGCCTCTGACAGAGGTGTCAGGCTTGGACAGGGGACCCCCATCTCCCCCCGATCACTGGCTCTGGCCCCCGCCCAGGCCTGAGGCCTCTGGCGCAGGAATCATGCCTGGGCAGGGGACCCCCATCTCCCTCTGATCGCTTGCTCCACCCCCCGCCCAAGCCTGACGCCTCTGACCCAGGCTTCAGGCCTGGGCAAGGGGACCATCATATCCCCCCAATCCCCGGCTCCGCCCCCCACCCAGGCCTGATGCCTCGGCCAGAGGAGTTGACCCTCATCACCCTCCAATCACCAATCACTGGATCAGCCCCTTGACCAGGCCTGAGGCCTCTGGCCTAGGTGTCTGGCCCGGGCAGCGGGGACCCGCAGCTGCAGCGGCCCCGCGATCGTGGGCTCCGCTTTAGGCCCAGGCAAGGGACCCCTAGCTCCCGGGACTGCCAGCTTCAACCGTGTCCAGCTCCCATCGCTGGCTCCACCCCTACTTCCTGCTATCACTGGCCAGGGCGGCAAAGGCGCCTGATTCTCTGATCATGGCTGGGGGGCAGGGCAAAGGCGGCCCCAGGGCTGCCTTTGCCCTGCCCCCCAGCTCTTAGCTCCCCCTGGGTTTCTGATCACTGTCAGTGGCAGGGGGCTTCTTCCTGCTTTCCCTTTCGCCTCCCTGCATTGTGCCTACATATGCAAATTAACCGCCATCTTGTTGGCAGTTAACTGCCAATCTTAGTTGGCAGTTAACTGTCAATCATAGTTGGCAGTTAACTGCCAATCATAGTTGGCAGTTAACTGCCAATCATAGTTGGCAGTTAACTGCCAATCATATCATAGTTGGCAGTTAACTGCCAATCATAATTGGCAGTTAATTTGCATATAGCCCTGATTAGCCAATGAAAAGGGTATCGTCGTACGCCAATTACCATTTTTCTCTTTTATTAGATAGGATAGTAGTAGAAGTTCTAGCCACAGCAGTCAGACAAGAAGAAAAAACAAAAGGCACCCAAATTGTAAAGTATGATGTAAAACTCATTATTCACAGATAACATTATATTTTGTACATAGAAAATCCTAAAGACTCCACCAAAAACTACTACATTTAATGAATGAATGCTGGAAGCTGGACCACCCTTGCTGCTTGACACAGTCGCTGCAGGGAAGAAACATCTGTACAGCATATGTTTCAAGGGACCTGGTGTATATGGCATACTGTTCTTAATATGTTTGCTTCCCCCTCTTAGCGCCATGTGTTTTAACCAAGGACACCTCCCCGAGAAAGGTTGTTTTCCCAGGTAAGGATTTCCCCCTGGAGTTAGGGATTAACAGGACTAAGGAAGGGAATAAATCAGTAAAACCCCTTAACTAAGTACCAGGTAGGTAGTTAATCACCTTAACTATGAACAAACATGCTTAAGTTACATAATCTTTACTTAGGAAAATCTCCTTCAGTTACTTCCTTGTAGCTTAACAGAACAGTGGAGTAGGGACCTTGGAATGGAGATAACAAACGCCCTAACCTTTGGAATAGAATGGATAGGATTAAAATCAAATGGTATAAATACAGATGTAACAGGACAATAAATAGAGAACCTGGCTGGAGAATCTGGCGAAAGGACCCAATTATGCTGATCAACTGAATGCTGTCTCTGTGTCATTACTTCTTTGCCAACTCCATCCACACCTTTGGGAACCCCTGGACCTGCTGGGGCTGGACCCCAACAAAAGAATTCAGCAATGTAGCAGGATACAAAATTAACACTCAGAAATTAATGGCATTTTTATATACCAAAAATGAACTCTCAGAAAGAGAAACTTAAAAAAAAATACCATTTACCATTGTTCCAAAAAATTTAAGATAATTAGGAAGAATTAATATTCCCTAAAAGTTATCTACAGACTGAATTCAATCTGTATTTTGCAGAAATTAAAAAGGTGATCTTCAAATGTATATGAATTATGAAAGACTCTAAATAGCCAAAACAATATTGAATTAAAAGAATAAAGTTGGAGGACTTCCTAATTTCAAAATCTATAAAGCTACACTAATCAAAATTTATAGTGCTGGCATAAGGATAGATATATAGATCAATGGGATAGAATTGAGAGCCCAGTAATAAATCTATACGTTTATGGTCACTTGATTCTCAACAAGGTGCCATAGCCATTCAATGAGGAAAGAAGAGGTTTTTTGTTTGTTTTATTTAATAAATGATGTTGGGACAACTGCATATTTACAAGCAAAAGATCAAAGTTGAACCTCTATCTCACCCCATAGACAAAAATTTCCCCAAAAAGGATGAAATAATAGAAAATATATTTTTTTAAAAACAACTTATAAACAAATGTTCATAGCAGCTAGCCAAAAGGTAGAAATTACCTGAATGTCCATCAGGTGATAAATGAATTAAAAATGTAATATATCCATGCAATAAACTATTATTCAGGCACTAAAAGAATAAAGTAATATATGTTGCAACATGGTTGAACCTTGAAAACAATATCCTAAGTGAAAGAAGCCAGACACAAAAACACCTGTTTGTTGTATGATTCCCTTCATATGAAAAATCCAGAGCAGAGAAATCCATGGGGACAGAAAGCAGATTAGTGTTTGCCAGGACCTGAGTGGTGGGGGAGAATGAAAAGTGACTGCTTAATGGTGGGAGTTTCCTTTTGTGGTGGGGAAAAGTTTCTGGAATTAGATGGTGATGACAATTGCACAACTAAAGTGTATATGTAAAATTATTAAAATGGTAAATGTTTGTGTGTGTTTTACCACAACTAAACAAAATTTAAAACTATGCACACTGAAAATCAATATCAGTCAAACTCACTCATAAACCCACACAACAAAAAATTACCTCCTCCAAGTATTAAATTGTACATTTACTCATTAAACATAAAGTTTTGTTATCCCTTTTTAAGAAAATTTGTTTACCAAATCAGTAGCTTACTATCAGTTACTTCTTAAAAAGCTTTCTTTTCTTATTGTGTTTGTTCCATTTTAATAACATTCTATTTATACTTTTTTACCCGCTTAGCTCTTTAGTACTTTTAAGGTGGGGACAATGATTATCAATGCATTCATATTTTCTTCTATGAACAAAAAGTAATGTAATTAAGCATTTAATACATAACTAAAGCATAATTTCAGAATATTGCTTAAACAATAAAAAAATTGAACATAATATCTTCACATATAATTTTATTCTTACCTCATTTTCTTAAGCCACTTACATTAATTCCCTAATTCCATTCGATTTTTAATTAAATATATATCCAGATCTGTTTTTTTCTCCCTAATTGCTTTCCCTCTGTCATGAGGCTAAGTCTCATACCAGGATGACTGCATTAGTTTCTTCTCTCTGATTTAAGTTCTTTCCATTTCAATCCATTTTATATATTTCTGCCTTATTAATCTTCCTACAATGTAGCTTTCATGTATCTCTTCTTTGCTGTAAATTTTACAATGACCCCCCGTGCCTTCGTACTCAAGTCCAGTTTTAATTGTGTGGCATTTCATGTATTTTCTCAAATTATTGATTTTACCTATACAACCTATATTTTATAACTCTTTTTCAGGAATTTTTCTCACTTCATAATGGCAAATTTGAAAATAAGATTATGCACAGCCTGGTTTGTCTCTGGTGTCAGACAAAATAAAACTGAACCCTACTTACTGTTTGGTCATTGAGAGAGTCACAGATGGTCAGAATCAGTTTCCACATCTATAAAATGGAAGCAAAAATATTTTGTCCTATTTTCTATGGCTGTTATGAAGTTACAGTGAGTTACTATATGTTAAAAAATGTTTAAATACGTATAAGTTGCTATTAGTGTGTATGTAGGGGCATGGTGCCTTACCCTTAGCAGAATATCAATGTAGTACTTTCCACCACTGTTTTCAAGGTAATTATAGCTTTGTTCTTTGTCTTTACCCATTTTTATCATGGTGCTTGCCTTTATTGAAGAGAGGAATATGTGTGAAAAATGGACTTCACTTGAGTATTCCTCAGGTCAGTGGGCAGCATTATTTTATTTCTGACCACTAGTATAATATCAGTATGGCCTTCATACAGCCAACATAATACATGACTAACTTTGGAGATAGGGAAACAGGTCCTATAAAACTAAAATTATACTCTAAATAAATGTATTATTTCTTCCCCTTAAACTGAGTAATGATTAATTTTAAATATAAAATATATCAGTGGAAAATCAGATCCTATTTGTTAGCATCACAAGCCTAAGTGACCATCTGACCATTCAACCATCTTACCACCAGGGGTACACTCAACGCAGGAGCTGCTGAGCTGCTGTGACTTGGCAGTTGCGGTTCTTGGGGACGCACCTGGAACCAGAGAGGAGGGAGTCCAATTCCAGGGTGCGTCACCCAAGAACTGCCCTCTTGCAATCCAGGACCCCTCAGGGGATGTCAGAGAGCCAGTTTTGGCCTGATCCCTGCAGGCCATGTGGAGGGATCCCACCAGTGTACAAATCCGTGCACCAGGCCTCTGGTTGTAAATAATGCTGCAGTGAACAGAGGGTTGCATATATTCTTTCAAATTAGTGTTTCGGTTTCTTTGGATATATACCCAGAATTATAATCACTGAGTCATAAGACAGTTTCATTTTTAATTTTTTGAGGTAACTCCATATGGTGTTCTATAGTGGCTGCCCCAATCTGCATTCCCACCAACAGTGCACAAGGGTTCCCTGTTCTCCACATCCTCTCCAACACTTGTTGTTTGTAGATTAATGGATATTAGTCATTCAGACAGGTGGTTTTAATTTCCATTTCTCTGATAATTATTTACATTGAGCATCTTTTCATATGTCTATTGGCTATCTGTATGTATGCTCTAGAGAATTGTCTATTTAGGTCCTTTGCCTGTTTTTTAATTAGATTGTTTGTTTTTTGAGTTGTATGAGTTCTTTACAAATTTTGGATATTAATTCCTTTTCAGATGTATCATTGAACAATAAATGGTGCTGGGAAAATTGGACTGATATATGCAAAAAGAAAAAGAAGAAACTAGACTATCTTCCTACATTATTTATAAAAATAAACTCATTGAACTCAATATGGTAAGGCTCAATACCATAAAATCCTAGAAGAAAACATATATATTAAAATCTTGGACATTTCTTTTAGTAATTTTTTTCTGCTATAGCTCCTTGTGCAAGGGAAACAAAAGAGAGAGTAAACAAACGGGTCTGCATCAAACTAAAACATTTTTGTACAGCAAAGGAAACCATCAACAAAGTGAAAAGGAGAACGCTGAATGAGAGAACATATGTTTCTATTTTTGTATTTGATTTAGTTTCCCTTCACTGAATTAGAACTATGTTGATTATGTTATTAGTCTCACTTTTAATGATGAGAAAGTAAAAGTGAAGACATGGGCTTCTACATCTGCAAATATATACGTACACAGAATGTCAGTCAGTCACATAAGCAGAAAGAAAAATACTCTATCCCAACTTCCTGTGTATTTCCTTTTTTGCCACTACACACAAGAAATGTCTTTCCATGGCCTGAGTGCAGTTGAAGTTGGAATGCTGTACTCTTCTGCTTAACACTTTTTTCCTCCTGGGTGAGACGAAAAAAATAACATCTAAGCAGATAAAATATTGTCTTTATGTTTGTGATAGATGTGTGACACTAAACGAGAAGGCTGACACTGAGTTCTGAGAAGTGATGCTGCCTCATTCAGATCACAGCAGTGTTGTCACTCTTCCCAGTTGAAGGGGCCTTTTTTCAAACTGTTCCTTGCTGAGATATGAAATGAAAGAACAGAAGTAGAGTTGAACTGAAAGGAATTTGGCATTAGAAAAGATCTGTCTTTAGGGGTGGATAGGAAAGGTTTATAACAAAAGTCATCAGGAAATTTGAGACCCAAATATTTTCCTTTCTAACAGTGTGGACAGCAGCATGAACAACAAAAGGTTGGTCTCCAGTCCTACACATGTTCACATTCTGTTTTGTGCATTCCATTGAAAGCTGCTATTTTAGTCTTTCTTCTTGGTTATTTCCTAGTTGGGTATTTGGTGCATGAAATTGAATTAATCATACTCCTCAACCATTATTGCCATTAGTCTATTTTTACTTATCAACTAGAGGCCCAGTGCACAACATGAGGGAGGTCCCTCAGCCCAGCCTGTGCCCTCTTGCAGTCCAGGAACCCCTGGGGGATGTCTGCCTGCCGGCTTAGGCCTGCTCCCTGCAGGGATCCTTAGTGCTGCTGCAGAAGTGAGAGAATCTCCCGCCACCACCACTGTTGCGCTTGCCAGCTGTGAGCCTGGTTTCTGGCTGAACAGCGCTCCCCCTGTGAGAGTGTGCTGACCACCAAAGGGTACTTCCTGCGTTGAGCATCTGTCCCCTGGTGGTCATTGTGCATCATGACTACTGGCCATTCCACTGTTCAGTTGATTTGCATATTAGCCTCTTATTATATAGGATTTATTTGTATGTATGTTCATTTCCTTTCAGTCCTCATCTTTAGTACAAATATTTTCATGTGTATATGTTTATATAAACATGTGTTATTGCTTGCATGTGTATTTTTAATTTGCATGCATATTGTTACTTTATTGATTATATTTTCTTTCAGTTCCATTTTTAGATCTGTCAACATTTCTATATGTACTGTAGAGCATTCTACGGTATCTATCTATCCCTTTCTACATTGCCACTCCCTCCATACTTAGACTGCTTCAACTCCCTACCAACAAAACAAATGTGCACTGACTAGCTTTGTAGATGTCCCTCAAAGGACATATTGATCATTGCTTTAGGGCGGTGATTTTCAACCTGTGTGCAGCATGATTTTTTAAAATATGCTATACCTGACTAGTCAGGGGTACTTAGCTCTTTTCCCTTAGATTGTCAAATAAAAAATAACAACAGCCAACACAATAGCTGTCCTATGTGAATATCTATTTTTTGTTAGATCAGCAAAAAATATAATTTATATTTAGTGTGCCACATAATTTTAGTAATTAGTTCCTGTGTGCCATAAGATGAGACAGTTTGAAAATCACTGCTTTAGGATCCAGGAAAAAAACTGCATGGACATAAACTAAGCATCAATATTTAATTTTGTTAAGTATTTCAAGATGTGAAAAGTTGACATAAGTGGAGCAATTTTAAAATAGATCTGAAGCAGCCATTCCAGAAAAATGGCCTTGCTCATTTTGGTCCTCAAATCTTTAGAATGTTTGAACTGTGCAAGTAAACCTTTGGACTGGGCCAAAACAACATTGCATTTCAAACAAACAAACAAAGAAAGCTAACAGGAAAGCTTACATCCTAACTATCAGCCCAATAATTAAGAACATTCTTTAGAATTAGCACCGCCATGTGTAGCTAAATAATAACTTAGCTTATTTGCATCTATAGAAATTTCTTCCTTTACTTGTGATATCAATGGAAATGTCTCCTTCTATTCATGCAATTATCCCACTCCCCTTTCTCATAAAAACCTCTTTCCTTCACTCCCTAATCATAATACTGTTTGAATTTCTGCCTGAATCAGTGTTTCCCAAATAGCTATGTTTTTAAATTTCAAATAAATGCTTGTGACTTCTTTCTTTGATTTTGATTTTTTTTTTGCTTATCCTGGATAATTCCGCAAATTGGTGTCACCAATCTATACCTCTTCCAGCTGAGCATGAGTCCTATAGGCATGAGTCATATTCCTCCTACAGCTTGTGTAATTTTTGTTATTTTAACAATTGCAGAGTGATGTTTTATAATTATAATTTGAAATACTCTGATTTCTTATGAGTATAATCATCTCCTCACAGATCTTATATCTTGTTACATTTCCTAGCTACATTATAAAAGGCCAGGGGCCATCGTAACCTAAACAACCAGACAGATGACCGGTCACCAGGAAGTGCATGGAGCACCTCTCAGTTCCTCCCCCCACGACCCACAGGCTCCTATCACAGCAAGGCTGGTGGCCGGCAGGCAGGTGGGGTGGTGGAGGGTGGGATAGGGCAAGGTTGGCACAGCAGCTGCGGATCAGGCCTGGAGACAGGCCCGGAGATGCTGACTGGCATAGAAACTGACCAATCAGAACCAATTATGGGTGAACTGCAAAGGCAGAACCTAAGGTGGGGGGTGAGGAGGGGTTTTAAGGGCAACAGCTGTTTGGTGTAAGGTGTAAAAAAGCGGTTCAATTTTTTAATGACCGGTTTGGCAGTACAGTGCATATGGCTGGCTATCAGTCCAGATATAGGGATTATGCATTTTTTTCTGCCAAGAGCATCTCCTCCTGCTGAAAAAGCCTTCCCCCCTGCCCCTTTAAGCAATCCTATCCTATATAATATATCTATACTAATAAAAGGGTAATATGCTAATTAGGCCGGGTTGACCAGCCGTCTTTCGGATGTCCGACTTCCTTCCAGACTAAGTCATGGTGGTGGGGGTCAAAGCAGAGGCAGTTAGGGGCAATCAGGCTGGCAGGGGAGGGTCATTGGGGGCAATCTGGCCAGCAGGAGAGGGCAGTTTGGGGTGATCAGGCTGGCAGGGGAGGACAATTAGGGGTGATCAGGCAGTCAGGCAGAGGCAGTTAGGGGTGATCAGGCAGGCAGACAGAGAGGTTAGGGGTGATCAGGCAGGGAGGCAGGTTAGCAGTTAAGAGCCAGCAGATTGCTAGAGGGATGTCTGATTGGAAAGGGTGCAGGCTGCACCCCCACCCATTCACAATTTAGTGCACCGGGCCTCTAGTTCTGAATAATACCCATTAATGTATTTGCCCATGTTTCTATGACATTAACAATTAATGTGTGTGTGTATGTGTGAACAAGAGATTGAAAGAGGAAAAGCAAAAGAGAGATTGTGAATATTATTTATATTTGCCACAAACTACTTACATTATGTTTGGTGTTATAGGTAATTCAAATGAAGAAAGATCTCCTGATTCCAAGCAAACTTATATTTTAGAAATACAAAATTCCAGGAAACACATCATTTGTAATATTTGACGTTAGTATGCAATATCATGATATACAAGTGAGGAAACAATGATTGGTAGACGTCACCAGTACAGAGATTGATCATTGCAACCTGGCTTAGTCAAGGAATGATCCTGGATGATTTCCACACCTAAGTCAACCCAAATTGAACAGTTGAAGAGTTTAATGTGTTGTGCAAAAGTCAAAAGAGATGATCTCATACTTATCCTTTACTTTTACATTTCCTTACTTTCTACTCAATGTTTTTTGCCTCTTTGTATTTAATCCTGTTTTTTATCTCAATATTTAAAATGATGAGCTTTAAAACTTATTTTTAGCAGCAGAGCACTTGCTCAAAGAACATATGTACATATAAATAAAATAATATATTTGTGTATGTATGTATACTCATGTATACACACACATTAAAGCAGTTCCACTCTGATTGCGTAGGGGTGGAAATAAGTAAATTAATAATGGCATTGCCTCCTACCGCTCATTCCCCTTAGGGGCATTTTGGGATATTCCTAATGATACCAGATGAAGTGGAGGGGTTCTCTTCCCCACTGGTGCTAGGGTTGGAGTTCTTGCAATATCTTGAGAAAATTAATTTTCTGAGATTTGCATGGGAGGATGTGATATGGTAGAAAGCTTTATTTCCATGGAATTACATCCCAACTTTCCACAGTCCCATTTCCCTTAGTCCTGTCATAGAAGACGTGTAGCTGGTGTTTCAGAAAGCTAGAAGCAAAGTCACTGTCTAGTTTCCTTTTTATGTTGGAGACAGGTCTAGTACAGCATCAGGATAGTTGCAGTCCACTAATACATTGTGTGTGGGGTCCACATGGCCATGGGCCATGTAAGCAAATGCAGGAAGGCAGTGATTTGGGTTGTTTTATTGAGCAGGGTGATTTGTTTCCCTTGGTTCTTGTCCAGATGGATTCAAAAAATGAAGCCATGGACAAAAGGTGATAGGTGAAAAGTACAGAAATTTTATTGCAGTCAGACATTATCTCTAAAACCTTAATTCTAAATTCTAAGCCTAAGACTCTATCCCTCCTGGACAGACAGAGGGGTCCCTGAGAAGGATGACCCCAAAGGGGACCCCTTTGGCAATCCCCTCCATGGGAAAAGCTTGCTCTCTCTCTCTCTCTCTCTCTCTCTCTCTCTCTCTCTCTAATGGGGAAATAAAATTCCCCCTTCGTGTCCTAGCCAGTTTGGGTCAGTGGATAGAGCATCGACCTGTGGACGGAAAGGACCTGGATTTGAATCCGGTCTAGGGCACATACTTCAGTTGCAGGCTTCTCCCTGGCCCAGTCCTGGTCAGGGCGCATGGAGGAGGCAACCAATCAATGTGTTTCTCTCACATCAATATTTCTCTCTGTCTTTCCCTTTCTCTTCCACTCTCTCTAAAAAATCAATGGAAAAATATCTTCAGGTGAGGATTAAGAAAAAAAAAAATCCTTCTTTGTGTTCCTTTGTCTCCAGTTTATATAGGCTGCAGTTCTTTGTCTGAACCTGACCCTTTCTTATTGGTCATTCTGCTACATACAATTAGTTTCCAGAGCTCAAAGCCCACGTGGTGTCCCCTATTTTCACTTCCCCTTATCTGGTTGGTGGGAGTCACTTTTGATTTATCTTATAGCTCTCCCAGGTGTGCTGGCAGAGAAAGCCTTATCTTATGGCCCTCCCAGCTACTTAGGTCAGAGCTACTTTTGGCCTAACTTATGGTCACTTTAATTGCTTGGGCCAGAGATATCCCTGTCTGTCCTTGGTTTTTAGCTGTTTAACTTGCACAGACCAGTGATATTTCTACTTGCCTGTGGCATTTCTCTATCTTCTGTACAAGTAAGATAAACACCCTGGCATCTTCAAGTCTCCATTATGTAGTCCTCTCCCATAGACCCCCCTTATCTCTATGACTCCCTAAACCTGTCTAAGTAAGCTGGCTAGCTGATCCTTTCAGCAGGGACAAGAGCCCACAAACCAGGAGCAAGTGTAAAGGGCCAAGAGGAACCAAGAGCATAAGAGCACAAGGGAGCGAGTTTCTTTGTTCAGAGAATTACGTATTTCAGTGCTTACGGTGGCAGGCCCATTCTGGCCAAAGACATCTGTTCCCAGGTGTAATTGATAGACAGCACCTTTCCCAGTCATCTCAACTTTATTGAGCATGTGTCTATATTTCCTTTGTTGGACCCCTGGGGAGTGTAAAGTTGTAGCTTCCTAGTGAAACTGCCCAAATGACATGCTTATAATGTCTGGCCTTCCCTTTGCTCCCTTCCTATTATTAGTAACTAGCAAATTACAAGGCTATCATTAAAAACACTAGAATCCAACTAAAAAGGATTTTAAAACCTTGAGAGATTTGTATAACTTCCAGGGAATTAATGATGTATTTTACTCTAGTTAAAGAGAGGAAGCTAGGTAAAAAGGGGCGGGACCACGGTAAAGGAAGTAGAACTATGCAGAGGTACTAAGGCACCCAACTGGTGGGGGAGGAAGGAAGGGCACTCAGGAGAGAGGCATGAACTTAAAAATGCATGAAACCCTGACCAGTTTGGCTCAGTGGATAGAGAGTCAGCCTGTGGACTCCGGGGTCCCAGGTTCGATTCCGGTCAAGGGCATGTACCTTGGTTGTGGGCACATCCCCAGTGCGGGTTGTGCAGGAGGCAGCTGATTGATGTTTCTAACTCTCTATTGAGGAGGAAACTGGTCTTGCAGAACTTGTTATCTAAATGCAGAGACCATGGAACTGTGAACAATGCACTGCCCTGGGATGGTGGGGGGAGGGTTGTTATGCTGGTGCCAGGATGGACCATCAGATGTGGCCTGACACCTGGGGGCCTCCCTGCAGGGCCATGAAGGGGGCAGGGGGGATATCTGAAAGACAAAGACCCCAGCCGGATATATATATAGACAGGCTTTCTGCATGTTTCTTCACTCTGATTTGAAAATTATTTCCAGAGTCCACTAGTGTTAATTAATGGGGTTCCTCCCTTTCTCTAGGAAGCATGCTTGGTATTTCTTTGGTCTTCTGTAACACTATCCCTCTCCCTTCCTCTCTGTAAAAAATCAATAAAATATATTTTTAAAAATGCATGGATATTGCTAAGACAGGCAGTGTGCAGATAACCAATCACAAGACAATAAGGTGTATAAATCAATCCAAAGGATATTTCTAAGGCAGAATTCTTTGAAAAGACCAATTAGGAGCTAGCAAGACTACCCACCCCCTAAATTAAAAGGCACACACTTCATCTTACCCTCTCACTTCTCCCCTGCACACAATGGGTTCCTGATGTTGAGGGGGAAACTGGTCTTGCAAGGCATGTCAGGCCATAAAACTGTGAACAATGCACTGCCCTGGGTGGGGGGGAGGGGAGGTCATTATCGCTGGCCCCAGGACAGATCATTGGATATGGCTTGGGGACCTCAACACCTGGGGCCCTTCCTGTAAGCCCACGAAAGGGGGCAAAACCATATCTGCAAGACAAAGACCCCAGAAGGTTATAAAAAGTGAAGCCCTCTGGTTGTTTTTTCACTCTGATTTGGAAATTATTCCTGGAGCCCACTAGTGTTAATAAACAGGGTGCTTCCCTTTCTCTAGGAAGTGTGCTTGGTATTTCTTTGGTTTTCTGCAACATATGGTCCCTGAACCAGGAAGCTAACCACATTTGGCTCTTTCCTCTAGTGAGTGGATGGGGATTGGGGCTCCGGGGGCGAGGGACAGGCCTCCGGACGGCACACGCTGCTGATATTAGCAGAATTGAACCTGGAGGAACTCCCGGCACTCCCAGACCTCAGCCCAGGACCCGGCCGGCATCTGGAGAAAGTGGATGGACACCTCTGGACCTGTCGACAGAATCTGTAAGGTAGGGGCCCCAGTCAGTCAGGCCCACTCCAAGTGAGTGGAAGGGGGAGCTTGATCACCTCCCCGGAAGTCTTAGGACTTCGTCAGGTAATCAGGAATCAGGACTCCGGAGGTGAGTGAATTCAGATTCTATTAAGGAATTATGGGTTCACTCTTCTGTTTGTTTGTGTGTGGGACTAGCTAATTTGCTACCAAGAAGGGGGCTGGACGCAGCCTTAACTCCTCCAGTAGGTTCTCACCGAGACGTCGGTGGAGAATTCTTGTCTGGGGCATTGGTGCCGGGAGTGCCCCCATGCCCATCTGGGGAGTTGGGCATTATCTGCTCAGCTCCAGTCTGGGCTAGTCTGAGAAAGTGTGAGTATGGATGTTTATCTGTCTTGGCATGATTATCTGCTGATTAACTGGTCTGTGTGAAAGTGAAAGGTACTTTGATTTTCTGTTCACTCATCTGGTTAAAACGTTTGATTTGCTGAAGGCTGATCCCATGATGGTCTGCAAAAGTCTCAAGCAGCGCTGTTGAGTTAGTTTTCTCAGAGACGTTTGCTCTCTATCACGGGAAGAATCAGCCACTTAGTAAAAATTTCTGTCTATGTTTGTGTACTAGGGACTTTGGTTTGCTCTGTGATTTTGCTGTGTTAGGTTGAAATTTTGGGATTCTGGGGTAGATTTAAAGGTATTTGTGGCTTTTCTTGTCTGACTGGGACTTTCAGGGGCAGGGCTCACAGCTTCACAGGGTGGAAAGATTTTACTGGCCCTGCCTCCTGCCTGTGCTGATTAAGGATCTTTTCTTTAAGGAGACCCTCCAGGCTTTTAGTAAATTTTCCTCCACCCTTGTCTGTCTCTTGCCACCTATTATCATGGGGTGGGGACAAAGTAAACCCACTCTTCTCAATTGCATGTTGGAAAATTTTGAAAAGGATCCGAGTCTGGCCTGCCTTTGAAAAAAGTAGGAGAGAAGTGTTCCTAGGCAGTTTTCTACTGATTCTGTTCAGGGACTTGTTCTGTATCTCTGCACAATTGAAATTGATTTGGTGGCATTCTGTGGTGTAAATGTGGCATGTGCTGGTGTAAAAGTGTTTTTACGTTTGTTTGTTTCTCTTTTGTTTTTTAAAAAACCCTACTAAACCTCTCCAGAGTTTCTGTGGTGATTCAAATTTATTAATGGGGAATGTTATCTGTCTTTATTGTTTAAATATGTGTCTTTGTTGTTTGTTCAAAATTGTTTAGCTAGTGAAACTTCTGTTTGTGTCTCTTAAAAAAATATTGCTAATCTGAGGAATGTTAATTATTTACATGTCACCTAAATATTAAGGCTAAGAGTTCTAACTAACTGGAAAGAAAGTATGGCTTTGGTGTAATGGAGGAGGGTAAAGAGAAATGTTGAAAGAAAGTTGAATGGATGACAGGCCAGTAAGCTGGGACAAGTAGAATAGGGAAACTGAGCAGAAATCCTATCTTCCCTAAATCAAGGACATTGGAGTCATCTTATAAATCCTATCTTCCCTAACCAAGGACACTTGGGAGTAAATGATCTGCATTTGCCTCCTTAAACAGAGGTTAAATAGCTTATGTCAATATATTCAGGGAGATTGATAGAAATCTGATTAGTGTCATTTGCTGTCCACACCCAAGGACGAATGAAGTTAGAAAATAAGCCTTATTTTGATTAGTTATTTTATTCAGGTATTTTTTAAAGAGGAGGCCACCCAGTCCCTCCCTGCAACATGGGTAATAGCTCCTCCTCAAACTCTATTGTCTTAGAATGTATGTGAAGGAATTTTAAAAAGGGGTTTGTTGGGGACCACTCAACAGAGGCAAGAGCCAAACATGGTTAGCTTCCCAGTTCAGGGAATCATATGTTACAGAAGACCAACGAAATACCAAGCACGCTTCCTAGAGAAAGGGAGGGATCCCATTTATTAACACTAGTGGAC
Organism: Myotis daubentonii; assembly: GCF_963259705.1. Taxonomy (NCBI): domain Eukaryota; kingdom Metazoa; phylum Chordata; class Mammalia; order Chiroptera; family Vespertilionidae; genus Myotis; species Myotis daubentonii. Next base: position 166,703,333 of record NC_081841.1, read on the forward strand.
TCGGGAATAATTTCCAAATCAGAGTGAAGAAACCACCAGAGGGCTTCACTTTTTATAACCTTCTGGGGTCTTTGTTTTGCAGATATGGTTCTGCCCCCTTTCGTGGACTTACAGGAAGGGCCCAAGTGTTGAGGTCCCCAGGCCATATCCAATGATCTGTCCTGGGCCAGCGATAATGACCTCCCCGCTACCCCCCCCCCCCCCCCAGAACAGTGCATTGTTCACAGTTTTTATGGCCTGACATGACTTGCAAGACCTGTTTCCTCCTCACATCAACATCTGAAATTTCAATTAATTCATAATGAAACAATAAAATTAAACTGAAATGCTTTGTTTTCCTCTGGGCAGGTTGCAAAGATGATTTCCTGGATACTTGTCCAGGTGGATTTGAAGAATGAAGTCGCGGACAAAAGGTGGTATAGGAAAAGGTGTAAATTTATTGGGAAACAAGCACAGACCCCCATGTGGGGAGGGTGAGAGACCCACCAAGTTCCTCATTCTTAAGGTTTATAAAGGCTGCAGTTCTTTGTGTCCTGATATCCCCTTTATTGGAGCTTCAGAGCTCAAACCCCAAGTGGGGCCTCCTCCTTTTCTCCCTTTTGTTTTAATAATCCCCATGGCTTTCCCCTTTATTCTGTAAATGAGTGTCTTCCTCTCTCTTTATTCTGTAAATGTATACCTTTTGGTAACTCCCTGCCCCTCCGCTTTGCAGCCCTGCAATTCTCCCCCATTAACACCGTAATTCCTAAAACTCTCTAAACCTGCCTTTTACCCCTAAAAACTCCTTTCAATAACAGTGTTGATTCTTGTTCATTCCTTAGCTTAAATTGTTACAGAAAACCAAGCAATGCTTAGAGAGATGGAGTTACACTTTATTATTATTATTATTATTATTATTATTATTATTATTACGTGCGGGCTGAGAGAAAACTATATTTCAAATTTTGGGCCAAGAAACATGAAGGAAGCTTCCCTATTTATATTTTTTCTAGCTCTTTGTCTCCCAAATAAGAGTTTTTCCAGTCCCCTTTGCAAGTTCTTGAAGAGCCCTATGTGTTGGGGCTTTGAGACCTTAACCAAAGGCCTGGTGTGGCGCCAGCACTGATAACTTCGTCTGTCCAGGAAGGTTTATGGCCTCTCTGGAATGGGAGTAGTCTTATTTTCCTTATTATTTAAGCAAATAAGTGTTTACAGAAGCCAAAATACCAGGGTTAGAATTTCAAACAGCAGTTTTTATATAAGATGGATGCTTCAAAATGACAATGTATGTTCAAGAATATCTTCATAATGTCATACCTATGAGATTACTATTGTGACAAATTAAACCAGTACCTGGTACTATCAATTAGCAAAAACTAAAAGTTTTTATAGGCCTTTTATGCACTGATTATATTCTCCTTAAAATTTCTCAATAACATGAGCTGACAAAGGACCTTGCTTAGCTCCAATCTTTGTTCATCACTAGATTAAAATGGTTGGATATACTTGACTGAATCAAACTTGGGATAAAACTTTGACATAATTTTATATTTGTTGAACATTAATACTCCATTTATCACTGCCTTTAGTGCCCATTTTACAAATATATAATTCTAGAATTGCATTAAATATTGTTCTTAAACATTTTATTTGATAATGAAAATTATCATTAAAATAGTGTTCTAAAATTGAGAACAAGTACAGAGAGACTGCTTTATATGTTAATAAATGCTGCAGAAAGTTGTACTAGACCCTAACAAAGTGTGGACTCTTTGAGAGATTTTGTCTGTATTGTAGAAATTATTTCCATATTAATATATCAATATTTTTTGGATAACTTGTTTTGCTCAGATAATAATATGCACAGCGTGCTAAATCTGTTTTTACTAGAACTGCAATCCAGAACTTACAATAGTTTATTTTACTAGGGTTAAGCAGCTTATTTAATTACTAGAGGCCCGGTGCACAAAAATTTGTGCACTCGGGGGCGGGGGGGTCCCTCAGCCCGGCCTGTAGGCCTGTGCCCTCTCCTAGTCTGGGACCCCTCCGGAGATAACGACCTGCTGGCTTAGGCCTGCTCCCGGGTGGCAGAGGGCAGACCCAATCCCTAGGTGCAGCCCCTGGTCAGGCTCAGAGCAGGGCCGATTGGAGAGTTGGGGCGCCGCCCCCTGTCATGCACAGAGCAGGGCAGACTGGGAGGTTGCGATGCCACCCTCAGTCACGCTCAAGGTAGGGCCGATTGGGGGTTGGGGCACTGCTCCCTGTCACACTCAAGGCAGGGTTGATGGGGAGGTTGCGGTGCCACCCCGTCACGCATAGAGCAGGGCCCATCAGGGGGTTGGAGAGCTCCCCCCTGTCACTCACAGAGCAGGGCCCATCAGGGGGTTGAGGAGCTCCCCCCTGTCACTCACAGAGTAGTGCCGATAGGGGAGTTGGGGCACCGCCCCCTGTCACACACACAGCAGGATGGATCAGGGGGTTGGGGCGCCACCACTGTCACACACAGAGCAGGGCCCGTGGGGGGGGGGGGTTGGGGCACTTCACCCTGTCACACACAGAGCCGCAGGGTAATCCAGGGGCTGGGCAGCTCCCCCCTATCAGGCACAGAGCATGGCCAATCAGGGGGTTAGGGCACCTTCCCCTGTCACAAACAGAGCAGGGTGGATAGGGAGGTTGTGGCCCTGCCCCCTGTCACACACAGATCCACAGGGCAATCAAGGGGTTTGGGCTCTGCCCCCTGTCACACTGATCCCAGTGCCGGGAGACCTCGCAGCTATGCTGATCCCGGTGCTGGGAGGCATATTACCCTTTTACTATATAGGATAGAGGCCTGGTGCATGGGTGGGGGCTGGCTGGTTTGCCCTGAAGAGTGTCCTGGATCAGGGTGGGGGTCCCCACTGGGGTGCCTGGCCAGCCTGGGTGAGGGGATGATGGCTGTTTGCAGCTGGTCACACACCCTTCAGGGTGGGGGTCCCCACTGGGGTGCCTGGCCAGTCTGGGTGAGGGGCTGAGGGCTGTTTTCAGGCTGGCGGGTGACTGAACTCCCAACTGCTCCTTTTTTTCTTTTTTTTTTTATTCTGGGCCAGCTTTACCTCTGGCTCCAGCTCTGAGGCCTCTGATGCTGAAAGCAGGTATCTGGTTTGTTTGGGTTCTATAATCGAAACACTGTATCAACTCCAGCTCTGATATCCCGGCTGGCTGAAAGCAGGTTTCTGGGGTTTTGTTTAGCTTCTATATTTGTAACAATGTTTCAAACTGCAAGCTCAGAGGCCAGCAGTGGCAGGCGAGGAACGTTGGAGTCCTCTGTCACTGAAGCAACAAGCCTCATGTTCTCTTCAAGCTGCCTGGCTGCTGGCCGCCATCTTGGCTGGCAGTTAATTTGCATATCACCCTGATTAGCCAATGGGAAGGGTAGCAGATGTACGGCTAATTACCATGTTTCTCTTTTATTATATAGGATAGTTTAAATGTTAAAATAAAATTACTTTATAGTAAGCTTTACAGATGGCCATAATCTTACATTCTGAGGTTTCTGTCTATCAGCAGTTTTTAATTCTTCAATATAACATTTTAGAGTTGAGAAGGAAAATAGGGGGGGCAACTTGCAGGTTTATAGCCTAGTTCAATATCTAGTTAAACAGAAATCTTACTTCCCCTTCTAACCGACTTGGGCAGCGCTACAAAGCCCACCCTGAGGGGCCGCCACAAGAAGATATATATATATATATATATATATCTCAAAACCTCCCTACATTGGCAGTTCAGGCATTGGATCGAAGTTCAAAGTCCCCTGGACTAGTAGTGCTGCGTAATAAAGGTTTACTTTCCTGATTCCTCTGGTCCTGGCTGTCGCTTCTCCTGGGTCATTTGCCACAACAGGATGATTCAACATAAAAATGTTTGGAACTGAACATTACAGGCATTTTGGGAAAAGTGAGTTCTGTTTTTGACTTGTTCTAAACATTTTTCCAATATTCTTAAGACAAACCTGACTTCATAGTAACTAATTGTTCTCATGTTTAATATTTTGCCCCTTTTAAATGAAGTACAAACAACAATAATACCTGTGCAAAACATGTCATAGACTGGAAGCAATATATGTAGTATACACTTAGAAATATAAATGTGAATATAAGGACAGTGATCTGCATAGCTCTAACTAGTGAGGCTGTTGATTAATGGAAAGGAATTGAATTGCCTAAAACTCCAAGTGCATCCACTGTTGTAAGTGAATGCTCTGAATTCTGTAGTAAGCAACTGGAGTGTGTCACACAAGCATCCAAAAAAACCAGGTGGTGATTTCAGATTTCCCTGGTGAGGATTACAATCAAGTTGCCATTGTGGCTCTCTCCTGTGTAAGAGCAAATACGGATTTTCCTTCATCATCATGCTCGGTCGGTGTTCTGTTTGCTGCAGACACTGCCTTTTCAAGCAACATCTTTAAAGGCAGATAAATTCATCCTTTGCCAAGGACATTCATAATCATTAGAGCCTTTGCTGCTTTCTTTGACAGGGTGAATCGGCTGTTTAACAGAAGAGGGAAAAAACGCTCACACATTCCTTCTTTCTTCCTCTAGCTATAGCTTTCTTTCATGCTCTATGAAATGCCTCCTGCTAATCACAGCCAAACAGTGCATAATGGACTTCAGTGAAAGCAGAAGTGTGTTTATTCCAAGTACAAAGCATCTGTGAAGTTTGTGATTTAATCCTTGCTATTTGTTTCCCCTTATCAAGTGATGGACAGGATGCAGCAGGCACGATCAATTTTTCTGATTAATACACTACAATGCACTTTTTGATTTCCTTCATTTGAAAGTTGCAATGACCAGGTGGTACCATCAAGAAAAAGATGAGTTCTCACAAAGGAAAATGCCAAATACATTCTTTTTCATGAAAGATAGCTGAGACTGTGAAGTTTAATGGAAGAATGAGGTGGTCTAGAGCCCAGGAGGCCTGGGAGTAGACTTCAGTTGTCTAGCTGACCTGCCTTAGACACGTCTTAGCCTACGGCACCATTCTAGAAGGCAACTTACCCACCCACTCACCCTACTGTGTTAATATCTTTGAATCAGTGCCAGTCTACTGACAAATATTACAATTATATTTTGCAGCATTTTCTATTCCTTGTGGAAATAAGATGATATGTATAAAACTTGTTTTAGGTTCACTGACATATGGTAATCTTTATGAACGTCTGTTTCATTACTGGAAAATTCATTTTGATATTTACCCTTATCTGCATATTTTTTTCTGTATAATTATAGAGAAAAACAAGAGAAGCTCTACACTTGATAACAACAGCTACTTGTAAAAAATACTAGTATACTCTTTTAGATAAGCATTTTTAGAGAAATTCCTCAAGCTATTAGATTATTTTTGGTTGAAAGTTTAACAATTATAAGTGAATGAACATTACAAAATGGCTACATGAATTGAAACAAAAAGAGGCCAACAGAAAGCAAACACTTTTCTCCAAAAGGAGCACTTGGATTGGAAAGGAATCTTAACCCCAAGGAAATCCTAATGCCTATTGATGATAAATTACATTTTTCCCTATCTTCTTATCGTGCCTCCATTTCATTTATTTCTCCTAATTGCTTGAGTTTTCCCTTATGTTACTTCAATCATGATCTCACAGATTCTTATTGTTTTATTTTATTTTTCCATCACCAGTTATCCCCTCTAAGCCCTCTTCCACCCCCTCCTGGCCCTCGCAGTCACCACACTATTGTCCATGTCTACCTGAAATCTATGGGTCTGCTTGGTAGGTCAGATTGTTCATTAAATTCCACATATGAGTGAAATCATATGGTACTTGTCTTTCTCTGACTGGCTTATTTCACTTAACACAATTTCTCCAGGCCTTTCTACTTTTAGTCCCAGGAACATATTCAAAGTAGTGGTGAAATAAAGCTAGAATAGCTGTTTTATTCTAGAAATATGCAGGATATTTTGTGACTTATTTTTCCCAATATGTTTAATTTACCTAAAAGGATACATTTTGAAATGTTAATGGGTTTAATTTTGATTTTTCTCTTTTTTTTTGTCCCTTTATTTCTCCTATTGCTTAGTCTGTTCTGCACTTACTAGTTCAAAAAAGGAACAGATGAGAACAAGAGCCATCTCAGCACTCACCTGCACAAACCCCAAATTAACCACTAATCCACCACACACACACACCCCCCCACACACACACACTCCATACTTATATCACCTAAGCATATAAAATAAAAAGTGCAAGTAAAGAGTTTAACATTTTTTATTTTTATCTCTATAGTAGAACAAAGTTAGTTGAGTTAAAGAAAAAAAAGTATAATTTATTCACATGCTTATTACTGATGGTGATTGCCGAGACTTCAGATACTGGGTACTGTATCTCAGACTAGCTAAACAATGTGAAAAAAACTGTGTGTGAGGAAATGGCCATGCTCCAATGGATAAATCAATGTATAGAAGAATCTGTAACCTCAGAACTAACTGATAATAAGATGACATTAAAAAGAATTCTGAAAATAGTGGTGCTGAAAGAATACTAATGCTTTAAATCTATTAAAAAGTCACTAGTTGAGGATATAAGATGGTGACGGAGTAGAAAGATATTACACTCACCTCCTTCCAGGACTAAACTGGAATTGCAACTAAAATACAGAACAATCAACCCGAGAAACCAACCAAAGACCAGATGAAGAGAGGTCTATAGCCAAGGATTTACAAAAGAAGCAACATTTACAAAAGAAAAGACTGGTAGGAAGGGTAGAGATCCACAAAGGGCTGGCCCTGCTCCCAAGAAAAACAGCTGAGCTTCTGGTGGGATATCTTGACTGAAAAGGTTCCCTCAGAGAAAAGCAGGGTTTCAACCCAAAGCTGGACTCCTCAGCTCAGAGCACCAGAGCTGGGAAGAGAGACACCCACAATAATATCTGACTATGAAAAGCAGTGGGGATTTGGCCTGCCCAGGAAAGACAGAAGTCTGCTGGAGATACAGATGCCCTCTTAAAGGGCCAATACCCAAAACCTTGTTCATAGGCCCTCACCTTGGGCTCTGGAGGAATGAGAACAAAGAGAGGGTGAGTGGGCTAGAGTCACATAAAGAGAGACTGGGGTTTGTGGTTCAGGGGAGAGGGCTCAAGAAACAGCCACCGGGATTGTTGTGTTGAGTACCACACCCACAATGCAGATGCCATTTTTCTTGGTGGAGCATTCCTCTCCAAAAAGCATCAGCCTGGTGGAAAGCAATAGCCCCACCCACTGGACTCCTTGTCACACCACCTTGAGGAACTTTCACCCTGCTGAGGAGTCAGCTGCTGTGGGACTCATAATTTGCAATACTCATAATTACTAACAGTTTCCCAGGTGATGGTGATGCTGTGTATCTAGAACAAGACTTTGAGAAGCAATGACTTGGAGGATTGTTGTTACTCACCTAGTTGAAAATGTAGTGCTTCCATGCCTGGGTAACAGGGAACAGGAAAGGAGAAGAAGAAAACATCTAATATTTAAAGGTTCAAACCTAGAAGTGTCTTTCATGACTTCTGTTTACCTTACACATCAATACACCGAACTACAGAGATCCTGGAAAATGTTGTATATGATTCTATAACTCTTAAATAAGGGGATAATGAGTTTTGGCAGTAAATCAGCAATCTTTGCCATTATTCCATTTACTGAAAGTAAAACTGCATGAGCACAAAGTAAAAATATCCATTATATAAGAGCATATAAAAAACAAGCATGTTAAATCATTAAATTGGTTGCCTATGTGGGAAGAGCAATGTGTATCTCTATATATAAAAGCCTAAGCGACTGGCCAACCATCCGGCTGTTTGACCATTCGACTGGTAGCTATGAAGTGCACTGACCACCAGGGGGCAGATGCTCAATGCAGGAGCAGAAACAACAGGCATGGAAACATGGAACAGACTGATGAATCTCAGAGGGAAGGGAGGAGGAGGGAGTGTGGGAAGAGATTATGCATACTAGAGGCCTGGTGCAGATTCGTGCATCGGTGGGGTCCCTCGGCCTGGCCTGCACCCTCTCCCAATCCTGGACCCTTCAGGAAATGTCAGAGAGCCAGTTTCAGCCCGCCTGGCCTCTAGTATATATATAATCTTCCACAATTTATATCATGAGAACTAATAACTAAGTAAAATAATTAAGTCAATTCTCTGAATCTTTGGTTTAAAATATAAAATCAGTCATCCTACAGATATGTTTTTAATTTAATACTTAGTTACTATAAAATTTGAAAACGTTTGCTATGAGCAAAATTATCAAACAAAGATAGAATCACTGATTATTCAGATAGGCTTGTTGGTTCAAATTGTAAAACATAAAGGTTATAATAACACTGCACTTTGTGGTAGAAACAACACAAGTCTGTTTTATTAGACTTGGTTCAAAGCCTAGAGGTTATACTTAAAAGCCACAGGAGATTTGACCATTTCTCATCAATAAAACAATAAAAAAATGGTAATTGTCATTTATTAAAAGCTTACAGTACGCCAAGTATCTGGCATTAAGAATTTAGTATGCATTCACTCCAATCTTTGAAATAACCCAATGGAATACATACTATTACAATCACATTTTATTTATCAGGAAATGGGGAGGTGAATTATACAAATCACTAATTAGTAAAAGAGCCAGGTTTGGATTTTACACCAGCCTGCTTTCTGAGCCTGCACATTTATGCCACTATATCAAATCTTGTCTTTACAAAAGGAGAAAATTGTTAACAGCTGGAACAATGAGGGAGAAACACACACACACACACACACACACACACACACACACACACACAATGAGTACATATGAATACAGGAAAGTATTAGTACCTGGAAGGAAATGAGTGTTGTTTTGCTGTGCTCCTGTCAGAGAAAGGAAGGATAAGTTGTAGTCACAGAATGAATAATAATAGCTTATATATACTCCACAGTCTTAAAATAAATTCTGCAATTCTGTGATATAGTAAGTAGAGAGAATGGTTGCTTAAAACCAGTATAGTAAACTTTACTTAAATAATAGTATCTGTGTAAGTCAGATGTGGCTTAATGGCTTCATTGAATGTAAAACCCTGAAAATGAAGTTAAATTTGTCAGGGATGAATTACCAAGTACTGGCTTCTGTTTTCTATTTTCCACATTTTGAAGTAGAGGGAGTGTCCTATTTCTTCTGCTTAGGGAGAAATGAGGGTTATTTCATCCAGGGTTGGCAAACTATTTCACTCTGGCCAAATTCATCCACTTCCTAGTTATATAAGTAAAGTTTTATTGGACTACAACTACACCCTATATTTAGTAATTATCTGTGGCTGGTTTCCTGCTACCATGGCATAGTTGAGTAGCCTTCAGTGCATAAATACTTATTATACAGCTATTCAATCAGATCTCAGTGACACTATCATGACCATCCATTTTGGGTTAAGAATGGGCAGGGGACCCAATTTGGACAATGAAGTAAAAGGAGGGGGACATTCTGAGGGTACATGGAAATAGCCCTTAAGCAACATGTAGTGGTTTGAATAGTATCACCCAAAATTAATGTCCTCCTGGGGCCTTACTTAGATACAGTGTCTTTGAAGATGTAATTAGTTAAGAATCTCAAGAAGAATCCTACTGACTAGTAGGATTTAAATCCAATAACTCATTTTATATAATAAAACCCTAATATGCAAATTGACCAAACAGTGAAATGACCGGCAGAATGACCAATCGCTAAGATGCATACTGACCACCAGGGGGCAGATGCTCAATGCAGAAGCTGCCCCCTGGTGGCCAGTGCACTCCCACAGGGGGAGCACTGTCCAGCAAGAAACCGGGCTCATGGCTGGTGAGCACAGTGGCGGTGGTGGGAGCCTCTCCCACTTCCACTGCAGGCAGGCAGTAAGGAATGAGGAATCCTGGACTGAGAGGCCCAGACTGTGAGAAGGATGTCTGACTGCTAGGGGAATTGGGCCTAAATCAGCAGGTGGACATCCCCCATGGGGTCCCAGACTGGGAGAAGCACAGGCTGGGCTGAGGGAGCACCCCCCCACCACCAGTGCATGGATTTCCTGCACCAGGCCTTTAGTGTCTTTATAAGAAGAGAGGACAAAGACACATGCAGAGGGCAGAAACTGTCAAAAAAAAGATTGTACTGGTAAAAGTTAAATAGTCAATAAATATTTTATTAATAGGCATTCTGATAGGGAGAGAGATTAACCAAATAATTTATATACATATATGCATTGCCCATGGACACAGACAATAGTGTGATGAAGACCTGGGGTGGGGCAGAATCTGGGAGCAGGAGGATAAGTGGGTGGGGGGAACAGGGGATATCTATAATACTGTCAACAATAAAAATATATATTAAAAATGTAATAGATTTACTAAGAATCTAAAATTTGCTGGTGCTGTTACTATGACAATGATTAAAGTGGTGCCTCTCCTATTGCCATTTAAATTATAAAGTCACTGCAGGTTCTACAAACAAAAGGCCACTGTAGGTGTATGAAAGTAGACCTCTGTGGCTACAGTACTGTATTCACTTCAATGTTGCAATAATCAAGTCTGAATACAATGGCAAAGGCCATTCATCAATTTTTAGATGAAAAAGATGCTGGGAAAAAAAGCTAACACTTTCCACTATATAAGAAGTAAGCAAGTAACCTTAAAAAAGTAAGTAATAAATCAATGCCAATATAATCATTCTTAAGAGGGGCAAATGAAGAACCTTACTTTTATAAAAAAGACTCACAATGTTAGATAAATTACATTGCCTGATTTATATACTTATTAGAAGCTATAAAATCAAAAAAGGTAGAAGAGACTGATATATAATTGATGAATAGATGAAACAAAGTAAATATAGAGTCCATATACTAGTATGATGCTTAACAAATGAGACAAAGCAATCCAATGAGGAAAGGATGTTTTTCAACCAATGAGATATAGGATATCTCGATATCTGTATAAAAAAAACAAACCTCTTTGTATCCCATTTTCTGTGACAGATTTAAGTTAAAGTAAAGCAGAGGTCCAAGTGCAAAAGCTGAAACAATCAAACTTCAAAGGAAAACACAGAACATCATATTTTCATGGCAATAAGCAAGGATTCTTAGATTGGTTATGGAAAGCAATAGTTAAAAGAGAAAAGAACAGACACATTAGGCTTCATTAAAAATAAAAAATAAAAATTTGCTTGTTATAATACCCAATTAATACAAAAACTTGTCAAGACACAAAGTGGAGCAAAATATTCACAAAATAGTCTTTGACAAAGACTCTATATTGATAATATACATAAAAATACAACTCAGTGACAAAAAGACACAGTACCCAAAACAAAGACCTAATTATTAAACAGAAACTTCACAAAGGTCAAGCAAGAAGCACATGAAAAAGTTTTGAATATCTTTAATTATCAAACAAATGCAAATAAAAGCCACATTAAATACCAGCACATATTCAGCAGAAAATAATTTAAAAGACAACACTAAATGTTGAGATTATGGAGCAACTGGGACTCTCTTTACTCTTCCTGAAATAATGCAATGGATTTAGTAGAAATGTAAAACTGTTATAGTTTCTTTGGGGAGAAACTTCTATTAATTTCTTTGAAAAATAATCATATATATATATATATATATATATATATACTAGGGGCCCGGAGCATGAAATTCGTGCACTGGGTGTGTGTGGGGGGGAGTGTCCCTCAGCCCAGCCTGCCCCCTCTCACATACTGGGAGCCCTCAGGCGTTGACGCCCATCACCCTCCAATCGCAGGATCGGCCCCTTGCAGGGGACCCTCATTTCCCCCCATCACTGGATCTGCCCCCAGCCCAGGCCTTATGCCTCTGGCCCAAGATTCAGGCCTGGGCATGGGACCCCCAGACCCCTCCGATTGCTGGCTCTGCCCCTTGTCCAGGCCTGATGCCTCGGCCAGAGGCGTAGACCCCCATCACCCTCTGATCGCCTGATCGGCCCCTTGCCCAGGCCTGACGCCTCCGCCAGAGGTGTCAGGCTTGGACAGGGGACCCCCATCTCCCCCTGATCACTGGCTCTGGCCCCCGCCCAGGCCTGAGGCCTCTGGCCCAGGAATCATGCCTGGGCAGGGGACCCCCATCTCCCTCTGATCACTTGCTCCACCCCCTGCCCAAGCCTGACCCCTCTGACCCAGGCTTTAGGCCTGGGCAAGGGGACCATCATATCCCCCCAATCCCCGGCTCCACCCCCCGCCCAGGCCTGATGCCTTGGCCAGAGGAGTTGATCCTCATCACCCTCCGATCACCAATCACCGGATCGGCCCCTTGACCAGGCCTGAGGCCTCCGGCAGAGGTGTCAGGCCTGGGCAGGGGACCCCCAGCTCCCCGCGGTTGCAGGCTCCACCCCTGCCCAGGCCTAATGCCTCTGGCCTAGGCATCTGGCCCGGGCAGCGGGGACCTGCAGTGGCAGTGGGGGGCGCCGCGATCGTGGGCTTTGCTTTAGGCGCAGGCAAGGGACCCCTAGCTCCTGGGTTGCCAGCTTCGACCGTGCCCAGCTCCCATTGCTGGCTCACCCCTACTTCCTGCTATCACTGGCCAGGGCGGAAAAGGCGCCTGATTCTCCGATCATGGCTGGGGGGCAGGGCAAAGGCGGCCCTGGGGCCGCCTTTGCCCTGCCTCCCAGCTCTTAGCTCCCCCCTGGGTTTCTGATCACTGTCAGTGGCAGGGGGCTTCTTCCTGCTTTCCCTTTCGCCTCCCTGCATTGTGCCTACATATGCAAATTAGCCGCCATCTTGTTGGCTGTTAACTGCCAATCTTAGTTGGCAGTTAATTTGCATATATTCCTGATTAGCCAATGAAAACGGTATCGCCGTACGCCAATTACCATTTTTCTCTTTTATTAGTGTATATATATATATATATATATATATATATATATATATATATATATGGTCTATATTCCAGAAATTTCACTCCAAGGTATTCATTCACTATAAATGAAAACATATCTTCACAAAAAGATTGTATAAAATATTCAAAGCAACTTTATTCAAAAGAGCCAAAAAACCTGGAATCATCCCAGATATCAATCATAGAAGAATTGGTAAAGAATATGGATTTATCTATAGATAAATGGATGGATAGATAGATATGCAATAAGGCATCTATAGTAAAACAGTAATATTAGAAACTCGATGGTAGTTACATGGGTTTTACTGTAAAATTCCTTAATCTTTGCTGTATTTTTATGTTTCCATAATAAAATATGGAAAAGGGGAGAAAAAGTTTCAACAGAAAAGTAGACTTGTTTGTCAAAGCCACTCAAGTCAAGCTGCACACTCATTCAGGCCACTCCCAAGGGTTTGCCTGTGTGTTGGGCAGATGAAGGGTAGGAACACGTTTACTGTTAAACAGGAGCAAAGGCTTCATAAAAAATCCATAGTGAAGATCATAAAAGCAACTTAGAGTGCTGGGTGCTAGACAGAAATGAAGGAGGTCAATAAAGGAGATTAGGATGCAGGTCAACTCATATAATAAACTGAAGTTCCTGGAAGGTTAGAGAGGTCATTTGGAAGATGAAATAGATTAAATAACGATCAAGTGAGGTGGAACAAGAAATATAATTAAGCATGAGTCTCATGAAAATGTATTTATACCCACATTCAGTGTGAGAATCATATAGATTGTGCTTTCTCTCTCGAGGTTTAGGAAGATTCCTTAGGCGACCTGCTTGCCAGCAGGGCATTTGCTTTCACATTGGTGTGCTGAGTTCCTGTGGGAATTGAATTAAGTTTAGAGAAACTATATTGATTTTTATTAGTAAGATTATCTTCTCTGCTCAAAATCCACAAATTACTTCTATTTTGCTCAGATGTTAATGAGGATACTCAGTCAAATTCCTCAAAATGCCCGGTTTCTTTCTCACCTCATTTTCTACTATTTTTGCATTAACTTGCTACATTAAGTTTTTGTGTTTTCTTTTTTTGAAAAATGCAAGCCCTATAATTAAATTGATAACAAAATATAAAATCCTATAAGGTTTCATATTATTTAACATATATATATATATACATATAATTTTAAAAAATCTATGTAATTTAGAGTGCTATTATAAAGTTAAAATCTTAGCTAAAGGCCTTAAGAGACAGCTCACCAAATAAGTTACACAGATGGCAAATAAGCATATGAAAAGATGCTCCATGTCATATACCATCAGGGAAATGCAAATTAAAATAAGAATGACAAACTACTGCACACCTATTAAAGTGGCCAAAAGTCAGAACCCCAACAACACCAAATGCTGATGAGAATGTGGAGCAATAAGAACTCTCATTAATTGCTGGTGGCAATGCAAAATGGTACAATCACTTGGAAGACATTCTGACAGTCTTTTATAAAACTAAACATACTCTTACTATATGATCTTGTGTCAAACTACTTGGTATTTACCTAGATGAGTTGAAAACATATGTTTACTAAAAAAAAAGAAGCTACAGATGCACATGAATGTTTGTAATTGGCAAACATAAAAATACTAAACATGAATTTTATTCAAAACTGGCAAAACTTGAAAAGAACCAAGATGTATTTCTCTAGAAGAATGGATAAGTAAACTGTGGTACATTCAGACAATGGAATATTATTCAGTGCTAAAAAGAAATGAGCTATCAGGCCATGAAAGACATGGAGGAAATTTAAAATTATGAAATAAAAGAAGCCAATCTTAAAAGGCCACAGGCTATATGATTCCACCAATATGACAAGTTGGGAAAGGTAAGACCATGCTATATAATAAAAGACTAATATGCAAATCGACCAAATGGTGGAATGGCCGGTCGCTATGACATGCACTGACCACCAGGGGGCAGACGCTAAATGCAGGAGCTATTCCCTGGTGGTCAGTGTGCTCCCACAGGGGGTGTGCCACTCAGCCAGAAGCCCAGCTCGTGGCTGGTGAGTGCTGCAGCAGTGGCAGGAGCCTCTCCTGCCTCCATGGCAGTCAAACACCACCTGAGGGCTCCTGGACTGCGAGAGGGTGCAGGCCAGGCTGAGGGACACCCCCCCCACAAAGTGCACAAATTTGTGCACTTGGCCTCTAGTGGAGAAAATGAAAATATAAGTGAGGAGGAAAGAAGGATGGATAGGCAAAGCATAGGGAATCCTTAGGGCTGGGAAACTACACTGTATGGTGGATACATGTCACTAAAATTTTGTGCAAACCCATAGATGTACAGCACAAAGAATGAACCCTAATATACACTATAGACTTAGTCAATGATATATCGTGTAAGTTTATCAATATTAACACAGGTACTACTCTGCTGGAGGATATTGACAATAGGGGGGAGCAACGCATGTGGAATGCAAGAGGATATATAGAAAATATCTGATCTTTTGCTCAATTTTGCTATAAATGTAGAACTGCTCTTTAAAAAAAGTATCTTTTTAAAAAGTTAATCCAGGCTGGTGATTGAGCATCGACCTATGAACCAGGAGGTTATGGATTGATTCCTGGTCAGGGCACATGCCCAGGTTGCAGGCTTGATCCCCAGTGTTGGTGTGCAAGAGGCAGCCAATCAGTGATTCTCTCTCATCATTGATGTTTCTATATCTCTCTGCTTCTCCCTTCCTCTCTGAAATCAATAAAAATGTACTTAAAACAAAACAAAAATAAAAACATTAAAATCTTAGAATTATCTTCAAAATCTATTTTCTTCCATTAAGATATGGAATACAATATTGATCACACTCAGCTCTCAATGAAGAGGTGATGTTAAACATGAAAAACTTATGCATCAGCTGTTATGTTAAGATTTTTCAATTAATTTCATCTTAAAATATCACTTAACTGAATTAACAATGAATAACTAGTATTATCATGACAAATGCAATTATAACTATTTGCTAATATTTGTTTAATTTAGGATTTAAATACTAAAGCTGAATTTTTCAAAAGAAGCTTTTATCCTTTTTAAAAATTCTCTCTCTGTACATAGCCACTGTACTTGAGAAAACAAGACTAAAACTTTAAAAGGTTTTAAAATTTACTTTGATTTCTAAGATTCATAGTTAATCCCCACAGTCAGAAACTGCAAGGTTGGCTGTTAGCTACTAACCAGGTGTTAGCTATTCATTTTTTTTTTCTGCCGTAAAGCTGGAAGCAATGAAATGAAATGTCTTTTTTAGTGAGAACACCTACAAATATCATCTCAGGGAGGAACTATAAAATTGGTAATCTATTTTTAAAAACTCAAATATCTTTGGGAATATTTTGGTGATATAACTTTCCATTTATACAAGTCAGAAATTTTCAGACTTGTTTTATGCTGTATTTGATATTAGATTAAGATATAGACATGTCCCAAATAATGCCACATAACAATTAAATATGAAAGTTTAATTAAAAAATTAGTTTACTTGGAAGAAATGCTGTGCAATGTATGAAAAGTTATATACTTCCTTAAACACTTCCAAAAGTTTTGTGGTTATATATCAAGTAGCTTTGCTATATAATTCTCAAATGTCAGTTACTCTCAGGGTATCGATATTGGAGATCAGAGAATGTCTTTACAGACACTAAATGATGCCTTATAGCAAATCAATTATAAACAGAGAATTTAAATTTCCGCATGTTGAAATCTGACCTTTGCCCTTACAGGCTTTAAGCTCTAAGTCCAACCAACAATGGTTACATTAAAATAACTCTTATTTCTACAAAGCTCTATTTTTTAAACTGTTATACCTAAATGAGAGTGAGAAACAGAATAAGTTACATTTGAATTTTTAGCTTATTGAAATTGGACAATTTATCATTATCAATAATTATTAATAAGTATTATCAATTATTGGAGGGAAAATTAACATACTGTAATTTATAGGACTCACTATTTAGAATCTACTCTCAAGTCATTATCAAATGTAAAAAGTACTTGGTAATCTATACTAATAAAAGGGTAATATGCTAATTAGACCGGGAGACCTTCTGGACCTCCTTCTGGATAAAGCGGAGGCTGGGAGGGCCGAGGCAAGCCACCAAGGCTGGGAGGGCCGATCGCAGAGCCCTGGCAGGGTGGGCAGGGCCTCCCAGTGGGTGGGGATTAATGCTGGAGCCCAGGCTGGGTGGGAAACGCCTGCCTCTGCTCTGCCATTGATCTCAGGGCCCCCGGCGGGTGAGCAGGGCCTCCTTCTGCACAGTATTGATCACAGAGCCCTGGCAGGGTGGGCAGGGCAGGCAGGGCCTTCCTGTGGCCAGAGATTGATTGCATAGGTGCAGGCTGGTGGAAAGGGCCTCCCTGTGCGTGTGGATTAGTGGTGGAGCCCAGGCCGGGTGGGAAATGCCTGCCTCTGTTCTGCCATTGATTGCAGGGCCCAGGCCTGGTGGGCAGGCCTCCCTGTGGGCAGGGATCAATGGTGAGCCCAGGCCTGGTGGGAAACACCTGCCTCTGCTCTGCCATTGATTTCAGAGCCCTAGCTGGGTGGCCAGGACCTCCATCTGCACAGCATTGATCACAGAGCCCTGGCAGGGTGGGCAGACAGGCCGGGGGGGGGGGGGCAGCAGTTGGGGGCGAGCAGGTTGGCAGGGGCGACAGTTGGGGGTGTGCAGGCTGGCAGGCAGAATAATTAGGGGCAATCAGGCAGACAGGCAGGTGAGCAGTTAGGAGCCAGAGGTTCCAGATTACAAGATGGATGTCCGACTGCCGGTTTAGGCCCTGTGGGATTGGGCCTAAACCAGCAGTCAGACATCCCTCAAGGGGTCCCAGATTGGATAGGGTGCAGTCCGGGCTGAGGGACTGCCGTGCATGAATTTCATGCATCGGGCCACTAGTCCTATATAATAAAAGCCTAATATGATAAGTGTCCAGTCAGCAGTTCAACCAATCAAAGAGTAATATGTTAATGATATGCTAAGGCTGCTCAAAGGCTCGCTATGACGTGCACTGACCACCAGGGAGCAGACACTCCAACTGGTAGGTTAGCTTGTTGCTGGGGTCTGGCCAATTGGGACTGAGCAAGAGGGGCCAGACACACCCTGTTGCCCTCCCATGGTCCCTTCCTGGCTGGTCAACCTCCTGAATCTCTCCCCAGCCCCAATTGTGCACCAGTGGGGTCCCTCGACCTGGCTTGTGCCCTCTCACAATCCAGGACCCCTTGGGGGATGTCAGAGAGTTGGTTTCGGCTGGATCCTTCACATATAAGAAATATAATTGCCTTATTTCTCATGAAAGCAAACCCATTAGACTAGAGAGACTGTATATGTCTTCTGTAAAATTCTTTTTCTTCTTAAATAAATGAAGGTTTCTTTGATGAGTAATAACCTCTTTCCTTGACTCAATACTTCTGATAGTTGTATATAATAACACCAATAACATAAACTAATCATGAATGACTAAAGCACAAATATGCTTGTAAATCAAGGCTAAAATCAGCTAGTGACTGAAGTTGATTCAGTTAATGAGCTGAAAATAATAGAAACTGGAAAATTGCATATGTTTCCAGAAAGAATGCTAGAATGGAGTCAAGAGCATGTGTTAAGTTAGATCTATTACTAAAATACTCATTGGAGGATCTACATAGGGCTTTGGTATTTCAGCCACAGTCTTTCTCTAGCTGATGTAATTAATATAATTGCCCCACCCCCTTGGCTTGAAAGAGATCACCAAGGTATTAAATTAGCATGAGTGTACATCCAGTGCTGAACATTGTCCATGTTCCAGACCTAAATTTTACACAACCAGCTGGACCATTTAATTTGATATTCCAGCACAATGATAAAAGTGACAGGTATAAAATTGAATTTCTTACATTATTTATTCTCCCAAATAGTCCTCCTTCTGAATTCCCTTCCCTGCTGGTGCTGACACTATTATTTCTGTCACACAATTTTGAAACATCAAGTAATATCTGCCTGTCGTCTCCCAAGCTATCCATACACACTTAGTCATAAGTCCTATCTATTACCTTGTGCTTACATTATCTTAATATGCATAACAACTGCTTTCAAATTATATAGAATGCTGAGAGTATATTGAACTGAATCGTTATCCCTAAATTGCACCTAGAGTTAAAATGATTCTAGGGAACATCAATAGAAAAAAAAGGTGACAGTTATTCAGGCAACTTATTTATTCCCTACTTTCATTACCACCTTCTTCTGAAGCAGAAAACACATAGATGTTCACATTTCTCTTCTCTCTCTCTCTCTCTCTCTCTCTCTCTCTCTCTCTCTCTCTCACACACACATTCACTCTCACATATGCATAGAATCACTATCCAAAAGAGAACTCAACTTGTGATGTTTTATATTTATATATTCAACAAGTATAACACTTCCTACTAGGTGTTGTGCTAATACTAAGAATTTGAGCTCTTAATAGAAAAAAAATTGATTCTGCCATTATACAGTTAATTTCTTTCATGATCTAATAGGCAAAAAATAAATAAATAAAGACAAATAATAATATTTCAATTTGAAACAATTTTTGAGTAAAACATACAATGGGCAGAGATAGATAATTATGTAGAGGGAGGGTGGTTCTTTTCACTATTGAAGCTCTTGGCAGAAGTAGCATCTAGAATGAGACTTGAAAGGTAAAATGAAATAATCCAAGAGAAGATAAGAAAGAAGGAATCCATGCAAAAGAGCAAGTATGCAAAAGCTCCTACCATGGGTATGAACTTGATATGCAAAAAAATAAGAAGCTGAAATAAAAATAATATTGCTAGAGCGATTGTCCAAAGGGGTGGTATGGGGGTATATGTGTATGTCCATGTGTGTTTGTATAAAGGAGGGCAGTTGGTATCTGCATGTATATCTGGCTGTTGTAACAAATACCACAAACTGTGTGGCTTAAAGAGAAATTTATTCCTCAAAATCTGTAAGCCAGAAGTCAAAGACCAAGGTGTTGGCAGGGCTGATTTCATTTTGAGGACTCCACCTTGGTTTGTAGATGTCCATTTTATCCTTGTGTCTCACATGGTTTTCTCTCTGTTAGTCTGTGTCCTAATCGCTTCTTATAAGGCCATCAGGCATATTGCATTAGAGTCCAACCCCTGTGACTTCATTTTACATTAATTACCTTTCTAATGGCCTTATCTTCAAATACAACCACATTATCAGGTAAAGGGAGTTAGGACTTCAAAATATAAATTGTGTGGGGGGGGTATGTGCAATTCAGCCCAAATAGTATATATAGATATGCATATATTATGTGCATAAGTATGTGTACTGTGTGTATGTAGTAAGAAATACATGTATTTGAGTGTGTATATGTGAGTGTTTGCATATGTAGATGCAAGAGTAGGTATGTATATGTGTATGTGTATGTCTATGTGTGTCTGTGTATGTCTCTGTGTGTATGTGTACATATACCACCTTGGAATGGCAAAAAGTGTGATTGAAGAGACAAGTGGAATCTTGGTGATATAACATCAGAATCCCTACTTATAACGAGCTCTCAACGTGATTCTTATGCATGCTACTTTGGGAAAGCAATACAATTTTAGAGTATCAGTAGAGGAGTAAGCATTTGATAGAGATAGGCGTTGTGGAACTTTATCCAATATTAGAGGCCTAGTGCACGTATTTGTGCACCAATGGGGTCCCTCGGCCTGGCTTGTGGGATCAGGCTGAAACCGGCCCTTCAGCATCCCCTGAAGGGTTCTGGCTTGTGAGAGGGTGCAGACCAGGCCAAGGGACCCCACTGGTGCATGATCGGGGCTGAGGAGGGACACAGGAGGTTGGCCAGCTGGAGAGGGCTCCAGGGTGCTTCTGGCCCATCTTGCTCAGCCTTGATCAGCCGGACCCCAGCAGCAAGCTAACCTACTGGTCGGAGCGTCTGGCCCCTGGTGGTCAGTGCACATCATAGCAACTGGTCCACTGGTCGACTATCTGCCCCCTGGTGGTCAGTGCATGTCATAGCGAGCAGTTGAATGGTCTTTACATTTATCATTAGCATATTATGCTTTGATTGGTTGAATGGCTGACCGAACACTTAGCATATTAGGCTTTTATTATATGGGACTAAGGACCCAGTGAACAAATTTGTGCACCTTGAAAGGAACTGTGGGCTGAGAGGCTTTAGTAGGCACAGGGGCAGGTCTCGACCCATCCTCCATCCCCTGGCGCCGGCAGCAGGTGCAAGAACCGGGCAGGACCACAGTGCACGAGAGCAAAGAATTTTCAGTAACCACCAGGGGCTCGCCTCAATGAGAGCGATCAGTGCCCTGCCTTGGTCTGGCACCCCCACTCACCTGCTCCACTATCCCGCCGCGGCCAATGCCCACCATGTCCCACACGTGCCCCCTGGTGGTCAGCGTACATCATAGAGACCGGTTATTTGGTTGTTCCAGTTGTTCTGCCTTTTGGTCTCTTTGCATATTAGCCTTTTATTATATAGGATTAGGGACAGTAGGAGGAAATGGGCAATGGGGCACATAGGTTTTTAAGTTTGGTAGTGGCAATGCGGGAGATGACCCTATATGCTGCCTTCTATTTTCAAAGTCTGTTATGCAATGCTGTTATCAGACATGGCAGAAGAAAGAGGAGGAATCTGGGGATTTTTCAGAATAGAGGATAAAATAGGAGATAGTATTTGGAGGTCTGTGAAAGCACCTATAACTGAAAAAAGCATATGTTGAAAGTTGCCGTAAAATATTTGATGTCAATTTGACATAATAAATTGGCTACTGAAACTAATAGTCACATTTATGTTTTTCCTCCAGGAAATTCCAGGAAAGGAGACTGAGTGTTAGAGTTCATGAAGATTGAGGTTTCATGAATGAAGTAGAAAGAGAAACAAGGTAGTGACAGTATTTACAAAGAAGTAATAATAATAGTGGGCTGTGAGATTTCTGCTAGAAAAAAGGCAACTGCAGACAAGCTGATCTTGGAATTAACTTTGCAACCTCTGGCTCCACATCGGTGGTTTTGCTGTTATTATTTCTGAAATTGTAATATATTAGTCTGCTCATATGCCTCCAGCATCTCTTCCCAGATTTTACTGAAATTTTATGTTTCTTTATTCCATTACAAAATACCCCCAGGATTCACTCCACAGTGCTTTATTCTGGAATATGCTATGCACTCTACCACAGTACACATTTTTTTTCTTTCAAATTAATTTTGACACACACATACAGACACACATAAATTAGACCAACTTTCCTGATTATGTATGGCAATGTAACGAAAAGAAAATGTAAAATGTAAAAGGAAATAGAAGTTAGGATAGCAAAAGAAAATAAAACATACATTCAAAAATATTAAAATGATAACATACACTTAACATTAGACTCCTTATTAATAAATCTTTGGCACTGTATAATACAGTCCTACAAAGTTGGTAGTAATATTTTTATCCCTACTTTGTATTCAGATAAAGACGTGAGGGGTTAGAATGCAATTAATTTTCCAAAAGTTGCATACTCAGCAAATCACAGCATATATACCTTTTAAAACATCTAGATTTTTTTAAAATATATTTATTATTGATTTTTTACAGAGAGGAAGGG
Organism: Myotis daubentonii; assembly: GCF_963259705.1. NCBI lineage: Eukaryota > Metazoa > Chordata > Mammalia > Chiroptera > Vespertilionidae > Myotis > Myotis daubentonii. The sequence continues at coordinate 166,725,786 of NC_081841.1, forward strand.
AGAGGGATAGAGAGCTAGAAACATCAGTGAGAGAGAAACATCCATCAGCTGCCTCCTGCACACCTGCAACTGGGGATGTGCCTGCAACCAAGGTACATGCCCTTGACCGGAATCAAACCCAGGACCCTTCAGTGCGCAGGCCGACACTCTATCCACTGAGCCAAACCGGTGAGGGCAAAACATCTAGATTTTTAAATCAGTATTTTCTATTACGTCTCAGTACCCGCTCATATTAAAAAATGGAAATAAAAATAAACCCATTTCTATCTTTATGTGATGCTACTTCAATATCCACACTTGCTTTTGTTCAGTATTTACAGTCTCTTGTTATCTTCTGAGCACATAAACTTAGTGTGTTTTATTCCCAGAAATGAATACGTCTTTTAAAGATACTTTAATGAAAAGTTAATATTTCCCTGGCTTGCTTCCTCTGAGTGCTAAAAACAGCTATACTGTTTCTTAGTCATATATTTATACCCCGAACACTTTATTTTTGGAAGCTTTAATTGAGAAATTTATGATTGAAAACAAAAGGGACTGCTTCAGAATAACAACATCCTATGATATTATATGCAATCTATGATAAGGTAATCATTTCATTTAATGCAAATGATGTATAGCAAGACCACTGCATATTGTTTTAATTCTCTCCATATAAACACATTTTAAAGAGCCTCATCATTATCTATGTACTTATCTAGTCTAGAGTTCTCCATTTTGTTTTATTTCCTATGTGTCATCCACATCACTTTCCCTCAAGTCATTTTATTGTATTATAATTTGCAGCACACTCCTCAAAATTTGTCTGCTTATTTCTGCTCAGGCAAAGTAGTCAGGGACATTTTCTGTTTAAAATCCAAACTAAATCCACAGCTTAAATAATGATATTTGAAGGTTGCTTCCTTTTAATAGAGCTTCCTAAGGATTTTCACTAGTTATCTGTCAATCACAGAATTACTTTCCTCTTGTGTTGTTGGTTTTTCCAAATTGGCTGTATATTTTTCCATTTTTAAAAGTTAAATCAAATTATTTCCCTATCAGGCTGAATCAGAGATGGCACAATGACTTCCCTGAATACTAACATTCATTCCTCTCCTCTGCCTCACCTTGCTGCTACTGCTGCTTCCTGCTCTTCTTCCTGTTCTCCTCCCCCTCCTCCCCTCCTCCTCCTTATCCTCCTCCTCCTCCTCTTCTTTCTAATTTTAGACCATTTTATATGTACTCTCGATGGCTTCATAATAATTAAATTTAGTGTTTCAATCAGGATTCAATTTGAGAAGCAGAATCATAAAAGCATAAGCAATGTAGATATATATTTATATTTTGTATTTGTTATACGGAATTGCCTTATGCAACTGTCAACACTAAGCAATTCCAAAGTCCTTAGGAGAGGCCGTCAGGTTTTAGTCACAAGCAGGTTAAAACCCCTACAAGCAAGTCTGAAACCTGTGGTCCATAGGCAGCAGTCAGAAAGAAAGATTCACGGGGGAAGAAGAGCAATTGCAGAACCAGTGGCTATTTGGAGTCTTTCCCTATTGAAGGTCTCAGGCCTTTTTAAACTGACCTTTCTACTGGCTACTATATATAGTATATATAGATCACCTGCCTCCTGCATGTCCCACACTGGGCATCAAACCTGCAACTCAGGCATGTTGCAAATTGAACCATGACCTCCTGGTTCATAGGTCTGCGCTCAGCCACTGAGCCAGCCGGGCTTTACTGGCTATTTAAAACAGGCCCCTTTAACCAATGGATGCAAGACATGGGGTGGGGGGGCGGGGAGGGCATGTGCCAGGGGGTAGGGGAGGCTGGGGGAAGGTCAATGGGGAAGAAAAGGAGACATATGCACTACTATTTGTAATACTTTAAACAATACAATAAAATTAAAATAAAAAGAAGAATAGCATATTTTAAAAGATAAGAAAACAACAACAACAACAGAAAATGCAGGCCCCTCTAGAACAATTTTCCTTTTGATTACCTTAAAGTCACTGATTAGGGATCCTAATCATATCTACAAAAGCACTTCATAATAAGCACCTAGATCAGCAGAGGTTGAGTAATTGGAAGAGTCATAAAATGAACCTACACACTCGTGTCCTTCAACTTTTCTAGGAGAATGCCTGTTGTAGCCTGGCCTGACTGGAATTATACTGGGAAAAGTTTTTCTAGGGACTGCAGTTCAGTCTAGACAATTTGCAAACCAAAAAAAGCTATCACATCAAGAATTCAAAGTCCTAACATTAAATTAAATTCCTCTTTAAAAAATATAGTATATTGAAATTGGGCCAAAGACCTGTAAATAGTTTTATTAATATTTACTTAAGAAACAACAAGTAAGCATTGAGAGCTACATATGTAATTCCCTCTCTCCCCGCCAATGTCTGTACTGCAATTGGAGAAAAAAATTAAAAGACAGGAGGAGAGCCTAAGGGAGCTTTGGGACAACATGAAACGAAACAACATACGAATAATAGGGGTACCAGAACAACAGAAAGATGAACAAGGATTAGAAAACCTATTCGAAGAAATAATATCAGAAAACTTCCCTGAGGTGGGGAAGAAAAAAGTCACACAAGCCCAGAGAGTCCCAAATAAGGTGAACCCAAAAAGACCCACACCAAGACACATCATAATTACCATGGCAAATGTTCAGGACAAAGAGAAAATCTTACATGCCGCAAGAGAGAGACAGAAAGTCACATACAAGGGATCTCCCATTAGATTATCAAATGATTTCTCAACAGAAACACATCAGGCCAGAAAAGAATGGACAGAAATTTACAAAGTGATGCAAAGCAAAGGACTGAATCCAAGAATACTCTATCCAGCAAGGCTATCATTCAAACTTGAAGGGGAAATAAGAAGCTTCACAGACAAAAAAAGGCTAAGGGAGTTTATCACCACCAAGCCAGCAATGCAAGGAATGCTACAGGGACTGGTATAAAAAGAAGAAATAAAAAGCTCAGAAAGAAAACAGCCACACACACACAAAAAAGAAATGGCTACAAACAAGTACCTTTCAATAATAACTTTAAACGTAAATGGACTAAATGCTCCAACCAAAAGACATCGAGTGGCTGAATGGATAAAAAAACATGACCCATACATCTGCTGTCTACAAGAAACCCACCTCATTAGAAGGGACTCACACAGACTGAAAGTGAAAGGATGGAAAAATATCTTTCAGGCAAATGGAAAGGAAAAGAAAGCTGGGGTAGCAACACTTATATCGGACAAAATAGACCTCAAAGTGAAGGCCGTAACAAGAGATAAGGAAGGCCACTTCATAATACTAAAGGGATCAATACAACAAGAAGATATAACCCTGATAAACATATATGCACCCAATGCAGGAGCACCCAAATTCATAAAAAAACTCCTGGAAGATATCAAAGGAGAGATCGACAACAATACAATCATAGTAGGGGACTTTAATACACCATTGACAGCACTGGATAAGTCCTATAGACAAACAATCAGCAAAGATACAGCAATCCTAAATGACTCACTAGATCAGATGGACTTAATAGACATCTTCAGAACACTTCACCCCAAAGCCAGGGAATATACGTTCTTCTCAGGTGCTCATGGGACATCTTCAAAAATAGACCACACATTGGGTCACAAGCAAAGTATCCCCAAATTCAAGAAGATTGAAATCATAAAAAGCATCTTCGCAGACCACGATGGCATAATACTAGAAATAAACTACAATAAAAACAACCCAAAATACTCAAACACCTGGAAGCTGAATAGCATGCTATTAAATATTGACTGGGTTACCAATGAGATCAAAGAAGAAATTAAAAACATCCTGGAAACTAATGACAATGAAAACACAACAATCCAAAACCTATGGGACACAATGAAAGCAGTCCTGAGAGGGAAGTTTATAGCGCTACAGGCCTATCTCAAAAAACAAGAAAAAATGGTAGTAAATCATCTAACTCTACAACTCAAAGAATTAGAAAGAGAGCAACAAGAAAACCCCAGAGTGAGCAGAAGGAAGGAGATAATAAAGATTAGAGCAGAAATAAATGACATAGAGACCAAAAAAACAATACAGAAAATCAATGAAACCAAGAGCTCGTTCTTTGAAAGGATAAACAAGATTGACAAACCTCTAGCCAGACTCACCAAGAAGCAGAGAGAGAGGACCCAAATAAATAAAATCAGAAACGATAGAGGCGAAATAACAACAGACCCCACAGAAATACAAATGATTGTTAAAAAATACTATGGACAGCTCTACTCCAACAAACTATACAACCTGGAGGAAATGGACAAATTCCTAGAAAAATACAACATTCCAAAACTCAATCAGGAAGAATCTAAAAATCTCAACAGGCCAATAACTATGGAAGAAATTGAAGCAGTCATCAAAAAGCTTCCAGCAAACAAAAGCCCAGGACCAGACGGCTTCACAGGGGAGTTTTACCAAACATTCAAGGAAGAACTAAAACCTATCCTCCTCAGACTACTACAAAAAATTCAAGAGGAAGGAACACTTCCAAGCTCATTCTATGAAGCCAGCATCACCCTAATACCAAAACCAGGTAAAGACAACACAATGAAAGAGAATTACAGGCCAATATCCCTCATGAACATAGATGCCGAAATCCTCAACAAAATCTTAGCAAATCGGATCCAGCAGTACATCAGAAAGATCATACACCATGACCAAGTTGGATTTATCCCAGGGATGCAAGGATGGTACAATATCCGCAAATCAATAAACATGATACATCACATAAACAAATTGAAAGAAAAAAACCACATGGTCATATCAATTGATGCAGAAAAAGCATTTGACAAAATTCAACACCCATTTTTGATAAAAACTCTCAATAAGGTGGGAGTAGAAGGATCATACCTCAACATAATAAAAGCCATATATGACAGGCCCAGAGCCAGCATCAGACTCAACGGACAAAAAATAACACCATCTCCCCTAAGAACAGGAACAAGACAGGGATGCCCCCTCTCACCACTCCTGTTCAACGTAGTACTGGAAGTGTTAGCCATTGCAATTAGGCAAGAAGAAGAAATAAAAGGTATCCAAATTGGAAAAGAGGAAGTAAAACTGTCCTTATTTGCAGACGACATGATATTATACATACAAAACCCTAGAGACTCCATCAAAAAGCTACTAGACTTAATACATGAATTTGGCAATGTAGCAGGATACAAAATTAACCCCAAGAAATCAGAGGCATTTCTATACACCAATAGTGAACTTTCAGAAAGAGAGATTATAAAAACAATCCCGTTTACCATCGCACCAAAAAAATTAAGCTACCTAGGAATAAACTTAACTAAAGAGGTAAAAGACCTCTACTCAGAAAACTACAGGACGTTGAAAAAAGATATAGAGGAAGACATAAACAGATGGAAGAACATACCGTGTTCATGGATTGGTAGAATCAACATCATTAAAATGTCCATACTACCCAAAGCAATCTATAAATTCAACGCACTTCCCATTAAAATACCAACAGCATACTTCAGAGATCTAGAACGAACTCTCCAAAAATTCATCTGGAATAAAAAAAGACCCCGAATAGCTGCAGCAATCCTGAAAAAGAACAAAGTAGGTGGGATCTCAATACCAGATATCAAGATGTATTACAAAGCCACTGTTCTCAAAACTGCCTGGTACTGGCACACGAATAGGCATATATATCAATGGAATAGAATAGAGAGCCCAGAAATCGGCCTGAACCAATATGCTCAATTAATATTTGACAAAGGAGGCAAGAACCTACAATGGAGCCAAGATAGTCTCTTCAATAAATGGTGTTGGGAAAATTGGACAGATATATGCAAGAAAATGAAACTAGACCACCAACTTACACCATACACAAAAATAAACTCAAAATGGATAAAGGACTTAAATGTACGACAGGAAACCATAAAAATTCTAGAAGAATCCAAAGGCAACAAAATCTCAGACATATGCCGAAGCAATTTCTTCACTGATACAGCTCCTAGGGCACTTGAAACGAAAGAGATAATGAACAAATGGGACTACATCAAAATAAAAAGCTTCTGCACAGCAAAAGAAATCATCAACAAAACAACGAGAAAACCCACTGTGTGGGAAAACATATTTGCCAATGACATATCTGATAAGGGCCTAATCTCCAAAATTTATAGGGAACTCATACAACTTAACAAAAGGAAGATAAACAATTGAATCAAAAAATGGGCAAAGGACCTAAATAGACACCTTTCTAAAGAGGACATTCAGAAAGCCAAGAGACATATGAAAACATGCTCAAAGTCACTAATCATCGGAGAGATGCAAATCAAAACAACAATGAGGTACCATCTCACACCTGTCAGACTGGCTATCATCAACAAATCAACAAACGACAAGTGCTGGAGAGGATGTGGTGAAAAAGGAACACTTGTGCACTGCTGGTGGGAATGCAGACTGGTGCAGCCACTATGGAAGACAGTATGGAGTTTCCTTAAAAAACTGAAAATGGAACTCCCATTTGACCCTGTGATCCCACTTCTAGGAATATATCCCAAGAAACCAGAAACACCAATCAGAAAGGATATATGCACCCCTATGTTCATAGCAGCACAATTCACCATAGCTAAGATCTGGAAACAGCCTAAATGCCCATCAGTAGATGAATGGATTAGAAAACTGTGGTACATCTACACGATGGAATACTATGCTGCTCTAAAAAGGAAGGAACTCTTACCATTTGCAACGTCATGGATGGAACTGGAGAGCATTATGCTAAGTGAAATAAGCCAGTCAATGAAGGAAAAATACCACATGATCTCACTCATTCATGGATAATAGAGACCATTATAAACTTTTGAACAGTAATAGATACAGAGGCAGAGCTGCCTCAAACAGATTGTCAAACTGCAGCGGGAAGGCCGGGGAGGGTGGGGGTGCCGGAGGTAGGGGGGTAAGAGATCAACCAAAGGACTTGTATGCATGCATATAAGCATAACCAATGGACATAAGACACTGGGGGATAGGGGAGGCTAGAGGACTGTCTAGGACGGGGGGGAAAAATGGACACATATGTAATACCCTTTGTAATACTTTAAGCAATAAAAATAAATAAATAAATAAATAAATAAATAAATAAATAAATAAATAAATAAATAAATAAATAAATAAAAGAAAAGAAACAACAAGTAAGCATTGAGAGCTACATATGTAATTCCCTCTCTCCCCGCCAATGTCTCTCCCTTTCCGGCACTGTTTGCATATATGTTTTGCCTCATTACCTGGTCTTGGTCAATAAGAAGTAAAAAATAATAATGACTTTTGGAAGGTTCCTAAGAATATTATTGCTTTGCTTGATTTATTTAACACTAGATCTCATGGTTATTTTACCTTTGAACATACTATGAAAGCAGGAGTTGAAAGAATTATTATGTACCCATCACAGGAAGTTTCTAAGAATTATAGAGATTTCAGCTTTGGAATTCCTAGGGTACTGGCCTTCCTGCTTATTTGAGAATGGCAAACCATATTTAAAATCTAATATAGCCAGGTTTTCTTTTACTTGCAGGTGAAACCCCAGGCAGAATTCACACCAGGTAGTTTAACTTTGGAATACATGCTTTTAGCAGCTATCCTAACCGCTTCTATATTCATGAATATAGGAATATTTTATAATAAATCATTAACTAAAAAAAAAACAGATGATAGAACAGTATGATTTCTAGAAACTTATTTATACAAATGCATACTTGTATATTAGCAAATATGTGCATTTTATGCATGCATGAAAAGTATATTTAATTATATATTCTATTTCTTTAAAATAACTATGCATAAATTTTGAAATTCTCTTGAAGTATTTTATTTTGAAATTAAATACCTTAGAGTCACATTTTTGTTTATCTTTTTACTTGCATAAACTTTTGCAAGAATAAATGTGTTCAAATAGTGTTTTAAACAAATGATAGCTTGTGTGGCTCTAATATTCTGGTTAATTTCATAACTGCATCACTAACACCATAATAGTTTGTGTAATTATAAGAAAACTAGATGCCCGATGCACGAAATTCGTGCAAGGGGCTCGGCCCTCACAGCCACGGTGGTTGCCTTGGCCCTTGTAGCCATGACTTCCTCTGGAAGGTCATTCGGCTGTCTGGCCTAATTAGCATATTATGCTTTAATTAGTATAGATTTGTGAGCAAGTTTAACTTTCTGAGAAATATAGTTTAATAAACAGCACATTTGAGAAAATATTTTAGAAGTAAACACTTAAAAACATTGGTGATCTAAAGTTACAAGTAATAATAGGCATTTGAGAAGTAATTATTAAAAGAAATATTGAGTAATTACATGAAAGTTTTTACATGAAAACCTACTGCCCTTCCCCCTCCTCTCACCCACCCTCCCCACTTATTTGAAAGAGAAACTGAAGATAAGCTTTGTGCTCTAGTCTTCACTGTGGAAGAAACTCCTGTACATAGGAGTTTATAAATATTCTATGAATTTGTGATTAAATAAATGACACATTTTATATCAGTCATTACTTTCTTTTTATGGATTATTTTTCATTAGACTGGGAAAATACAATCTATTTTGTATAGCCAAGAAATGTGAGGCATATCCTAACATTATTTATGGTCTCACACCTTTATTCCTGACCAAAATACCTGCAACCATTTCTTTCCTGTGGGAGTTCATACAGTATCACATCGGCCTACTTTCATTGCCATGCATTGTTGCCAAATCACCACTTCTCAACTGCATACATTATTTTGAAAGATGTCTTTCTTCTAATCACTATTCTCAATCCATAACATTTCAGTGGTACCTACTTAATCATAATCATTTCAGTATGTTAGTATTTCTGGAACATTTTGTTTCTTAGGTAGAAATTGTGTTATATAAATCATCAAAGGCAAAACAAAAAGAAATAAAATGAGTGTTTTCTGTCAATATTACCATATTAATTCTGAGAAGTAGTTTCTTGCTTATATTTACTTGTATTCCTAATTATCTATTTCAGACTTGTAATGGAGCATTGATCCCCTTCCTCTTTGAATATAAATTTGATTAAATTGGTGATTTTACTAATATGTTTTATATAGTTTTCTCATGAGGTAATTTTTTAAAAAATATTTTTTTTATTGATATCAGAGAGGGAGAGAGAGATAGAAACATCAATGCTGATAGAGAATCATTGATTGGCTGCCTCCTGCACACCCAACACTGGGGATTGAGCCCACAACCCAGGCATGTGCCCTTGACCAGAATCGAACCTAGGACCCTTCAGTCCACATGCCAACACTTTATTCACTGAGCCAAACCAGCTAGGACTCATGAGGTAACTTTTTAAAATAAGACTTTATTTTTTTTTATTTCAGAGAGGAAGGGAGAGGGAGAGAGAGAGAAACATCAATGATGAAAAAGAATCATTGATTGGCCATCTCCTACATGCCCCATACTGGGGATAAAGCCCACAACCTGGGTATATGCCCTGACCAGGAATGGAACCGTGACCTCCTGGTTCACATAGGTCAATGCTCAACCACTGAGCCATGACGGCTGGGCTCTCTTGAGGTAATTTTTTTGGTAAAGAAACAATAAAATTCTTCTCTCTGATATCTAGCCATTCAATTCCTATGCCTCTCATCATTGTTCAAAGGCAAAATGCTTCAGACATTAGAAAAAAAGTTGAAATAATCTCCAAAATAATTATTTTCCCATATTCAATTTCAAAGTCATTGAAGATTCATTCATATAAGAATCATAAAATATTCATTATATGCTTGCTAATTTCTTTGATAAGACTTCATTTTCTACATAAAACTCTTTGTATCTGGTACAGGAGTGACTCTTCAAACTCTATTATGATTTTCTTTTTATTGACCTAGTAATGGTATTCTTTACCTATGCTAGCCTTATTGATTCTTTGTAAAACTGAAAATAAACTAGATATATAGAGAAAACAAACAGAATCATCTTCAAACATGAGAAAAGATGGCTTCTTACCTATATGCTAATCTTAGCTAGTTTTGAGATCCTGAGTCTACTAACTAAAGAGGAAGCTGGGTCCCTTGAGAATAGATTCTACAATGTAATTGAAATAATGTAAAATAAATTAAGGAGATATAATGTATAATACAGAGAATTTAGTCAATAATATTGCGATAACTTTGTTTGGTGACAGATGGTTATTAGACTTGGTGATCACTTCATAAAGCATATAAGTGTAGAATTACTCTGTTGTACAGTGCACCTGAAACCAATATAGTATTGTATGTTATAATTAAGAAGAAATTAATTAAAAATCGATTTTTTTAAAAAACAAACAAAATAAAATAAGCAATTTTCTAATCCTTTCCCTAAAAATGTATTCATTTACCAGCATTAGTATACACTGAGGAAATTATGAGGGCTGCTGGATACAGGATGTAATCTGACACTGATGACAGGGGAGTTAAAATGTCATCAAGGTCCTTCAGTAAAAGTGAAGGTATAAAGAACTGGTGAAAATAAAATCTTGACCCAAGTCTGTCTCACAATTATTCCAGTGAGTTCACAGACCTGTGATTTGTAATTTTTAATAAAAATATATATTCAGTCTTCATTCTAGTTTCTAACGCTGAGCTAAAACCCTTGAAATTTCTTCAGTGAGAAGAGCCATAAGGTGTATTTTGTTATATGTTAACTAGAGGCTGAGTGCATGAAATTCGTGCACAGTGGGGGCGGGGGCGAGGGGAGTTCCCCTTAGCCCAGCCTGCACCCTCTCCAATCCAGGACCCCCTCAGGGGATGTCCAACTGCTGGTTTAGGCCTAATCCTGGGCCGCTAGCTCCTCACTGCTCACCTGCCTGCCTGCCTGATTGCCCCTAACTGCACCTCTGCCAGCCTGGTCGCCCCTCGCATCCTGCTGCTTGGTCGTTTGTCGCCCATCACTAACCACCCTGCCAGACTGGTCACCCCACTCAGCCTGTTCGGTCGTCCGTTTGGTTGTTTCGGTTGACAGTCGCTTAGGCTTTTATATAGATAGATGAGGTCTCTTTTGGAACTCCAGAGAAACCAACCCAGGAATTAGAGGATTGGAACTTTCAGTTCTACCCCCTGATATCAGGGGAATTGGGTGGGGCTGTCAATTGAGATTGATCACCTGTGGCTGCCAGTGATTTAATTGACCATATCTACATTATGGAACCTTTGTAAAAAAACCCAAAAGACTGGAATTCAGAGAGCTTCTGGGTTTGTGATCACTGGGAGATGTGGGCAGAGTGGCTTGCTAGAAGAGGACATGGAAGTTCTGCAGCTCTTTCCACATACTTTGCCGATGCATCTCTTCATCTGGCTGTTTATTCCTATCCTTTAATAGCCTTTGTAATAAATTGGTAATCTAGTTAGTAAGCAGTATCACTGAATTTTATGAGCTGTTCTAGCAATTTAATCAAACTCAAGGAGGGATTATGGAGGTTCCCTCCAATCTGTTGATGGTCATCTGACAGAAGCACTGATCACCTGGTCTTGTGACTGACATTTGAAATTGGAGGGCTGGGCTTCAGACACATAAGATTGAACCGTTGTGGCATCTGATGCTATCTCCAGGTATTTAGTGTCAGAATTGAGTTGAATTGTAGAACTGCAACTGGTGTCCAGAGCATTGCTTGTTGAAATTGAAATTTACAACACTTAGGTTATTCCGAGTACTTGGGAACACAATTAGTATGATTATACCAGACAGCTGGCAGAGCACTTGCACAGGTTCGCTAATTTATAGTGTAATAGCTTTTTCTGTTTTTGGTAGGAAGGAATAAGTGGCAGCTCTAGAATACCCTCTCCCCTCTTCCCTTGCTACATCACCCAAGGCAATAAACTAGAAGTCATACTATTAATCTTGGAAAAATGGCAGAGATTAAGGACACTGTCAAATACTTCAAAAAGATAGGATTCCTTGTTTTCATGTATCTGCTTTCATTCATTCATATGGTTCCCTCAGGATAAAAAAGTTGTAGTATGGTAGTTTATTCTACATTGCCTTAAATTTAACTAAGTGGCACACTCAATTCCATTTGTCTTGCCAGATGTCACATTTTAATTGGAACAGATCCACACAGCCTCTAGCAATTGCTTTGCAGCTATTAATCTAGTGAATGCATTCTTTTCGAACCCAATTAGTAAATAGGATCAAAATCAATTTGCTTTTATGTGAAGAATGGCAATGCTGTATCAACTTCTTGTTTTTAGACTATATCAGTGCTCCTTCAGGTCATTGTTAACTTGATAAGCTTGACATAAAGAACATCATGCTGACCCTATGTACTCTGCAACTCAAATACAGCTGCACAGATGAAATGTTGGGATGGCCATGAAAGGCCAAGCTAAATTTCTAGTTTAGGGATGGCATAATGTGGGATTGAGGCATTGCCCTCCAGGATTCAGTATATATTTTGACCAAGCAACTAATATCAGTTATTGTCTTCCTAACATGTAGCATATCCAAGTTTGGAAACAAAAAGATGATAAAGGTTTAGCACATTTCATTAGTTGCTTGTGACCTCCTTGCCAATTTTGTGCTTTTACCCTCTGTATTATTAGACTCTGTTTTATTAGAGACTTTAATTTTTGAGCTTGAAATTAAGGGTCACACTTCCAAGGAACACACAAAGCATTCCAATGAACTGGACTATGTGACTGTCATCTATTTGCCACTTCTGACCTCTCATCCCTGTGGATCAGCAAGCATGGAAAGAAGTTACTATACTTAATAAGGTCAACTGACACTGATTACTATACCGGACTAGAGATGCTAATAAACAATAGTGTAGGCAGGGTTATGCAAAATATATATATATACTGGAGGCCCGGTGCACAAAAATTTGTGCACTTGGGGGGGAGGGAGGGTCCCTCAGCCCAGCCTGTGCCCTCTCGCAGTCTGGGACCCCTCGGGAGATAATGACCTGCTGGCTTAGGCCTGCTGCCGGGTGGCAGAGGGCAGGCCCAATGCCTACGTGCAGCCCCTGGTCAGGCTCAGAACAGGGCCGATTGGGGAGTTGGGGCGCCGCCCCCTGTCATGCACAGAGCAGGGCGGATTGGGAGGTTGCGATGCCACCCTCAGTCACGCTCAGGGTAGGGCCGATTGGGGGGGTTGGGGCACCGCTCCCTGTCACACTCAAGGCAGGGTCGATGGGGAGGTTGTGGCGCCACCCCCTGTCACGTACAGAGCAGGGCCCATCAGGGGGTTGAGGAGCTCCCCCCTGTCACTCACAGAGAAGTGCTGATAGGGGAGTTGGGGCACCGCGCCCTGTCACACACAGGTCAGGGTGGATCAGGGGGTTGGGGTGCCGCCCTCTATCACCCACAGAGCAAGGCCAATCAGGGGGTTGCAGCACCACACACTGTCACACTCAGGGCAGGGCTGATGGGGAGGTTATGGCTCTACCCCGTCACACACAGAGCAAGGCCCTTGGGAGGGGGGTTTGGGCACCGCACCCTGTCACACACATAGTCGCAGGATGATCAGGGGGTTGGGGAGCTCCCCCCTATCAGGCACAGAGCAGGTTGATCAGGGGGTTGGGGTGTCTTCCCCTGTCACGAACAGAGCAGGGCAGATAGGGAGGTTGTGGCCCCGCCCCCTGTCACACACAGAGCCGCAGGGCAATCAGGGGGTTTGGGCGCTGCCCTCTGTCACGCTGATCCCGGTGCCGGAAGGCCTCTCAGCTCTGCTGATCCTGGTGCTGGGAGGCATATTACCCTTTTACTATATAGGATAGAGGCCTGGTGCATGTGTGGGGGCTGGCTGGTTTGCCCTGAAGGGTGTCCTGGATCAGGTTGGAGGTTCCCACTGGGGTGCCTGGCCAGCCTGGGTGAAGGGATGATAGCTGTTTGCAGCTGGTCACACAGCCTTCAGGGTGGGGGTCCCCACTGGGGTGCCTGACCAGCCTGGATGAGGGGATGATGGCAGTTTTCAGGCTGGCGGGTGAGTGAAGCTTCCAACTGCTCCTTTTTTTCTTTTTTCTTTTTTTTATTCTGGGCCAGTTTTAGCTCTGGCTCCAGCTCTGAGGCCTCTGCTGCTGAAAGCAGGTATCTGGTTTGTTTGGGTTCTATAATCGAAACACTGCATCAACTCCAGCTCTGATATCCCGGCTGGCTGAAAGCAGGTTTCTGGGGTTTTGTTTAGCTTCTATATTTGTAACAATGTTTCAAACTGCAAGCTCAGAGGCCGGCAGCGGCAGGCAGGGAACGTTTGAGTCCTCCGTCACTGAAGCAAGCAAGCCTCATGTTAGCTTCAAGCTGCCTGGCTTCCGGCCGCCATCTTGGCTGGCAGTTAATTTGCATATCACCCTGATTAGCCAATGGGAAGGGTAACGGATGTACGGCTAATTACCATGTTTCTCTTTTATTAGATAGGATATATATATATATATATATATATATATATATATAGAGAGAGAGAGAGAGAGAGAGAGAGAGAGAGAGAGAGAGAGAGAGAGTTCACTGGATGAAGTTTTGGGTTTCTATCCCACGAATAATAAGTGGGCAGAAAAATTGCATGAAATGTGGCCTAACAAAGATAAAGGAAACTAAGGATTTGGTTTCTTCCTACTAGGTAAGAAATACAAACCAACTAAAATGCTGCATGAGAGAAAAAGAGACTTAGGATGGATGGTTGAGGAAGAAAACTTGGAGTAACAGTGCTGAATTTAGGACAGGCTACAGCAGTGGAAATCATAGCTGGTTGAAAGAGACTATGAGGCAAAATGAGTTTGTATTTAGATTTGCAGGAAAGTAATGAAAATATGTGGTCTTCACAAAAATAGAGACCCATTTATAGAGTGGGTGCTGCATATTGGAAGAGAGTGAGGGTCACTTCCTGCTGCTAGTGTGGACTATATCAGCAACTCTTATGACCATTACAGGTCTTCTTTAAATTTTGTCATCCCAGCCATGATAAATCACCTTGTTTGTGCTTAACCATCACTTTCACACATTTTGGTGGCAATGCTAGGTTTTCTCTTAGGCACAGAGTTATAGATACCATGGAACATTCATTTTGCTTGTGCATGTGTAACAACAACTTCAGGGAAGTTAATATCTCATAGAAAAAATGTTTGATCCAATGTAACACTGGAGCCAAAAGATAAATTATTTCTCTTTCTTATCCTGGAAAAAGTTTCCAAAAATTAATATAGCTTCCCAGGTAAAATTTCTGAGAAGTTGAGTAATAAGTTACACTAGCTAAAAGTTGGCAGCTAACTCAATATGCACCGCCAAAATTGCTCTTCTTCTTTCTCAGTCTTATTACCTTTTTTCAATCAATATTACATTCTTAGGTTTGTACCTCTTCATAAATTATCAACTTATAAGATTTTCCTCAGACTGTATTTTTTTAGGGAATCCACTCTCAAACAAATATATATAAGGTAGACCAGTTGTTGTTTTTTTTTATTTCACATACATTTTTCAGGTTTTATATATCCTTACACTCTGCTTCCTTTCCCCAACCCCCGCCCCTCCCCCAAGCTATTTAGAGAACCTTAAACTTTATCTTATTTGTCATAATCCTATCTATTCTTCAAGGTCCTAAAGGATTTCTTTTCTGATCTTCTTTATTATTTCAAAAATTGTTTCAGAATCTCTTTTAAAAATGTATAAATTGTACTAATATCTATATTCTTATCTATAGTTTAAGTTTATTAAAGCTAAGGATAATTTCTACCTATCACATACCTTACATACCTATTACAGTCTTGTAAAAGTACATTGTAAATGTTTATTTTGATGCTATTAATCTATTTTTTTCTCTCTTTATGTAGTATTTTTTTCCACTCTTTCCATCGTATTTCAATAAGGTAGCCAGGCCTCTGATGCTTTCTTAAGGTATCAAGACTTAAACCTTTTGTATAACCCACCTTCTTGCATTTTTTCCCGTTAATTCTCATTGTGTGGGGCATTATCCACAAAATAAAGCATTGTCTTCAACATTTTTTCGTGACAGGTTAGAGTAGCAGGAAACAAGGTAGATTTAGACCTTTCCTTTTTCTTGATGGGCTATTGAGATCAGATAAGCTTGTGATATTATTGACTCATGCTCTGATTTATAGGTAGTATTCACATGCTAAGGAGGTAGCAAGGCCTCTGAGGAGAATGGTTGCATAATGCATCCAGGCAGGCTGGACACTGAGCTTTAGGGAAAATGGGATCAATCAAAAATGTTGTGGTTAATTGTCCCAAAGAAACAGTACTTTCTGAATTATTGCACAGGCCTTAGGGAGGTCAATGGAGCTCTAATAGAAACATTGAGTTCTCTAGCAAGCATGCAAGATTGAAATTCAAAGTGAAGTTTATTAGATTAAATTAAAAAATAACATTCAACATTTTGTCCCTCAGCTTATGAAATGCGATTCATGCCCATAAGACTCAAAATAGACAAAGAATTGGCCACATACTTCAATTATTAATGTGAGCAATCATTTTGCTTTGTCTCTTCCCCATGGGCTATTTTTTTAAGCAACTTCAACTAAGTTATTTTATTGCTACAAGACTCTAAATAATGTGGAATCTTTTCAGTCTGCTTTCTTTAAGCACCAAGTTCTTCTTTCTTCCTAAAAATGTGTATTTACTTTTGTCCTATTGTTAACTACTATATCTGTATCCAGCCAGGTTATGTAAGTCCATTTGCCATAGTCATAAGTTAAACCATGACTAATAAGGTTATTAACCATCTTCCATATCCCCTGTTATTAGCACCATAAAATTTATTCAGAAGCAGTCATATATTTTTCCTTATTTATCACTTCTCTTTATTGGTTATTTATTCTACCAATCTCTTTTTCAGTACAAGAAGCCATATAGCTAATATGTACACAAAGAATACTTTCTACCAGCATTGACAATTTTTTTTCAAAATAATATACCAAACTATGTTTAGTTGCTGCATCTCATTTTAATAATTTTTTTACAATTAGGCAGATTTGTTTAAAGGCAGAATATATCATTATCTCTAGGATTTACACTATGATTACTTAATATTCACAATTTAAAATAGAGAAACAAAGAGGAAAGTGTCATTTATGAGACTGAAAATTTGAAATCAATACAAGTTTAAGTTTATAGGATGTATACGGGAACAATGTATTGTCAAAATCCTATAGTTCCATTTTGAGATTTCTTATGGGTTTGGTTGATCTTAATTCACCCATGTTGAATATATTTTTCAGTTGTTGAGAAGTCAGGCTGTGAAAATGAAGGCAAGTGTCAGGAGCTATACAATTTTATAAATGCCATCATTGGAAAAATCAACACTAGCATCCCATAAGTACCTTGCATTAGTTATCTATTTCTGCATGATATATTACCCTAAAAAATTAGTAGCTTAAAGCACCAAACACTCTTATGTCATAGTTTCTGTGTATCAGGAACCTGGGCAAAGCTTAGCAGAGTGTCTTATGCTCAAGTTCTCACATAAGATTGTACTCAAACTGCTGGCCAAGGCTACTGTCTCACCTAAAGTCTGGACTGGAAGATGACCTACTTCCAGGTTTCTTTCAAGGTTGTTCACAATTTTTAGTCCTTGTGAGCTGTTTAATTGAGGTCCTCACTTCCTCCCTGGCTATTGGAGGGATGCTTCCTAAAGTCCTTACTATGTGGGCCTATCTATAAGGCTTCCCTTAGAGAAAGTGTGTGTATGTGCGTGCGTGCGTGCGTGCGTGCGTGTGTGTGAGAGAGAGAGAGAGAGAGAGAGAGAGAGAGAGAGAGAAAGAGAGAGAGAGAGAGAGAGAGAGAGAGAGAGAGAGAGAGAGAGAGTTAGAGAGAAAGCTGGCCATGCTTAAGGGGAAAGGATTTGACAGGGGTGTAACTACAAAAAGGTAGAGATTGTTGGAGGCCATCTTAGAAGTGCTTACGACACAACTGTTGAAATTCTCCTTTGGTCACTTGTTATGGATATAATGCAAAACTACCAATAATAAAAGGAATTTAAAGCAGGAAAGGTTTATACATTTTTTTAAATGAAATGACATTGTTTAATATCCAAAGAGAATATTTTCACACAACTTTTTAACATCTTTTGGAACTTTAGAGTTTAAAGGAGTATTAGTGATAATAATATAACTTGGAAATATTAGAAATTTATAAGAGTTCTGAAATAAAATATTGGGTTGTAAAAGATAAGTCATAGTTCTATTTTACTCTACCATTTTCATTAAGAAAGAGTAAACACCTACTACTGCCATATTTATGTATGCGAAATTCTGCAATCTGTGCATGTATAGATTATCTAGCAAAAGAACTTCTATAATTCTTTTCACCTTTGGAAACATGTTTATCCTTTGTTAATTAATCACTGCAATATAGCTCCTTGAGACTATAAAGGGTTTTGGAAACACTTTTAGATTAAACAAATTGCATCATAAATTTCACATAGGAGGTTTTACTAAACTTTGTTGAGTGAGTTACTAAAGGAATACTCATTGGAGTTTATTAGTATAGCCTTACAATCTGCAATTTATCTCAGTACAACTCTTTATGTAAAACAATCATTTTAACTTGGTTTTTTTTCATATGATGAGGTGAAGTCAAATTAATTATTTTCTGTTCTTTCTATAGTCACACAGTTATTTATTCTGTGGAAAATTTGGGACTGAAGCCTAATTATGAATAATTATTTGAACATAAACTGGCTAAACAAATTAATTTTTCTGAACCATTACACACATGCCAGCTACTTAAAATAAATATTAATAAATTAAGAATCTGAAAAGCAAATACATTTTTTAAATTATTATTATACTCATTGTGCTATTGGAACGTGTACTGGCATTTAAGCAAGGATTCTGCAGCCAAATTATCTCTGAACTAAAGTGTTTGGTGCCTGTCTAATGCTCTTTGCCAAAGTTCTCTAATTTTCTGTGCAAATGAGCCATGGTGAATTATGTAGTTTTAATGCTTTGTTTGCATTTATAAAAACATGAACAGTCTCTTAAAATATATTAGATGCCTTAACTGAGGGGAAAAGAACACATGCTCTTACATTTATTTATTAGTGCTGGTGAAATCGAATTTTAACATCTATTGACTATAGTGGTGCTTTGGGGGATCTGAACGTAATATTTTTTTTCCACAAGGAGCTTCTGTTTTTAGTTAACATAAGTTTGTTTAAGACTAACACATATGAATTTATGAAAAGATAATATAATGATTTTTCCCGCACTCAACGACATGCTTAGTTAGAGAAAAGAAGGGAGAGAGAGAAAGAGAGAGGAAATAGAAACATCTATTGTTTGCTTTCTATACATGTGCTGACTGGGGATTGAACCTGCAACCTGCAATCTGAATATGTGCTCTAACCAGGAATCGAACCAGCAAACTTTTGGTGCATAGGACAATGCTCAACCAACTGAGCCACTGGCTAGGGCATAATGATATTTTAATATGAAATAATCAACTATAATACATTTGTTGATAGGAAACTATTTTCAGTAATGTTCATATTGCTTATCAGGGAGCATATAATTTTTATCATATGCTTACCACTGTTTGGTCTATGGAGAATGAAACCTTGAGGATCCTGTGCCTTGCCCTTAGGCTAACTTAAGGCTACAGTATAAACACTAAATTATCTGCTCCTCATACTCATTCATCTTTTCTCCTCCCCTATCCACCTTCAGGCCTGTTTATGTTCCAGATTTCATATGAAACTTGAATTTCTAACTTGTCATGTTTCAATGATCTCATATTCTAATAAAAGAGAAGTAAGAATGTGATCCATCATTTGTAAAATTTTAAAACAGCAAATGAATAAACCCAATTGAAGTCCAAAATAAATTGCTGCTAATGTCCACTCAAACAGTAAATATAATAACCAAGACTTTTGTGTAAGTTTCATTCACCAGGCCTATCACTATTCGTGACAGCTAGAAATCACTCTGTATAGATTTAGCTTTTAAGTTGTTGAGAATATACCCTCCACTCAAAATGCTACACAGTCCCTTTGTAGAAGTTGGCGTTAGTGTTGTGAATCTAAACAAAAAGGATGAGATTGGCCTGTTTTGGTAGTTTGTTTTCAACCATCCTGTTTGCCTTGATGATGTGATGCCTGCCTTCCTCCCCACAGTAGATACAAAGCTTTCAGATCTTCCTCCTCCCCAGCCCTAGATAATCATAAAAATTTGTTCTGGTCTATTGTCAAGGTAAAACTTTAAAACATCAAATGTCTCAGTGATGACTTTATTTTTTCTTTGTTTCCCCCCCCCCTACTTTTTAAGATGTTTTTATTTTTATTTTTAGTGGTGATATTTTAATATGTGTTACCTAAACAGAATATTTGCATTCCAGAAATGTAGTGGTATTAAGCAAATATCTTTACAAAAAGAGTCTTGTCTTCTAATGGTACACATTCAAATTATGATACATGGCTTGGAGAAGTGCCACTCAAATTACATTAGAATCTTGAGGGCTATATTCCTCCTTTACAAAATGCCTATATTATACACACATAGTTACAATTATTATTATAACAGCACAGATAAGGTATTGAGGTAACCTTTGAGGTATGTCTGAAAACTAATCTGCGCTCTGACATTTCAAAATTCAATTTTGTAGTATAATCCAGTTTTGTCCATTGATGAGACCTGGTCTCTGACTTTGAATCCGGCCCTGGGTTTAGCTGTTGCCACAGGCTTTGCTTTCTTCTATTGATGTCAACTAAACTTCAATACCCTGTTTCTTTTCCCCCAAAGTGAAGCAAAAACTACCTCACTGAGACCTTTACTCCTCATTAGCTTTCCCATGAGCAAGAGTCTACCCCTGGCTTCCATATTTGAACGATAATCCAGTGAGATCCACTTGTTATCAGCTATCCCTCAAGATTCCCCTGGAGATGACATGGTAGGGAGCAGTGTGCTCCAGGATTACTGCATTTTACTCCTCAGGAAAAGCATCCCAGCCTTCTCCTCAAACTGGCATTTAAAATAGACATCAGCTACCCCTGCAGAAGCTGTAGACACTCACTCCAGCCCTCTCTGCTTGCCTCTCTGGATCACAGAAGCATGCGGTCATCCTTCCACTCTGTGATAAGTTTAATGAGCATGTGCCAATGTCAGGTCACTAGCTCATGAGCCCTATCATCCTATAACATTTCTTCCCGAATAGTGCAATCATCAACAATTTTATTCCCAGGCTTCTGAGTGGCATATTGAAATCTATTTGAGGCCATGTGCTCTACATACCTATTTTTCGAACCAGACAATCCTAGTGTTTTAGCATCTGAGATTTTACTGAATCATATGAAAACCCTGGAGAGCTATGATACACATGTTTTTATTCTATGATACTTTGAAATTGTATATATATATATATATATATATATATATATATATATATATACACATATATATATATATATATATATATATATAAAATATCTTATATAATAAAACAGTAATATGCAAATTGTCCCCTTGACTAAGAGTTTGACTAGAGTTCAACCAGGGGGTGGGGCCGGCCTGCCAATTGCACACAGCCCCCCCAGCTGGCTTGGCCTGATCAGCCCCCTATTGGGGCAGGCCAGCCAGACCCCACCCTTGCACAAATTCATGCACCAGGCTTCTAGTATATATACTAGTATATATATATATATATATGTGTGTGTGTGTGTGTGTGTGTGTGTGTGTGTTTAATGATAGAAAAATATAAATGGTAAATAACTGATATTCCCCACCCAAGATGGGAAGAGGACAGAGTAGTATATTGGGAAGAATTTAGGAATTAAACGGAACTTTTTAAAATGCAGCTCATCTTGAGCCAATTATTTAAACCATCTGAGTTTTAATTTCCTCATCAATATATCAGGAGAATTATTCCTCCCTTACAGAGTTGTTAAAGAAGCTGATTCATGTAAAAATCACAGTACAAGTGGGGTTTGGGGAGGATAACAACATATTTTCTACTTTTTCTTCCACATTCCCTAGATTATTGTCATGATAATGTCACTGTTTAGGCTTCTTGACACTGGGTATGGCCCCTGTGCTGATTACTGGTAGACATATTTCTGAGCATTCAGAAGGTGTGCTCAGTTAGCCTGCTACCTTAGACTTTGATGCTTATTTTCCTCAGGAAGATTCCTCTCCCTTCCTCTCTCTCCCTCTGGATTAACTAGAAAACCACAACATTTTTTTTTTCATTTTTAGTTTTCTCTTCAAGTCTTAAGAAATAACTTCCTATTCTACCTCACAGCAAACACTGACATTTAGAAAGCTAAAACCATTACCTGTCACTCTTTTCTCTCCCTCCACACGTTCTGAAACAAGTCCAGATCCATTTACTTGTAAGTAACAGATGCTTTCTTTATTTGCTCGCCCCTCCACCCTGCCTGTATTTGATCTCCTTCTCTCTGAGGAAGGAAGCATAACTTCCAGGCAGACCATGGAAAATCTCTGCACATCTGTTTCTGCCTGTTTTCTTACTTGGTAAAGAATCTTTTGAAAGATTTATGCTATACCTCACCAAAAGCAGGACATTCTGATAGGGCTTATTCTAGTTACTGGCAACTTTACATATATAAGAAAAATAATTTAAAAATGTAAATTGCCATTGGATCATATTTTTTAAACATGAAAATGATCCCTGCCCTAACCTGTTTGGCTCAGTGGATAGAGCGTCAGCCTGTGGACTGAAGGGTCCCAGGTTCGATTCCGGTCAAGGGCATGTACCTTGGTTGCGGGCACATCCCCAGTGGGGAGTGTGCAGGAGGCAGCTGGTCGATGTTTCTCTCTCATCGATGTTTCTAACTCTCTATCCCTCTCCCTTCCCTCTCCCTTCTTCTCTGTAAAATAATCAATAAAATATATATTAAAAAAAGAAAATGATCCCTTAGTGACTTATTCTCAAACTTGTACTTTAGAAACGTGTTTTCTCATAACTAAAATCTCTCAAATCATTTGTGTTTAATTCTTCTGAGAGTTTGGATAAATAATCATCTATTTAAGACAAACACAAGCAAATATTGGCCATAAGGTTTAATGGAAGCTAATTCTTACTCTGATTTTTTTCACACTTGTTTTCTGGCATTGTAGTTGTCTTTACAGAGATGTGAAGAATAACAATTTTTATCATTATTACTGACCTGTAGTGATTCACATATATAGCGAAGGATGGGAGGCTTACTGATCGAATGGGTTTAAGAACTTCTGAACAATTATTGGGTTACCACCACTAACCTATGATAATCTAAGTGCAACTCCTAGGGTTCTATTCTTAAAAATACAAAAACAAAAAGAGAGTGAGCGGGACATATACCATAGAATCAGGCTAGACAAATCAATGAACAAGCAAACAGCAACAACAACCTCTGAGATGACAGATCTGTGTCCAGAGTGGTTAGAATATAATATCAAAAATATCCAATTTTCAGCCAATAATTAAAAAATATAAAAAGCAACAAGAAGCATGATTCCTACAAAGACAAAGGGACTATAATGTTGATCTTAACAGAAAAAAAAAATTTTCAATGTAGCTGTTACAACTATGTTAAAAGATCTAAAGAAAACCATATTTAAAGAACTAGTCAATTAAAAGATAGATCAATACAAATGAACCAAAGAGGGGAAAAATAAAATAATATTAAAAATAAGTGTTACTAGAGAAAAATAGGTACATTTTGTAATCACCCTGCACATGTCAACTAATCAAGAAGATAAAACAAGTATCAACATATCCACATGTAGCAACAGATCCATAAAATATATTAAGCAAAAACAAAATGTAAGCAAGAAACAGACAACTCAATTCTAATAGTTAGACATTTCAATACACCTTCTGGGAGTTTATATAAACCTGGAAGGAAATCAGTAAATATATGGAAGCCTCAGACAAATTTGACCCAGCTCAAATCTCAGCAACACTGCACCCAACACAGCATACCACATAACATTTCCAATGGAGCATCTGATGTTCTCCAAGATACCCAAGATAGACCATACACTTAAACATTTTAATATATATATTAAAATCATAAACAATATATATATTTTGTTGGTTGCTTTTTTGTTGATTTTGTTTTTATTTTCATTTTACATTTTGCTGTTAGAAGTCTGTATCATTGGACTAGGGACCTACCCCCCCCCCCCCCAGGGTAGTAGAGAATGCACCCTTCAGCATGGGAGGGATGGTGAAAGCTGAGGAGCTTTCACATGCCAGCTGATAGAACCCAGGAAGTTTTTATTAGCTTCTGCAGAAAGTCAGTCAGCCCACCCTCTTCTGGATTACCTCCACCTATACCTACTAGAGGAACACAGGATTGCTCCCGTGGGGTTGTGTATAAGACTTGATTATTTACCCATGGTGAGACATTTTGAATGCAAAACAGGAACCTCTTATGATGTGCTTGTACTAACTGTGTAGCCATGAGAATCAAAAAAGGAAGGAAGAAATAGTACATTTCTATAAGGTAGAATGAGTAGTTTTGATATTGATTATTTTGGGGGAGAGTTTAAGGTAATATACAGAACAGCAAATACAAAGTATGGGCCCAGGCAACTTGGAGAAAGAAAGAATGATCTGCAGCTTGAAAGTCAGATACATTTTTATGAAAGCTCATGTATGCAGTAAGAGTCAAAAGTGAGTCAGTCTCATTAGGGATTAGGAATCACAGTATCCTTCACTATAAACTTCCCCTGTTGAGAGCTTTACTTAATCTCATAAAAATATATTTTAAAAATAAAAAATAGTAAGAAATTAACAACAACTAAAACTGGATTTTCTAATGTATATGTATGGGAATTGACCAAATAAGAAATCACAAGAGACATTAGAAAATAATTTGAGCTAAATGAAAGAAAAACAAAAGTGTATTCATACTAACAAGTTGTAGCTTAAAAAAGATATTTAAATAAAATTTGTATATCAAACACACAGGTACATATATTAAAAAAGAATAATATAAAATTAATTGCCTAAGCCTCCAGCTTTAAGAAACTAGGAAAAGAAGACAAATCTATATCTAAATCCAAGAGAAGAGAGCAAATAATAAATATCTGAGTAAAACCCATTAATGCAACAAACCAGGATAATTAAGAAAATCAAAGAAACCAAAATCAGAACAAAATTCATAAACTCTGAACGAGTCTGACAAAAAATAAAACTGAAGACATAAATTACATAAATGAGGCCTTGAAAGAGGCTGTTGGTATTAACACAATAGAAATTAAAATGATTTTAATGAAACACATTGAATGAATGTATAGCAACACATTATACAAGTTATATAAAATGGGAAAATACTTATAAACACAAAAATTACCAATACTTTATTAAAATAGAAAATATTAATAGCCCTAAACCCAATAAAGAAACATAATTAACTAGAGGCCCAATGCACGAAATTTGTGCAAGGGGCTCAGCCCTCACAGCCCCAGCTTCAGTCGGAAAGTCATCTGAAAGGACGTCCAGAAGGTCCTTCAGCTGTCCAGTCTAATTAGCATAGTACGTTATAGGTAAGTAAATTTCCAACAGAGGAAACATTTCCTAAAAAACTATACCAGAATATAAGTGAGTGAACTCTTCCCAACTCATTTTATGAAGCCAGTGTTACCTTGCTACCTGACTAACATATCACAAGAAAATAGAACAATAGACCCATATCTCTTAGGATACATAGTCCCCCAAATTCTCACAAAATATTAGCAAAATAAATACAAAACATATTAAAAAAGAATTTATCCATGGCCAATTTGGATTTTTCCAGCAATGGAAGGTTGATGTAACATCTGAAAATCAATCAAGGTCAGAGCTGGGACTGAAGTGAGTGTAGTGTGGTGCCTGAAACAAAGCAAGTAAAAGAAGTACTCTGACACCACATGGCCCTGAGAGCCACGGAGCCTCACCGCACGCACTCTACCCAGGTGCTGATCATTATTTTATATTTTATTAATAGAATAAAGAATAAAACCACATGATGACTCAGTTGATGGGAAACAAAGACTGGAAAAAATCCAACCCCAATTTAAAATAAAAATTGTCATTCAACAATCCAATCAGAAAAAATGGTATTTATATAAGACTTAGCAAAACCACATGAAAAATTCTATTAGAATTTGTTTTGCAAGGCTACAGATCACAAGATTAATATATCCAAAAATATCATAATTCTTTATACTAGCAAACTCAGAAATGGAAATAAAAAACAATACCATTAACAATAACATTATAAATGTGAAATGCTAGGGTGAATCATTTCATAATCAAGAATATATACACTACAACTAAGAAATATTATTGAGAGAATGTTAATAAATGATACTTTGAAGATTTCAACTTTGCACAAAATTACTTAAGAATTTAATACATCACAAATCTAAATCATAGTGGGATTTTTTAGAGTTAAAAAAGATAGTGTTTTAATAAACTTTTAAGATAATTGGAGATTTTCTTTGATCCTACACCGAAACATGTTAGAAGATTGTTTCTCAAAGGACAGTTGCAATATTGAATGTAAAACCATATCTATTTTACACTTCACTTCATTAAAATATAATGTTGTGTTGGGCTTTTGAATGTCTCTTCTACCCCTGCATGGTTCTGTAGCATCACACATTGGTCATTTGGAAGTTCACAGAGTTATGCTGAACTTCCTTAATGCTCACCCATTTCATGATACACCCCCCCCAAAAAAAAATCACATTCATTAAAACACCATTAATCTCATCAGAAAAGTCTTTAATAATTGGAAAGCTAGCAAGCTCATGAAGGTGAATGCAAATCTTTCAAAATGCTAATTTTTGCTTAAAAGCTCAACTGCTAAAATTGGCAACACATATTGTCAACAGTTTTCCTTACTGTGACAGTCACATTTCATTCATTTTTGAGAAGATGAATATCAAATACCCAAGTCTGAATAGTATAGTCTATAAGTAATTCTTTCACACAAGAGGCAATTTTTGCATTTCAGTAAATGTCAGAAGGGTTTTACGCATACTTCCCATTTCATCATGGACAATATTAAGACAAGATGTATTTTTTTTAATTAAAAAGCTGATTCAAAGTTCTTATGAAAATGCCAAGAAAGTACAGTTATCAAAACAACTTTGCAAAGGAAGAACCAAGCCAGATGACCAGCAGTATTTGATTTCCATTTTATTCTAAACTTAGCCAAACTCCTCACAGGTGGGCACAACTGGTGAAAGTTTTGATTGTACCCTTAAAACACTTTTTCAAGTTAGCTTCTAAATAGAATCCAATTTTATTTAATATGTAAATGATAAACAAAGCATAGGTTAAGAAATTATTGAAATTACTCTTAAATGAAGGATTTTTTTAATACTGTTAATCTCTTTGACTGAATTTTCAAATATGTATTCATAAGTATAAACTAAATTTTTGAAATAATAGATATGCTTATTATTTTAAAAAAACAATCAGAATATATATGTTCTGATGGCATGTTGATTTTATATCTGAGAGTTAAATGACATATTTATCCCACAATTTCTAATCTTAAGAAAGGAATCAAATTAAGAATGAATGTGAATACATAATTGTGTTTGCCATTCTAGTAAGAAAATTAGGAAAACACCAGGAATTATTTTCCTGCTTGATGTTAAATGCAAAACTCTAATTAAATGATACCTAGAGAACTCTAAATTAATTATAGATGACTTTGACAGTAGCAGATGAGTGAATATCAGTATAAATTTAAATTATAATGTTAAATAAAAGATAGGAAGACACATTACAATAAAAATGAAGTGTCAAAATATATTTAAATAATATTTTTATATGTATTGTCATTGTTTTCATTCCATTTCATATATTTGTCCTTTTCATTCATGAAATGTTCTTAAATATTGAAGAATATCTTTCTACTATTTTACTATTAGATGATTAATGGTTAAGATCCAATTACATTTGTTTCTTTTCATTATTTAACTCTTTATTTGTATTGAAGAACTCAATAACAAGTTATATTAAATTTTGCCTTTATCAGTTTGAAGAAAATAAAAAGAGAAGAAATAATTGCCTCAAGGATATTACAATCTTTGCAGTCATTTTCAAAAGGAATACTGGCTACATTGAGTAAGGCACATGAATACTCTTCTTTCTCTTTACACAAGATTAACATGATACTGTTCACTAAACAGAATAATTACCATTGCAATGTTTAAATACAAATGCAGTTAATGCACATTAATGAAGCACAGCAGAGAAGGTAGAGGTATTGCTGTTTTTCTAGTTTATTTAAACTTTTCATTTTAAATATATATATATTATTTAGAAAAAATACAGTTACTGGAGTTTATCTTTGTCAATCTAGATAATAGTGAAGGTGAAAATTCAAAAATTGAACTGGAAGGTGAATTCCAAGGCATGAAGGCAGGGGCGGTGAGGGGGGGAAGATCACTGAAGTATATATTAGATATCTGCTTATATTTCAAATAAAATTAAATAATTCATTAAGCCTTGAAGTGAGCTTCACTGAGACTTTGAAGATTTAAATTCCATCCCCAATTTTACAACCAATGTTAGGTCTTTACACTCACTTCTTTCACTTCAAAATGATTAATAATGTGAAATTGATCACCGTTGGGAACCAACAATATGATAAGTGGCCTCTTTAAATTACCTCTTAGAAAAATTATTAATGATTTCTACTGCTTCTGTTAAATTATCATTATTTTTCAACACTTTATCCAGGGTGAAATGTTTTTGAAGACTTTAGACAATACACTTATTTTAAGAGGAAAAATTGAATACCTGGATTATTATATTTGCAAAAAGTTAAATGAATAGATGACCAAGCGATATAATTTTATGTTTCTCTTCTGTAAAACAGTGACTCACCACAGTTGATCATTTATTTATTTCTGTCATTTGTCAGAATGAAAGATTTCTAGATTTTCTCATTGTGCTTCCTTTTAGAAATGCCATAGTATTGTGGAAATACTAATAATTTATTAAAAGGTATAAATGTATAAATGCTTAATAGATTAAGACTGAACTATAAGAATGCTACATATAGTAACAGAGCTGAAATACATCATCTTTCTAAATTTCTATCATAATGAAACAATCAAACACTTAGATTACATCTATACCAATGAAAGGGTAATATGCAAATTAACTATCACTCTGCAACAAAGATGGCGGCGCCCACCGGAGCCATGGAGCCGGCCAGAGCTGGTGGGATGCTTGGCTTCCTTCGTCACCCCAGCAGTGGCCACAGAGCTGGCCAGAGCAGGCAAGAGGCGGCTCTGGCCTGGAGCAAAGGAGGGAAGCAGTGGCCAGAGCGAAGGCCTGGGTCCCAGGTGCTAGAGGGAAGCCGGTGCCCAGGGAAGGAAGGCCTATTCTTGCCCGAATCTTCATGCATTTGGCCTCTAGTTTTTAATATAATTGCACAGTCCAGGTACTAATGTAAGTAGGTAGATTTGTGGATGACTTGGCACTTGATTTTGAATTGCAATTTTGAACATTATCTGTGCCTGTGTGATTTTCAAGAACAGGTAGTATATGGAAATCACTCCTTGACTTAAGTAGAGGAAACCTCAAGGCTGCATGCGCATTTGTTCAGCTATCTCTTCTACTCAGATGTAATTACCTGCTCATCACTTCACACTTTAGTTAATAATGGGAGAAAATACAAAATACGCTCCTTTTGTATTTTCCTTGAAAGATATCATGTACTAGTATGAATTATTCATGACCTCAATTACTATCCATAGGATATGTTTTTCTACAGTCTTCATATGTATTTCTCCAGGAATACACTCCTCAAAAATAACCCTTATTTAAAAGAAAATATGCCTTTTACTGATGGGGCATATATGACAACAAAGGAGGAAGTGAACTAAAATTTTTATTGAACATCTACTGGAAGTGCATATCATGCATCTTGCAAAACAATCATGAAAAATCCAAACTTATTTCTATTTTAGAAATAGCACAATTGAATTAGAAGTTAAGATATATTTTAAGACATATCTTAAACAAATTATAGATTAAAATTAATTCAAATAAAGTTATGTTAGAAATCTCTAACTTCTTCAGGGCATGCTGCTTTTCTTTAACACATAGATATCCTCCGTAAACTCTAAATACCTGAAAATTAATTTAAATTTATAATTCACAACAAGAATCATCTTTAAAACATAGAGGGGTTTCATAATTTACTAATTGGAATTGTTATATTTATAAGGCAATTGTTATGTCTTAACCTAAGTTGATATACTTATGTCACTTTATAAGAATTTGAAGTTAGAATTAGAACACACAAACCCAGCTTGAAATAAAAGTGCTTCCATAATATTTTTTGCTACTGAAATGTTTTTATAGAAATTATTGTAAAGCTTTTATTTTCAACCAGATTAATTAATTAGTCAGAAGAATTTTAAATAATTATAAAAGAAGTAAACATATTTGAGAATATATGAGTATTCCCTTAATCTTAGTATAACATCTTGAGCCAACTCTCAACAGCATAAATTCAAAAGCTAATGTAGTGAGAGAGAAGGAACATTCAATAATCTTGATCTATAAACTAATACCCAAATTTCTATTTCATGGGAGATATAACACTATAACTTCTCAGTAAATTTATCTCTCTCTATATTTTGTGGAAGTTTGCATTACTTGTTCAAGTGATCGATTGATCCCCTTACCAAATCTCTGTTTATTCAACCCTTTTTGAAGGAAAGATTACCCTTCCCACACACTGACCTCAGGTTTGTCATGTGTCTTGCTTTGCCCATTGAATGGGAACTTGGATCTATTATGGTTCACCATTGTTGTTGTTGTTTTTCCTTTGACCTCAAAATGTCAAGGATCCTAGATAGGTTCTAGAATAGTTGCTTCTTTACTTTAGGTTCTGAAGTGAAGAGAATATGGATCTTATACTGAATAACAGAAATACATGTAACAACAGGAATTAAATATTTGTTAGAAAACCACTAAAATTTGGTGTGTGTTTTATTATAGTGGCATAACTTAGCTTAAGCTTACTTACGAAATAATCACTTTTTTTATTTATTGGACAACATTTACTCGCATTCTTTTGGTTCATTTTACTGACATACAGTTAAAACCTAAATACCCTTAATTGGAAAGCAAGGTAATATTTACATATTTTTCGTAGATAATACACATATGAATAATTAAAAGCTGAAATATACTTGCAGATTTGATGCCAACTCTGGTTATACTTAATTTTTTCTTTCTTTCTTTTTTTTTTTTTTTTTTTTACTTTGCGGGAGTACTGCATAAGAAAGAATTGACCACAAGCAAATTACATTTTTTCCAATATGTCACTGAATGTTAGAGAATTAATAGCTGCTCTTGATTATTGTCCTAGTCTAATTGCGCTGTCAGCAAACTCATTTTGACACTTTTGAGCTGCAACTATAGCAATTCATTTACAACATTCTTCAAACAAATTTCAACTTCACTAACAGATTGTGCTTGACTGAGGGCTGTTGGTGATTTAAAATAGCTGGAATCTTAATGTAAGTTTATAATGAAATGTCTGACAAGACTCTAACATGGGAGTCTCCTAATGGTTTAGTAATGTTTTGACAATCTTAAAAATATGCTTTAGAAAAAGCTAGCAAATGCAAGTTTTCCTAAAGCAAAATATCCATCTGTTCAAAATAGCAAAAACACTAACCACAGTGCAGCAATAAGCAACTGTGTGATTTCATTTCTTTAAATAAATGATCCTTTTGATGAGATAAATAATAAGAATTGTAGAAACCTTTAGAAATCTTCAGTTTACAAAGTAACCTTTAAAGGTAACTGACTGAGGGAATTGTCAAAGATCCCTCAACTGTGGCTAAATGTGTACTGAATGCTTCTATTAGAGGCAATAAAAAGGATATTTAAAACCTTATTAGTTTAAAGCACCAAGAAAAAAGTAAGTTTTACACTTAATAGGGTTCTGAATGTGCTCCCTTTTGACAGCTGTTATGAACATTCATCACTCATTGCTTCAACTGAGGGAATTTTGACAATTTTCTTTACAAGTCACCTTTAAAGCTATTCTGCCAAGCTGATGAGGCTACAATACTGATTTGAGTTGTCCACACGTTGGCTCAGATGATTGCAAGTCAGCTTGAGTCCCATGTTCTGTTCTGAGCTTTTCATCTACATAACCTCAAGCAGTTTAAAATTAACACCTACATTGTACACATAGCTGTTTCCAGTTTTCAAAGTTACTTCACATACTTCATTTAATATAATACTAGTACATATATATCTTTGCTTCTGCACTTGAAATCTAACACAATGGAGACCCTAAGAATTTAAATAATCTATATGATTAACATACATGAAAATTTCTAATGCAGATTCATTAGGGTGACTTTTCTTTCTCTCTCCCTCCCTACTTAACTATTTCTTCCTTCCTTCCCTTTCATTCTTGCTTTCTTTCTATAGATATACCTGAAGATTTTTCCCCCTTATAATCTTGCTTTTAAAACATAGGGAATAAATGGTATCTATTATTGATGGGGAAAATGAGACATTTTTGAGAGGGCTAGCATGCTGAATCTGTGCCATTAACCTAGTGCAGATTCTTGTTAGCCTATAGTCTAGTCACTGCCCCTTTAATTATCTGGTCCTGCACGACCTGTTTTCCTAAGTATACTCCCATTTTAGAGAGGCCATAAGCCATCCTCAGATGGAGTTATCGGCACTGGTGCCAGGGCAGGCCTTTAGTTGTGGTCTCAAGGTCCCAACACCTGGGGCGTATTGCAAAGCCTGCGAAAGGTTCAGAAGTATAATCCATGTTTGGGGGACAAAGAAACCAAAGGGGTATAAAGGGAAAGCTTCCTCCATATTGGGGCCTCAGGATTTGAGAGAAACAGTCTCAACCACAGGCCGTTGATTTTTGCAGCTTCCTCATCCTTGGCATGGATAAACCTCTTGAAGTCATGGATAAATCTCTTGAGTATGTTCTTTCAGGTGCCGTTATACATGCCTTGGTGACATCACCCCAAGTTCAAGCTAATTAACACATCCATTACCATACAGCATTACTGTGTGCCTATTAAAAACACATAAGATATACTCTCTTAGCAAATTACAAATAGATAGTCACAATGCTATACATTAAATTCTCAGAACTTACTCATTTTGTCACCAAAAAATTGTACTCTGGCCACTATCTCCCAATTTTCTCCACAGGCTCAACTCCCAGCAACTGTCTTTTTACTCTCTTGTTCCATGAGTTTGACTTGTATAGATTTCACATATAAGTGAAATTGCATTTTTCTTTCTGTGCCATGTTTATTTTACTTAGCATAATATTCTCCAGGTTCACCTATGTTGTAGCAAATGACAAAATTTCTTTTTTGTGGCTGAATAATATTCCATTGTATGTATGTAGGCATGTATGAATGTAATTCTTTATCCATTCACCTGTGGACTAAC
The DNA here is from genome assembly GCF_963259705.1 of Myotis daubentonii. Lineage (NCBI taxonomy): Eukaryota > Metazoa > Chordata > Mammalia > Chiroptera > Vespertilionidae > Myotis > Myotis daubentonii. The sequence continues at coordinate 166,759,164 of NC_081841.1, forward strand.
ACATACCTTTGGTATTGTGGATAATGCTATAATGACCATAAGAGTATCTATACCTCATCAAGATACTGTTTTTATTTCCTTTGGTTATATATTCAGAATTGGGACTGCTGGGTCATATGGAAGTTCTATTTTTAAATTTTTGAGGAAACTATATACTATTTTCCATATTTGTAGTACCAATCTTCATTCCCACCAGCACCTCACAAGGATTTCCTTTTCTGCATTTCTTCACCAATATTTCTTCTTTCTTGTCTTTTTTATGATAGTCAACCTAACAGGTGTGAGGTGACATCTCACTGTGGTTTTTATCTGTATTTCCTGATGAGTAGTGATACTGAGCACCTTTTCATAAACCTGTTGACCATCTGTACAACTTCTTTAAAAAATGTCTATTTAGGTCTTTTTCACAATTTTAAATCAGTTGTGTGTGTTTTTTGCGATTCAGTTGTATACGTTCTGATGTGTTTTGATTATTAACCCCTTATGGATTGTAAAGATTTCCTCCCACTTCATAGGTTGCCTTTTCATTCTGTTGATTGTTTAGCTTTGCAGAGCTAAAAAGCTAAAAGTCTGATATAGTTCCACTTGTATAAGTTTTTTTTTAGTGCCTGTGCTTTTGGTGCCATATACAAAACATCATTGTCAAGACCAAGGTCAAGGAGCTTTTCCCCTGTGTTTTCTTCTAGCTGCTTTACTGTTTCAGGTGTCACATCTTAGGCTACAAGATGACCTTTGATGCTACCTACCACCTATCTGGGGACACCAAACATATCGTGGATATCAGAAACAGCTTCCTACTTGTATTATTCTGAATGTAAAATTTAAGCAGAATTTTCAGATAATATCATACAAGTCTTCAATAGGAAATGGACTGTTTATTTAAAATTGTCTTTTTATTTACTGTATGCATTTGACATGCTTATGTATATAAAAGGGTGTAACATGACACACCTGAGAATTTTCATTTCTTTAAAAGTAAGGCAACCTTATTGTGATTATGTTTGCTTATATTTTTGCTTATTTACTTTTATAATTGTCTAATTTTGCACAATATTGAAAAACGTAATAAAAGCATGCAAGCAAAAAAGATCAACATGAGAATACAAATTCACATAAAATAAGCTAGATAAAATTTGCCATCCAGGTAAAATATGCAAAATGTTAATAATCATTTTATTGCTACTACAACTTGAGAACAAACTGTGTATTATATTGAATTTGCATCATCAGTTCTCTCTTTTCTCCTTTCAATTATACATAAGCTTCCTTTGAAGAAATCATTTTTATGTATCTCAATTGGTATGCATGGTATGCATGTTAATTATGCAAGTATATAATCAATTACTCAATACAATGATAAATAACCACATTATTTAAAGCTTGAATAATTAATCAATTTCCAGGTTTAAAAATATACAATAATTTTACACTATTGGTTTTATACTTAATTTTAAAAAGTTTTGAAAAAAATAATGATTTAGTATGTAAGTTGACTTGGAACTTACATACAAGGGTGGGCAACAGTTATAATACAAACAACTCATACAATAATCCTATCTAATAAAAAGAGAAACATGGTAATTAGCATACGACCGCTACCCTTCCCATTAGCTAATCAGGGCAATATGCAAATTAACTGCCAGCCAAGATGGCGGCCGGCAGCCAGGCAGCTTGAAACTAACATGAGGCTTGCTTGCTTCAGTGACAGAGGACTCCAATGTTCCCCGCCTGCCACTGCAGGCCTCTGAGCTGTAACTCTAAGCAACTATGTAACAAATATAGAAGCTAAACAAAACCCCAGAAACCTGCTTTAGTCCGCCGGGCTTCAGCCAGCAGGATCATAACATTATAAGCAAAGGCCAGAAACCTACTTTCAGCAGCGGAGGCCTAAGAACTGGAGCTAAGCCTCAAAGCTAAAGCTGGCCCAGAATAAAAAAGAAAAAAAAAGAAAAAAGGAAGTGGTTGGGAGCGTCAGTCACCCCCAGCCTGAAAACAGCCCTCAGCCCCTCACCCAGACTGGCCAGGCACACCAGTGGGGACCCCCACCCTGATCCCGGACACCTTTCAGGGCAAACCAGCTGGCACCCACCAGTGCACCAGGCCTCTACCCTATATAGTAAAAGGGTACTATGCCTCCCAACACCGGGATCAGTGGAGCCGTGAGGCCTCCCGGCACCGGGATCAGCATGACAGAGGGCAGCACCCAAACCCCGTGATCGCCCTGTGGCTCTGTGTGTGACAGGGGGCGGGGCCACAACCTCTCTATCTGCCCTGCTCTGTTTGTGACAGGGGAAGGCACCCTAACCCCCTGATCAGCCCTGCTCTGTGCCTGATACGGGGGAGCTCCCCAACCCCCTGATCGCCCTGCGGCTCTGTGTGTGACAGGGTGCAGCGCCCCAACCCCCTGATCGGCCCAGCTCTGTGTGTGACCGGGTGCGGCACCCCAACCCCCCCATTCCACGGGCCCTGCCCCTTGTGTGACGGGGTAGAGCCATAACCTCCCCATCAGACCTGCCCTGAGTGTGAGAGTGGCGGTGCCGCAACCCCCTGATGGGCCCTGCTCTGTGCGTGACAGGGGGTAGTGCCCCAACCCCCTGATTGGCCCTGCTCTCTGCGTGACAGGGTACAGAGCCCCAACCCCCCTGATGGGCCCTGCTCTGTGAGTGACAGGGGGAAGTGCCCCAACCCCCTGATTGGCCCTGCTCTGTGCATGACAGGGGGTGGTGCCGCAAACTCCCCATCGACCCTGCCTTGAGTGTGACAGGGGACGGTGCCCCAACCCCCCCATTGACCCTAACCTGCGTGTGACTGAGGGTGGCATCACAACCTCCCGATTGCCCTGCTCTGTGCATGACAGGGGGCGGCACCCCAACTCCCCAATCGGCCCTGCTCTGAGCCCGACCAGGGGCTGCACCTAGGGATTGGGCCTGTCCTCTGCCACCCGGGAGCAGTCCTAAGCGAGCAGGTCGTTATCTCCCGAGGGGTCCCAGACTGTGAGAGGGCACAGGCCGGGCTGAGGGACCCCCTCCCCCCCAAGCACACAAATTTTTGTGCACGGGGCCTCTAGTCCTATATAATAAAAAGGTAATATGTAAATTGATCCTAACAGAGGAATGACCAGAACGATAACTCAACCAGTCACTATGAGGTACACTGATCACTTCTTGGTCCCTTTCCCTGGCCGGCAGGCTCTGATCACCTGATGGCGAATGGGGAATTAAGGGGGGTGGTAAGGGATGTCGTTGGCACCAGGCCAAGGTCCCCACTCCACCCGTCACCCCACACACAGAGTGCAACCCACGCCTGGGGTGGGACCAGTGAGCAGGCTCGAAAGGCCAACCTTTCTTTCCCTTCCCCTGGCTGTCAGGCTCCAATCGCCTAATGCCAAATTGGGAGCTGGGGGTGGGTGGCAGTGGTTAGGGACCCTAGACCTAGCCTGTGATCAGGGCCATTTTCCACCTGCTTGCTCCTCCCTGGCCACTGCTGCCACAGCTGCCAGCTAGCTGGTTCCCCTCACAAGCACTCATCCTGCCCCATCACTGCCTCCACCAGCCACCCGGTTCCCCTCACAGGCCCTCATCCTGCCCCGCCACCTCCACCAGCCAGCCAGATCCTCTTGCTGGTCCCCCACTTCATAGTGACTGGTTGAGCGGTAGTTCCAGTTGTTACGCTTATGGTTTGGCCTTTTATTATATAGGACTAGAGGCCCAGTGCACAAATTCATGCATGGGTGGGGTCCAGAGTGGATCAGGGCTGGGCCTGTCGGGAGGAGAAGATGGTGGGAGGTTGGCCGGCCAGTCCACCACAATCAGGGCCCCATCAGGGCCAGGCTGGCTGCGGGGAGGGGCAGAGGGCAATTGGCCTGCAGGCCCTGCCTTTGATTGGGGTGAGGGGACTGATTGGGGGTGGGGCCGGCCATGTGGAGGGACTGTGGGTGTAGGGTTGGCCAGCCCCACCCCTGATTGGTGTGGGGGGCCATCAGGGGTGGAGATGGCTGGGGGAGGGGCTGTGGGCCAATCAGGGTGATGGGGGCTTATTGGGGGTGGGACCAGCCATGGGAAGGGGCTCTTGTAGTGGGCTTGCTGACCTCACCCCCGAATGGGATTGGGGAGCTAATTGAGGGCCAGCAGGCTTGGGGAGGGGCCATGGGTGGTTGGCCAGCTGGCCCTGCCCTTGATAGGAGTGGAGGGGCTGTTTGGAGGTGGAGCTGGCTGAGGGGAGGGGCCATGGGCCGATCAGGGTGGTGGGGGCCCATCAGGGCTGGGGCTGGCCAGGGTGAGGGGACACAGGCAGTTGGCTGGCTGGCCCTGCCCCTGATTGGGAAGGAGGGGCCAATCTGGGGTGGTGTTGGACAGAGGGAGGGGCTGCAGGAGGGTGGCCAGCCAACCCCACTCCCTATTGGTATGGGGAGACAATCAGGGCCAAGGGGAGGGGCTGCAGGCCGATAGGGTAGTTGGGGCCTTTTAGAGGTGTTGCAGGCTGGGGAGAGGGGCTGAAGGAGGTTGGCGACTGGCCCCACCCCATAATGGGATGTGGGTTTAATCAGGAGCAGGGCTGCAGGCCGATGGGCAGTGGGGCCAGCCAGGGGGAAGGGCCGTGGGGGGTTTGGCTGGCCACCCCACCCTCAATCAGGGTGGGAGAGGCCAATCAGAGATAGGATGGCTGGGGGAGGGGCCACAAGAGGTTGGCCAGCCAACCTCACCCTCCAATCAGCCAGTTTGCTGGCCACAGTGGGTGTTGTAGCGACCGGTTGTTCTGGTATTCTGGTCGCTGGGTTTTTATATATTTAGATTAGACGCCCAGCGCATGAAATTCATGCGTGGGTAAGGTCCCTAGGCCTGGCCTGTGATCAGGGTCATCTTCCCCTGCTGCCCACAGCTGACCCTGCCCCTGCCACCACCCACTCCTGGTTCCCTGTTCACCATCGGTGATCGAAGCCTGCCAGCCGGGTAAGGAACAAAGAGGTAAGCCATTCCGCCTACTTACCATCCCCGCCCCCACCCCCCCACCGCCACCCACCCCCAATTCCCCATTTGGCATTGGGCGATTGGAGCCTGACAACCAGGGGAAGGGACCAAAACGTTGGCCTTTTGAGCCCGCTTGCCAGCCCCACCCCAGGCTTGGGTTGCCCTCTGTGTGTGGGGTGACGGGTGGAGTGGGGACCTTGGCCTGGTGCCAACGACATCCCTTACCACCCACCCTTAATTCCCCATTCGCCATCAGGTGATCAGAGCCTGCCGGCCAGGGAAAGGGACCAAGAAGTGATCAGTGCACCTCATAGTGACTGGTTGAGCTATCGTTCTGGTCATTCCACTGTTAGAGTCAATTTGCACATTACCTTTTTATTATATAGGATAGAGGCCCAGTGCTTGTGTGGGAGTTGGCTGGTCTGCCCTGGTGGGGGCACCCGGTCTGGGTGGATGTCCTTGCTTGGGGGGGCAGGGCCAGCAGGGGCAAGGGGCTATGGATGGTTTGTAGGCTGGTCACGCCCTTAATCAGGATGAGTATCTCCACTGGGGGGCGGGGCAGGCTGGGGGGAGGGGCTGCTTTCATTCTGGTCTCTGGTCGTTCTGGCCGTTCTGCTCTTTCAGTTGCTGGGCTTTTATTATATAGGATAGTAATCTATTGATATGTAAACTAGGTATAAGAAATATCACTCTTGTATGGTTATAATAATAATGTTCTATGGGAAGCTATTTGATAAATATCAAACTGTCATTCTTCCATGACTCTTCTCTGGTATTGATCTTTTCTGTGTCTATGGTCTAGTTATCAAGGCTCTATGGGATTTAATTTGATTTCTACCTTCACTTATTTCCTTTCATTGAATTATATTGAGAGCATCTTTAAAATAAACAAATACGCTCATTAATCTATTAGTTATGAAAACACTTGAAAAAACAGGCAATGCTTTACATATAATTCAGACAGTGAGGCAATTCTGTTGTTTTGAGGGTAACATACTCATAACCTAGTTTCATTAAGGGGTAGAAGCAAACATTCTTTCTAAAATTATGATTTTAAAATTGTGTTTCTAAAATTGTGATTATGAGATGTTGAAATAAGACAAAGTAAGCAGTATATTTTTCTTACTAGGCTTTGATTGTTTTTCCTTTTTCTTGGGCCCTAAATATAACATTTAGGAACTTGTTGCACAAAGGAAATGTGTCTTACTTTAGAATTTTAAGACCAATAGAAACCTTCAGACATCATCTATACATTTACTTCATTTGTAAAATGATAAAACTGAGCCTCCTAGATTTTGGCATCTAACAACAAACCTATTAAGGAAATCATAAACACACCCTTGTATATGATTTTCTCTGTCAGAGAAAGACAAATACCATATGATTTCACTTATATGTGTAATCTAAATAGCAATATAAATGAACAAACAAAATAGAAATTAACTCATAGATACAGAGAGTTGCCACCATGGAGGAGGGTTGGGAGGTCAGGTGAAAACATGAATGAATGCAAAAAGTACAAATTGGCAGTTATAAGATAGTCATGGGGATGTAAAGTACAGCATAGGGAATATAGTAAATAATCCTATATAATAAAAGCTAATATGCTAAGTGTCTGGTCGTCTGATCACCCATTCAACCAATCAAAGCGTAATATGCTAATGATATGCTAAGGTCGCTCAACCACTCGCCATGACATGGACTGACCACCGGGGGGAAGACGCTTCAACCAGTAAGTTAGCTTGCTGCTGGGTCCAGCCAATTGGGACTGAGCGAGATGGGCCAGACTCATCCTGGACCCCTCCCTCAGTCCCTCCCTACCTGGTCAAGCTCCTGCATCCCTCCCCAGCCCCAATCATACATCAGTGGGGTCCCTCGGCCTGGCCTGCACCCTCTCACAATCTGGGACCCCTCAGGGGATGTTGGAGAGCCAGTTTCGGCCTGGTCCCGCAGGCCAGGCCGAGGGACCCCACTGGTGCATGAATTCATGCACCGGGCCTCTACTATTGTAATAACTATGTACAGTGTCAGGTAGGTACTTGAAATATTGGAGGACCACTTTATAAAGTATAAGATTATCTAACCACTATTTTGTACACCTGAAATTAATAAAAATAATATTGAATTATAACTGTAATTTAAAAATAGACAAAAAATTGCTTTGCTTATTTTAGGTCTTTTTATATGGACAAAGTTTAGAATTATTTTTTCTAATTCTGTAGAAAATGCTGTTAGGATCTTGATAAGGATTACATTAAATCTGTAGATTACTTTTGGTGATTTGGACATTTTAACAATCTTAATTATTCTAATCTATGAATATGGAACGTCTTTTCATTTATATGTCTTTATAAATTTCTTTTAACGATTTAGTTTTCAGTGTACAAGTCTTTCACTTTCTCGGATATTCATTTCTAGGTTTTCTTTTTTCATGCAATTGGAAATGGAAATAATTTCTTAATTTATTTTTCTGATAGTTCCTTAATTGTGTATAGTTTCCTGCATATTGATTTAGTATTTTGTAACATTAATGAATTCATTTATTAGTTCTAATAGTTCTTTCTGGTGTACTTTTTAGGATTTTCTACATGTAGCATCATGTTGTATGCAAATAGTGACAGTTTAACAGTTTTACTTCTTCCTTTCCGATTTGAATGCCTTTTATTTATTTTTCTTGCTAAATTGCTGTGGCTCGGTTTTCCAACACTATGCTGAGTAGCAGTGGTTAGAGTGGTCATCCTTGTCTTGTTCCTTATCTTAGAGGAAAAGCTTTCAGCTTTCCACCATTGAGTATGATGTTAAATATTGGTTTGTCATATATGGCATTTTTGTGTTTAGATACATTCCCTCTATACTGATTTTGTTAAAGCTTTTATCATAAATGGATGCTATATTTTGTCAAATGCTTTTTTGTATGTTTTGAGATAATCATAGGATTTTACTATTTTATAAGTGGCCCGGTGCATGAAATTTGTGCACTCGGGGGAGGGGGGGATCCTGGCCTGTGCCCTGTCACAATGCAGGAGCCCTGCAATCCATCGCCCCAAAGAAGTAGGCCCCACCCAACCACCCAGGGCACCTTGATGAATTGCCCCAAAGAGGGAGGCTGGAGCTGGCGGAGGCCTGCAGACCCCGGTGCAGGCACTCAGAGAGGCCTCCACCATGCCCCACCCCCATCCTTGACAGTGCAAGTCCCCACCCGCCCATGCCTGCTGAGCACACAGCCTCCAGCTGATCGGTCATTACGCATGAGAGCGTCCTGACCATTTGCATATTACCCTCTTATTAGTACAGTATATATTTTGCTAATGTGGTATATTACATTCATTGATTTGCAGAAAAAAAGACATGCAGATGGCCAAAAAAACCTTGAATGATGTTTAACATCACTAATTACCAGGGAACTACAAATCAAAACCACCATGAGGTATCACCTCACATTTGTCAGAATGACTATTATCAAAAATCAAAAAATAACGTGTTGGAGAGTATGTGCAGAAAAGGGAATCCTTGTGTACTCTTGGTGGGCATGCAAGCTGATGGAGCCACTATGAGAAACTGTGAGGTTATTTTTTCAAAATATTAAGAATGAACTTCCATATGATCCAGCTATTCCACTTTTTGGTATTTATCTGAAGAATATGAAAACACTAATTTGAGAAGATATATGCACCCCTATGTTCATTGCATCATTATTTACATTAGCTAAGATATGGAAATGACCGAAGTGCTCATTGATAGATGAATGTATACATACACAAACATATGTATGTATACACACACACACACACACACACACACACACACACACACACAGTAGAATACTACACAGTCACAAAAAAGGAAATCTTCCCCTTTGCCATGATATGGATGGACCTTGAGGAGTGTATCATGACAAGTAATATAAATCAGACAATGAATGACAAATTGTGGAGGGCCAGCTCAGCCAAGGGTTCTGTGAGCCTGGGGGCGGGGTGGGGAGGAGGTGGGGGGCAGAGAAGGATTTAGAAAGGACAAAGAGAATAAGCTGGGTCTAGGGTGGATCTCCAGTGCCCGGCTAAGGCCACAGAGAGAGACCCAGACACAAGCTGATGCTTTAATTTTATAGCCAGAGGTAAACAAGGTAGTGGCCACCATAGTTACAATGTTCTTGTGAGTTTCACTTGTCTTGGTAGCACTTGCTGCACCTCCCACAGCCCATTAGCTTCCCAGATAAGATCTAAGGAGCTTCATAAGGTCAAGCCTAATTATGCTAAGAGGACTGTGCCTTCTAAGCTGGGACTTGTTTGTGGCTTTGCCAACAGGTCAGTCCAAGGCTTAACCCTAGACACTCCCTACAACAAATACCATATGATTTTGCTTATAAGTGGAATCTAAACACACACACACAAAACTAAACAAGTAAACAAAGGAAAACAAACAAAAGCAAAATCATAGATGCAGAGAACAGACTAGTGGTTACCACAGGTGTAAGGGTGATGGCAGTGGCTGGAAACCAGACTTGCAGTGGTGAATGCTATGTAGTGTATACAAATATTAAATTATACTGTTGTATACAGGAAATATATATAATTTTGTATTCTCACTTTGCCACAATAAAATAAAATAATCCATAACATTTATAGTTACCAATGCTTAAGCTTGTCTATAATTCTTTATTAAACTTTCTTATTTCATACACCCTATCCTGTTTTAGTACATTTGTAATATTTCAAAATGTTTATTCTATATTCCTACTTGAGAATTTTTAAAAAAAGATCAAATTATTTGTTTCTGAATGCAGTCAACTTCCACTGTTTTCTCCCCTACTTGATTTTGAGTAGTTGGCCTCCCACCTAAGGCCTTGTAAAGGCATTCAGTTGTTACATGTGTGTTACAATAATGCATCCCTCTGTCTTTGCAATTCCCCCCACACTTTGGTCTCATTGGAACAATGCTACTTTTACTCAGACCCTTCTTTGATTTTAGTAGCCAGGTCTCTGGTGCCAGGTTTTTGCTCCAGAACCTTCTTTACATTCAACCCACCAATACGTTACCTTGACAGTTTTACGAAGGGTTCTATTTTAAGGATAGCCTTAACACTTAAAAATACAACAACAACAACAAATACAACAGCATATATTTTAAAATGTTATCATATGGTATAAATTATTTTAGCAAGAATTAATAGATGAATATGAGTCATTCATCTTTTTATGTCAATGATACCCACCATGTTTGGAATGAAGTTGGTATTTACTAATACTTATTAACACATTGTTTGCGGGTAGTTTTTATCGCGCGCTAACAGGTGGCGTGGGCCATTTTTGCTAATTTTTTGCGCAAATGGCAACGTTCAGTAAAATTACGATAACTTTAGTTTATGTATTTATACGTTACCCGCATTCTACCGCTAGTCTATAAAAAACGTATTAATATGTGTCCCGCGCTCTACTACACTGGTAGAACGTATAAATACGTACAACGTGTAAACACGTTTCCCGCATACAATGTGTTAAAAGGATAGACTGAATGATCTCTGAATCATGCAGTATTCTTTATTCATATATGAACATCATAATTCAGAATTCTCTAGTAGATATTTTTCACTTTAATAGACTTAATTCTTTAAAAAATTCTATCCTTAAGGTTATGATTAAGTGAAACTTCAGTGTTCATATTACTCCAATAATATATAGACCTGTCTGCCAAGGATATGTAGGAAACTAGATACATGAAGTGACATATATTGTTATTTCATCATGATATATTTCATTTATCTGGAGAGAGTAGGATAAAGATATTTCATCTTTATAAAACGGCCTTGGAAAATAATCTATATTTATTATTTTGCCTTTTTATTGCTCTATTCTTCTAAGGAGCTCAAGATGCTTTATCAAAGTTGTTTTTTTTTTGTGTGTGTGTTTTCTAATGATAAACCACACAGTACCTGCTGACACAGGTAAATATGCATAAAGCCATATCCAAGGTCCTTTTCCCTGTTCTAAATGTAATATGTTAAAAAAATGAAAGCATTTAATCACTTGAATGTCAGACACAATACCATTGAATATATCACAGCCTGCCTTCAGAAAAGTTAATACCAAAGGGTATTTGTTTCTGGCTTACACTTACAATAACTAGATTCTTGGTTTTTATACCCTACAGATTTACCGGGAGTTGAGGTGGAAACATTTAGTTCAATTTTGGAATGATAAAATTTGTCTGTCACTCAATCTTCAGTTTTAAAAGGTTGCATATATGTTGAGAGCTCAAAAATTCTAATCTTTCAAAAAATCATGTGCAAAAATAACTTTTTAGAGATGATGTTATGCACAATTATGCTACTTATTTTTGTATATACTAGTAAATTTTCTATGATCTTAATCATGTAAACATTAGGTAAACAAAAATCATTTTTACCAGTCATTTACTTTAAAAATATGTACAGTACACATAAAAACTTTGAGATTTCAGGGTAACTGGAATTTTTAAACATCAATGTATGAAGCAATACGGAAATTTAAAAAGCCTAAAACTATTCAGAACCCTTTTTCCACATCCCTACATGTCTCACTCCAGAGTTAAGAAAAATATAAAATAAGAAAAATTATAAATATGTTTAGCTAAATTAGTAAAGAGGAAAAGTAATAGGTAAACTAAATGTTCAGCAACAGAAAACTAATTATAGCATAGCTACTTATTGGAATAGTATGTAAACTATTATAGTAAAAACTGAGTTAAAAAATGATTGGAGCCCTAGCTGGTTTGGCTCAGTGGATATAAAGTATTGGCCTGCAGACTGAAGGGTCCAGGGTTTGATTCTAGTCAGGGGCATGTGCCCGGCTTACGGGTTTGATCCCCAGTCGAGGCAGCGGATCAATGATTCTCTTTGATGTTGATGTTTGATGTTTGATCATTGATGTTTCTATTTCTCTCTCTCCCTCTCCATTCCTCTCTGAAATCAATAAAAAATATATTAAAAAATAATTAGAATATATACCACTAAGTGGAATAAAGTAAATTACAAAATATTACTTACCCTATTATTGAAACAGTGTAGAGATATTATATGCCCACAGAAACAACTTAAAACAATTATTCTATTGCTCAATCTAACTAATTATCGACAATCTTTTCTCTTAATTCTCACATCAATTTGGCTACCACTCCATGTCAATCTGCCCCCTGCACCTTATCTCTATTATTCAAAATACCTACTCAGAATAAATTGCTTTTGTTAAGTTTTACACATTTTATATTCCATAGCTTGAAAGGAAGGCCCTTTATTCACTAGTCCTGTCCTGCTGTCCATCCTAACTTTTTCCTTTCCTACAAAACACACCATACACTTCAGATATACTGAATAATTTAGAATTTCAGGAAAGTACCACACAGCTCCATAATTTTGGATACTGGGCATATCATATCTATCTTTTTGCAATGCTATTCTATTCTGAATAGAATAGAATCAGCTGACACTTATTCATGTTTAAAACTCTTCCCTAGTATCCACCTCTTCTTGCCAGTTTCCCTGACCCATCTTGTCATCACTCTGTTTATTAAATATCCCAATATGGTTATAATGGCATCCTGGGCAGCTATTATATGAATAATGTTCTTCTTTTTATTTCTAAGTTTCAGGATAGAGCAGTAGATGACAAATCAAGAACACAGTTTCTAGCATAAAAGTAAATAGGAACAAATAGAAACCGTTTTATGTTTTACTATAATGTGCTATCACTAGGACATTTTTAACATATCCATTATATTTTTGAAAAATAAAATAACATTTGAAACTTAAGCAAATGTCAGTGATTGTTATAAATACAATACTTAGTTGAAAAATACCAAGCAGTCAGGCTAGAAGGCTAACATAAAAAGAACAGGCAAAATATAAATAGTCTCAATTAACAATAAGAAATCAAAACTTTAAAATATACCTTTCATACTTTTCAAAAGTACATCTAAAATATGAAATGAGTTGGTATGAATCTAATCATATATGTGCATGATATATGCTGATAACTATAAAATTTTGATGAAAGAAATCTAAGAAGACCTAAATACCTGGAGAGATGTACAGTGTTCTTAGAGTGGAACACTCAATATTTCCAAGTTGAAAATCTTTCCCAAATTGATCTACAGATTAATTAATTAATCACTACCATAATTTAAATTCCAGAAGAAATTTTGGTGAAACTTGTAAGTTGAATCTAAAACATATGAAAATGTAAAGGATCAAGAATAGCCCTAACCGGTTTGGCACAGTGGATAGTGTGTTGGCCTGCGGACTGAGGGGTCCCAGGTTCGATTCCGGTCAAGGGCATGTACCTTGGTTGCGGGCACATCCCCAGTGGGAGGTGTGCAGGAGGTGGCTGATCAATGTTTCTCTCTCATCGATGTTTCTAACTCTCTATCTCTCTCCCTTCCTCTCTGTAAAAAATCAATAATATATATAAAGAATAAAAAACCTCTTTTTAATTGTAAAAAATTGGATGACTCATATTTTTCAAGACTTATTATAAAGTCACAATAATCAGTATTCTGTGGTTTTGTCATAACTACTGCCAAACAGATCAAAAGTACAGAGTGGGAATATAGCCACATGAATGTGGTCAATTGATTTTCAACAAGACTGCTGCTGTATTCTGTTTGAACTACCATAGCAGAATACCACAGACTGGGTGGCTAAAGAATAGAGTTTTTCCTCATGGTTCTGAGGTCTAGAAGTTTAACATCAATGTCCCAGCAAGAAGCTTTTTGTTGAGGTCTATATTTCTACCTTGTTGTATCTTGACATGGCCTTTACATGGTACAAGTGTAGAGAGAGGGGGGGGTCCCTACTGTCTTTTCATTTTCTTTTTAAAAAAATATACTTTATTTCAGAGAGGAAGGGAGAGGGAGAGAGAGACAGAAACATCAATGATGAGAGAGAATCACTGATCGTCTGCCTCCCGCATGCCCCCTGCTGGGGATTGAGCCCACAACTCAGGCCTGTGCCCTTGCCTGGAATCAAAGCTGGGACCCTTCAGTCCACAGGCTGAAGCTCTATCCCCTGAGGCAAACCAGATAAGGCTCTCTTCCTTTTCTTAAATGAACACCAGCCCTATCAGATTAGGTTCTCACTCTTATGACCTTGTTTAATGTATTACCTCCTTAAAGAACCTATCTCCACATACAGTCACATTGGGGATTAGTGCTTCAACATATGCATTTCGGCAATATATAATTCAATCTATGAGTGTTAAATGGACAAAAGCTAAACACTTGATAAGGTGATGTGTGAACAATTAAATATCCTTATAAAGGAGGAGAGAGAGAGAGAGAGACTCATATTGATCACTACACACAAAAAAAAAGTCAATGCAGTGTGTCCTAGACCTAAACTTAAACCTGAAATGTGATAAAACATCTAGAAACATTATAATAGAAAATATGTTCTTAGGTAAGGTAAATACTTTTTAGTGATGACACTTACAGCAGAATTAATAGAAGAAAAAAAAATGATAAATTGCACTCCATCAAGGTTAAATGTAAAATCACTGGGATAAATTAAGGAAGGAGAAGAAATCATTATAACTGCAGTAACATCTGTAAATCTAAAATATTTTATATTCACCTCTAAACAAACATAAAATTTTCAATTTCTTAATCACCCTTCTTAAATTATCTTTCCATACTATACAAACTAAATGGTTTTAATTATATTTCAATATATTTTAAAACTGGTTATATTAGATACAAATTGTTAAGTCATACAGTAAATAATCAAAATTAGAGATCAGCAATATTTACATTAATTATCCAGAGAGTAAATATTTTAGGCTTTAAAAGTCATAAGCCTCCACTGCAACTAAATCTGTTATTAGAGCTCCAGAGAAGTCATAAATAAGTAAATAAGTTAGGAAATAAAAAAGTAATTTAGAAACAAATGTGGTCAGCCCAGGCTCATAGTATGTTAAAAACTGAAATAAAATCTATCATAACTATCTTCTCCTGGTTACTAAAAAGTAACATAAAATCAGTAAAATGACTTACCCCTTTGACTAATAAAGTTTTTTAATGAACACACTCTGAGTTTGTTTGTTTCTTTTTGGGGTTTTCCTTGTTTTTGTTTGCATTTGTTTTTTGTGTATTGTAGTGAAGGAGTGCCAAACCTAAAATTAGAATGTTTCATATTCTGTTGTTTCTACTTATTAAATTTGCTTGGAATCATTCATACTTTCTGAGTCAGTTTCTCCTGCAGTATAAAACAAAATAACTAGGAGGATTATGTAGCTAAAAAGTCATTTTGTAATGTAAAAAGCATTATACAGACCTAGCATCACTTGAACTGTCTCCCCCTCAACCCATTCTCCATGGCTGCCTCACTTCCAACTCTGACTAAAGTCTTTGAAACATACTAACCCATGGCGTTACCTTGCATTCCAACTTCTCTTCACAGGGACCATTCTCCTGCATTGATACAGCTGTCACCTAAATGCTAATGTTATCTAAATTTGTTTCTCTACTCTAAGAGTCTTCCTTTAATTCCAGCAATTCATTCCATGCCTACTACCAAAGTTATCTTCCATAAATTCATTATTTATTTGCTTAAAAAGGCAGTGATTTACTACTCTCTAAGGATAAAAACATAAACTCCTTGTTATGGCCCATACAAGCCTACCTGGCTCCTCAGCCAGCACCCAGCTGGACCTCTGCCATTCCATGCTCTTTGGCACTCTCAGCTGAGGGGTCTCAGCTGGTATAGCGTCACCGGGCTCACCTCTTACCCAACCCTCCCACCATGAAGGGGGCAGTAGGCACAGTTCCTGTGAGTCCATGCCTTTGTGTGTGTTTGGTGAAACACACACATTTTAGGTGCCATGGCAAAGGCCAAACTTTTGGCACCATCAACATTTTGGAAGCCCCTGTGCCATGTGTATGGGAATAACAGGTGTAGAAAGTAAATTCTATTAATTGCTATTTTACCTTCCCCCCAAAGAAAAGGTATTTCAACCCTTTTATTAAAAAGAAAGGTGTATCAAGGTTTTAAGGATAAAAACAAACTTATATTGACATATACAATCTTCTTCAAAATTACCAACCTTACCTCCTATCTCTTTCACCTTCTGTAATTTATCCATGTTCTATAGTCTAGTCACACTAATTTACTCCTTAGTCTTTCAATAAATAATGGTTATGCAGTGTTTATTTAGTGTTATTCCCTCTGCCTTTTAGATATCTGGTACTTATTTATTATGATGCTATTTCTTGTGTAAGTCTTTTTTGTATGTCTCCTATAGCGAAAATTGGTTGTTTTCCTTTCTGTGACACACTATGCACTTATCTCTACATGAGGACTTTTTCCCCACTATACTCTCAATCTCACAAACTTCTAACCACTGAAAATATATTATTTTCTTTGATCAGCCCCATATATTCTTTTTATCCCCATTTTCTACATTGGAGCCTAGAATAGACATTCAGAAGTATCTATTAAATATGAAGTAAAGTTATAAAAAATACATGACTTTTTATCATCTAACAAAATCTCTACTCCAGCATTCCCAGGTTTAGTGCCCTCCTCTAAGTAAATTTCTTAATTTATAATACATCATTGCTGTGATAACTTTATGCAATTGTATACATTCTAGGCTTGCTACCACTGGGGCAATGCATTTAAGCATATTGAAATATTTTATGTGATCCACTGTTCACATTTTTCTTATTCTTCTCTGAAAAGTTGCTTTCTTCTTTATATACCTGATTTGGCTTTCTGATACAAGTTGACAGTTTGGGTAATGATGGAAGAAACACAAAAATTAAAAGTTACTGCCTAATTAGAGCCATCTGCTATTATATTTCTCTTTACTAGTTACCCAAGGAACAGCTTTTTAAATTTTATTTTGGCAGTGCTTCTCTATACTTTTTTCAAAACCCTCCCCTTATATTTTTATATGCTGCAAGAATTTGATTTGGCTTCTCAATTACATCATTACTTTTCCTACTTTGGATAATAGTTTAAGATGCCTCTCAAGGCAGTTACTATGTTAACTATGATAGGAGGCTAGAACTAGATTGTATGAGTGTTGAAGAATTAGACTGAAAATGTAGGTCATGTCAATTGAGATTTCTCTGCTCTCTGTATCCTTTTTGGCATATTATTTTCCAAAGATTTAAAACACAAAAGAAGCTATATTAAGTATTCCTGGGAACATCTTTCCCCCTGGATCCTTTTAACTTTTATTTCCAGTAACTTAGTTACATTATCAAAAGCATCCCTGGCTAAATGAACATTGTATCCCTGAGAACAATAGCTATCAGTTTAATAATGCTGTTTTACAGCTATGGATTCCATCACCATTTTGGGATGACTTAATATACTAAAGAAGAAAAGTAAGAGGTATATTTGTTAAAATATTTATGGCAAAGTAAGATTTTATAATTTCTAATCTTTTCTAATGCACAATTATATACTTAAACTGTACTACATTTCCCTCCATGGTTTGCTTGGTCAGATTTGCATTTCTATGGCAGATCCATACCTGCAGACCCATCTTTCCTCTGTTGATATGGTAAATCCTGGAGACCAGAGAGGATTCTGAAGAAAAAATTGACATGGGAATTGGAGGGATTATGAAATACAGTCAATTTTTAGAGAATTTTGAATTCTACTTCAGTAAGAAAAAATATTTCCATAAACAAGGGAACATTATTCAATATTTTTTAACACATAATAATTTAGGAAGGCTTGGATGACAGACAAAGGTAAGAGATATCAATCAGAGAGTAGGAAAGCAGTACTTGTTGCCTCAAATTTATTAAAATTTTCTAAAAATTTTAACTTTTTCATATAATATTTTAGAACATCCTTTGTATATTGCTCAAATCAACGTGATTCTAAAACTCTTTTAGCCTGTTATTTCTGTGTAGATCAATAATTACAGTGAGTTTTTGTTTTAATATAAGTTGACATTGGAGCTCAGTTTGTAAATCTTCTCTATTTTAGTATTGAGCACATAATATCTGAAAAAAGCTCCCTAAGACTTTCAAGGAAACATCATTAAAACCCTTACTGCCACTTAGATATCATAATGAATCTCGAAACCACAAAAATTCTGGAAGAAAACATAGGCAGTAAAATCTCAAACATCTCTTATAGCAATATTTTTTGCCAATATATTTCCTCAGAGAAACAAAGGAAAAAATAAACAAATGGGACTACATCAAATAAAAGGTTTTTACATAGCAAAAGAAACCATCAACAAAATGAAAAGACAACCCACTGAATAGGAGAACATATTCACCAACAATACACTGATAAGAGGTTAATATCCAAAATTTATAAGGACCTATACAACTCAAAACCAAAAAATCAAACAATCCAGTTAAAAAATGGCAAAGGACCTGAATACACACTTCTCCAAAGAGGACATACAGATGTCCAGTAGACATATGAAAAAAATATGCAAAGTCACAATTCATCAGAGAAATGAAAATTACAATCACAGTGAGATATCACCTCACACCTCTCAGAATGGTTATCATCAATAAATCAACAAACAAGTGTTGGTGAGGATGAGGAGAAAAGGGAACCCTCTTGCACTGTTGGTGGGAATGCAGATTTGAACAACCATTGTGGAAATCAGTATGAAGTTTGCTCAAAAACAAAACATTGAACTGCCTTATGACCCAGCAATTTCACTTCTGGGAATATATCCATAGAAACCCAAAACACTAATTCAAAAGAATATATGCACCCCTAGTATTATTTATAATAGCCAAGATTTGGCAGCAGCCCAAGTGCTAATCAGTAGATGAGTGGATAAGAAAGATGTTACATTTACACAATGGAATACTACTAAGCCATAAAATTTAAGAAAATCTTACCTTTTGAAACAGCATGGATGGACCTGGAGGGTATTATGCTAAATGAAATAAGCCAGTCAGAGAGAGACAAGCACCACATGATTTCATTTATAAGTGAAATCTAATGAACAAAATCTACATATATAAAAGCCTAAGCAACTGTTCGACTGTTTGACTAGTAGCTATGATGCACAATGACAACCAGGGGGCTGACGCTCAATGCACAGGCATGGAAACATGGAACAGACTGATGAATTTCAGAATAAAAGGGGAAGTGGGGAGAAGGGGAAGAGATTAACCAAAGATCTTATATGCATACTAGAGGCCCTGTGCACAGATTCATGCACTGGTGGGGTCCCTCAGCCTGGCCTGCGGGGAGCAGGCCGAAACCTGCTCTCCAACATTCCATGAGGGATCCTGGATTGCGAGAGGATGCAGGCCAAGCCAAGGGACCCTGCCGGTGCATGAATCTGTGCACCAGGCCTCTAGTAAACTGATAAACAAAGTAAAGACAGACTCATGGATACAGCTGTCAGAGGGGAGGGAGGTTGGGGGTTGGGTGAAAAAGGTGAAGGGATTAAGTAAACAAACAAACAAACAAACAAAAAGAAACACATAGACACAGACAAGAGTATGTTGATTACCAGAGGGAGAGGGATCTGGAGGGAGGCCGAAGAGGGTAAAGGGGGGACAAATGCTGATGGAAGGAGACGTGACTTTGGGTGGTAAACACATAATACAATCTACCTAATAAAAGCCTAAGCGACAATTACGGCAGAACAACCAGACTGACTGGTCGCTATGATGCTTACTGACGCTCAACACAGGAGCTGCCCCCTGGTGGTCAGTGCTCTTCCCCAGGGGGAGTGCCACTCAGCCAGAAGCCAAGCTCACAGTTGGTGAGCTAGGTGGCAGTGGTGGGAGCCTTTCCCGCCTCCATGGCAGCACTAAGGAGCAGTAAGCCAAGTGGTAAGGAGCAGCAAGCTGGTGGGCGGTAAGGAGCAAGGGGTCCTGGACTGTGAGAGGGAGCAAGCTGGGCTGAAATTTCATGCACCGGGCCTCTAGTATACTGATAATAGAATTGTAAAATAGATATTTATATAATTTTTAAAATATATTTAATTTATTGTTTTACAGAGAGGAAGGAAGAGGGATAGAGAGTTAGAAACATTAATGGGAGAGAAACATCAATCAGCTGCCTCCTGCACACCCCCCACTGAGGATGTGCCCGCAACCAAGGAACACGCCCTTGACCAGAATTGAACCTGGAACCCTTCAGTCTGCAGACTGATGCTCTATCCACTGAGCTGAACCAGCCAGGGCAAAACCTATATCATTTTATTAACCAATGTCACCCCAATAAACTTAATAAAAATTAAAATAAATAAATTCTGATGATCATACAGTAATAGGCTGCAGCAACATTATTATTCCAACACTTATTTTAAAGTTTAGAACTATCCTATCCCTAAATCCTTTCCTGAAACATTTTGTTTAGAGTGGGCCACAAGAGATATTTTTCACACAATGCTATTTGGAATGTAAGCAACCCCTCTTCTGGGTATCTACCAGAAAAACTCAAAAACATTTATTTGCAAAGACATATGCACTTCTATATTGCAGCATAACTCACAGTGGCCAAGACATGGAGATGACCAAAGTGTCCTTTGATAGGGGTCTGGATAAAGAAGCTTATATACTATGGAATACTAATTAGATATAAGAAAATATGGAATATTGCCATTTGTGACAACATGGAGGGACCTCGAGAATATTATGCTAAGCAAAATAAATCAGAAACAGCTAAGAACCATATGATTTCACTCAAATGTGAGATATAAAACTGAAACTCATAGACACAGACAGTAGTATGGTGGTTACCAGAGGAAAGGGGGTGGGGAGATAGTAGAAGCAAAAAGGGAAACTTTTAAAAAAAAATTATCTTTATTGTTGTAAGTATTACATTGCCCCAATTTTTGCGTAGTGACTCCTGCACCTCACAGCTGCCCCCCACCCCCACCCCCTACCAAGGCCTTCACCAACACTATTGTCAGTGTCCATGTGTTATGCATATAAGTTCTTTGGTTACTCTCTTCCTGCCTCCTCCCTTCCACAGTCTATTCCAGGCTTCTATGTCTCTTGATCAATATTGTTAATCAGTTTGTTTTGTTCATTAGATTCCACATATGAGTGAGATTATCCAATATGTATCTTTCTCTGGCTGGCTTATTTTGCTTAGCATGATATTCTCCAGATTCCTCCATGCTGTCTCAAAGGTAAGAGGTCTTTCTTTTTATAGCTTCACTAGACCAGTGCATGAAATTAGTGCACTGGGGGGTGTCCCTCAGCCCAGCCTGCACCCTCTCCAATCTGGGACATCCCTCTCACAATCCGGCACTGCTGGCTCCCAACCACTCGCCTGTCTGCCTGCCTGATTGCCCCTACCGCTTCTGCCTGCCAGTCTGATCACGCCCTAACTACTCCCCTGCCAGCCTGATTGATGCCTAACTGCTCCCCAGCCAGCACGATCACCCCAACTACCCTCCCCTGCCAGTCCGGTCGCCACAAACTGCCCTCCCCTGCCAGCTGGTTGCCCCCAACTGCCCTCCCCTGCAGGCCTGGTCGCCCCTAACTGCCCTCCCTCCCCTGCCAGCCTGATTGCCCCTAACTTCCCTCCCCTGCCTGCTTGGTCACTCCCAACTGCCCTCTCCTGCTGGCCCAGTCCCCCCAACTGCCCTCCCCTGCTGGCCTGGTCGCCTCTAACTGCCCTCCCTTCCCTGCCAGCCTGATCATCCCTAACTGCCCTCCTTCCCCTGCCAGCCTGATTGTCCCTAACTGCCCTCCCCTGCCTGCCTGGTCACCCCCAACTGCCCTCTCCTGCTGGCCTGGTCACCCCTAACTGCCCTCCCTTTCTGGCCTGATCACCCACAGCTGCCCTCTCCTGCCAGGCATCTTGAGGCCGTGGCAGTCAATTAGCATTTTCCCTCCTTATTGGCTGTGGGTGCTTCCATCTTTATGATGGTGTGAAGGTCAATTAGCATATTCCCTCTTTATTAGGTAGGATAGCATTCCATTGTGTAAATGTACACAGCTTTTTTTGCCACTCATCTACTAATGGGCACTTGGGCTGTTTTCAAATCTTAGTTATTGTAAATTGCGCTACTATGGACATAGGGGAAGGTAACTTTTAATGAATACAATTGCATAAGTTAAAATCACTCATTTAAAAAATAATACCAATTAAGTATATTCCAATCAATTGAAAAAACATGAGAGTAGGAGCCACATTATTACCTTCATTATAGGTAAAGTCATATTGGAATATATTACTATAGACTTATATCTAGCAGGTAAGTATATACCATTATAAAGTATATACCTATAGACTTGCTGAAAATACCATTTATAGGAAACAAGAGTTTATTAAGTAGCCTCAATAAATACACACATTTCTATTATGTCAAAATATAATAAAATTGTGCAAGTCATAAGTAGGCTCAATAAATTAGCACAAACATATCTAAGTAACTACCATGAAGAATAAGAGAGCATGAAAAACAATCTAGAAGCCATCACTACATTCCCACTCCCCCCCACTCTTCTAGTTTTCTTTTTCTTTTTTTGATAAGTTTATATAAATGTTAAGAATTCATTACTGACACAAAAAGATGGCATGTAGCAACAAAAATCTCTGTGTTATTAGAAGATATGAAAAAGCATAAAATCAGATTCTTTATTGGGGAATCACTGCACAATTCATGAACCACTGCTAAATTATAGAAGTTAAATTATTCTTAGATGTGTGTAAGTCACTATTGCTTCCTTCACGATTTATGGGAGACAATCCTCACAATTATTATCCTCACTTTAAAATGATTAAATATATTTAAATCTATCTTTTAAAAGAATAATTTTGGTAGTTTCCTAAGGTGTCTGAGGTCAATACACACATGAAATGTGCCCATCTGTGTCAGAATATGTTGCCAGGCTGCTAAATATTTTTGTATTTGTTAAGTATATTCACCCATTATTGTTTTATAACTAATAGCTAATATGGCTTTTATAAAATACTAGTGGTCCAGTGCATGAAATTCGTGCATGGGGCGTGTCCCTCAGCCCACCCTGCACCCTCTCCAATCTGGGACCCCTTGGGGGATGTCTGACTGCCAGTTTAGGCCCACAAGGATCGGTCCTAAACCGGCATTCAGTCATCCCTCTCACAATCCAGGACCACTGGATCCTAACCTCTCATCTGCCTGCCTGCCTGCCTGCCTGATTGCCCCTAACCACTCTGCCTACCGGCCTCCTCGCCCCCAACTGCTTCACCCCTCTCTGGCCTTCTCGCCCCCAACTGCCCTCCCCTCCTGTCCCTATTGCTCCTAACTGCCTCTGCCTCTGCCCCACCTCCATGGCTTTGTCCGAAAGGTCTCCCGGAAGATCTCCCGGTCTAATTAGCATATTACCCTTTTATTAGTATAGATTTCAAGTAAATATTCATGATTATAAATTTTCTAATATGTGTTAATTATCTGTGGATGCGGATACATAGTCATGTATTTTTAAAATTTATTTATTCATTTTTAAATGTTTTGGATATTGAGAGAGAGAGAGAGAGAGAGAGAGAGAGAGAGAGAGAGAGAGAATACTTTGTTGTTAACTTATTGATGCATTCATTGGTTGATTCTTGTATGTGCCCTGACCTGGGATTGAACCTGCAATATTCGCTTATCAAGATAATGCTCTCACTAACTGAGTTGCTGGCCAGGGATGAAATTTCTTTTTAATTGTAGTTGGTATATAATATTACGGTATGTTAGATTCAGGTGTACAACAGAGTGTGATTCAACATTTATATACCTTACAAAGTAATCACCACAATAAATCTAGTAGATAGTTATATTACTCTTTAGTAATTCATGCACTTGGGGGCAGGGGGCCATCAGCCTGGCCTGCACCCTCTCTCAGTCCAGGAGCCCTGGGGGAATGTCTGACTGATGGCTTAAGCCCACTAAGCCATCAGTCAGGCATCCTTAGCATTGCCACAGAAACGGGAGAGGCTCCCACCACTGCTGCTGTGCTCACCAGCCACGAGCCTGGCTTCTGGCTGAGTGGCGCTCCCCCTGTGGGAGCACACTGACCACTAGGGGGCAGCTCCTGCATTCAGTGTCTTCCCCCTGGTGGTTAGTGGCGCATCAATTCCACCATTCAGTCATCTGCATATTAGCCTTTTATTATTTAGGATACGCTGTAGATGAGGCCCCCTAGAACCATAAGAAATGCAAAAAAATCACTGTTAACTCATTCTCAAATTGTCCCCACTTAAAATCAAATTGCCTCCCTGTGTGGTGTGTGCTGCACCTTGGGAACCTCTGGGCTTGAAACTTTTCCTCTTTGAGCTTCATTTCTGAATACATACGCATGTACCATGGGAATCGTAATCTCTTCTTTGCAAACCTCACTGGGTTTTCATGAGGAGGTTATGAGCTAAGAAACTTAGAAATGTTTCATCAAGTCAGTGATGTCTAAACGGGAACAGATTGTTATTTTTAAGCCCACGGGTACCCTCGCAGGTAGCCGGTGCTGATTAGGGCATGATTGTTTCCTAGGACTGTAGCTATCAAAGCTTTGTAGAGGGTTCCGCAGGCCTCAGAGGGGCGGGCTCTGGCCAGCAGCCCTGTATCGGTGATCATCCCTGGGGGCACTGGCTGGGGGAGGCAGTAGGGAGGCAAAAGGGGGTGGCAAGGCTGAAGGGGAGGTAAATGTCAAACCTCCCCACTTGGCGCTGTTCTTTAAATTGTATGTGGCCGTTTTGCAGCTGCATGTGCTCAGGGCAGGGCTCCAATCTCCTGGAGCGGAGCAGGGGCCGAGCCAGGGTGGGGCCAGGTGGGCTAGGAGGGTGGGTTTAGCCAGGGCCCTTGGCGAGGTTCAGTGCACTTCTGCTGCAGAAATGGTGCCACTGCTGTTGGGGAGATGAGTCTGACCTTCGGGGGCAGCTCAGGCCTGCCTCCACCCAGGTCTGGAGTTGTAGGGAGGAGAGTCGTACCCAGCCCCAGTGGAGGGGCCCGGCAGTGGCAGGCCACAGGCCCTGGGTGCCTTGGGGGCGCTGATGGGTCATCACCGGCCTGTTATTGTTGTGAGTGTCCCTGGCGGGGGTGGTGGGGTAAGAGATCAGGAGTCGGAGGTGGGGGTTGTGGCTACCTCTGAGGCTGCATCTTCTCCTTTTCCAGTCAGCCTCCCCCTCCCCCCAGGGATGCAAGGGCTGGGGTAGGGTGTCTGTGCAGGAGGATTGGAAGAGCTCCCTGTGGCCACTTCCTCTTCCTTCTTTGCAGTCTGAGCTCCTGTCAGGAGCTCTTCTCAGACACCTGGGAACTTGGCTCCAGCCACCCTGCCCTTCCATGGCTCCCTGTCACCCTGCCCCACCTGGCTCTCCCCAGCTACCCACCTGTCAGGAGGCTGCTGGGGTGCTCTGCTGTGGGCAGTGCAGTCCTAGAGCAAGGGGTGGGGGTGTGGGGAGCAGCTCCAGTAAAGTTTAGTAAACCCCAGGTTCACATTGGGACTTGGCTGCGGAGCCACGGGAGAGTCTGCCTGGGTGGGATGCAATCACTCGAGACCCAGAGTCCTGCCCCGCAGTCCTACAGCCCTGCCCACCCTGCTGAACGGTCATGATGTGATGGCATCCTAGATACTTTGCATATTCCTCTATTATTATATAGGACTAGTGCCATGGTACACAAAATTCATGCACTTGGGGAAGGGTCCTTCAGCCCAGCCTGAGCCTCTCGCAGTCTGGGAGCCCTTGGGGCATGTTCAACTGATGGCTTAGGCTCATTCCCTGCGAGGAACATGCCTAAGCTGGCATTCGGACATCCTTAGCACTGCCGCGGAGGTGGGAGAGGCTCCCGCCACCACCACTGCGCTCTCCAGCCATGAGCCCGGCTTCTGGCTAAGCAGCCCTCCCCTGTGGGAGTGCACTGACTGCCAGGGGGCAGCTCCTGCATTGAGCACCTGCCCCCTGGTGGTCATAGCAACCAGTTGTTCCACTGTTCAGTCCACTTGCATATTAGCCTTTTATTATATAGGATTGAATCTATTCCCTTTGCTCTACATTACAGCCCTCTTACTTATTTTACAACTAGAGGCATAGTGCATGAAACTGTACACTCGGGGGGGCGGGTCCCTCAGCCTGGCCTGCACCCTCTCTCATTCTGGGAGCCCTTGGGGGATGTACAAGTGATGGCAGTTGGACATCTATAACACTGCCATGGAGGTGAGAGAGGCTACTGCCACTGCTGCTGCACTGACCACCAGGGGGCAGCTCCTGCATTGAGTATCTGCTCCCAGGTAGTGAGTGTGTTTCATAGCTACCGGTGGCTCTGCTGTTCGGTCGATTTGCATAATAGCCTTTTATTATATAGGATTGAAAGTTTGTACCTCTTAACCCCTTTACCCTTTTCCCCTCTCCCCACATATACATGAAAATACACATTCACGTATTTTAACATTGTACACATGCATATTCAATTATTTTAAGACAAGAATAATATTTACTGGTTTGCAGTGGTGTTTGAAAAATAGCCCCTCAAAACAGATGCACATTTCTGGACATGAATAGAAGAACAGTGATAATAATAATAGTTCCTGATTCTCTGTTCATTGCCTTCAATCCATGTAAACAAAGTAATTCATTTTTTGTTAAGTGGACCCAACTGAAATAGTGCATTTCACATCTCATTTTTGGCTGCTCCTCATTGTTTTATTTAATCTCTTACCCTTGTAAGCACCATTGGTATTCTTATTTTCCTCTATTAAGTTTATTATTAAACAAATGTAAACCCACTTCAAATATTTCCTTTTATAAATGTGTAATTTTAACCCATTGCATTGGTTCTTCTTTTTTATCTCACTCAAGTTATACCTGGTATTTATAACAAGTTAATTACTAACACATGTACAGAATAGTGAACAAAATAGAGGTATTGTTAACTGAAGACAAGGCATTACAGGAAAGAATTTTCCTCCCATCTGTATCAACACAGGATTCATTTTTTACTATAGAGCTACTTGAAATGGTGAGAGTCAATGTAAGTAAGAAAGCAGAAAAAAATGTTCATTGAAACACAATCTTTGAAGGATTTATTTTCTTAAAGCAAAACCCCATTTCTCTATAATCATAATAATGAAGCAAAGCACTGCCCTTTCATTCCTTTATGCTTTATTCATATTTCAATAGCCTAAAGTTTAGCATTAAATATTTCATCATTTTTCCAAGAGGAAATTGTGGTCCGAGGTTAATTTCCAAGTTATCCTTTTCATAGTTCTTTGGATGTTAAACATGGGAAGTCATTAAACTCACAGTTCAGCTTTTATTCTTTGGCCTTTTATTTCTCACATTTTCTTTCTGGGTTAGAGAACCAAAGACCTCGACTTCAGTAAATATGCTGAGGTTTCCTACCCCTATCGTTAAGGTAGTTAAGGTATCTGCTTCTCTAGTGAGCTTGTTCATTTGGGTAAAACTTGAAAGCATTTTTATTAGCTCTTTCCTAACTGCAATTATAAATTCTTTTTAAGCACTTACATAAAGTAGAAAAATAATAACAGGTCTTTAACAATTCTCAAAAGAAAAGACTGTTTTGATAATATAAAAGGAATATATCATTAAAACACAAGCAAGGCTAGCGAGGTTAACCACCTCAAAAGTCTAATTTAAGATGCAATTATGGATCACTGTCTCATGGGGGGCATGAAAATTCTAATGTTATAGCTGTTTCCCATTTAATTTACTTATTTTACAACCTAAGTTTTTCATATCTAATATAACGATATATCATCCTGTCATCTGAATAACATGATCCCTTTTTTTTGGTATAGTTTCATGGAAATAAAAGTGTTTACCTAAATTACTTATAAAAAAAGAGAGTAAATATTTCTGCCATTCTTCCTGAAGACAGATGCAACATTTAGATATTTATGTCCAAGAATAAAAAGTGCCATAAAATTAGTTAAGATTTTTAAGACTTTTTAACTAAGAACAGCTGAAATGATGAGTCTTTCTAAAGGATCAATCATAAAATTGGGCATTTTCATAATCAACTTAGCGATAATTACTTTGTTAAACACACTACATCTGTTGCCATGTAATAATGGGCAAGGATGTACTATCTGCATAAATTACAAGTTATCTGGTAGTCAAAACATTCCACGTTGAACCAGGATGTTGCTACTATGTAGAGAATAATTAACAAGTTTTAGAAAGTGACCACTTCCTCAGAATTGGACAAATCTTCAAAAGTCCATTTAGGATGTTACTACTTCTACTACCAAATTTCCCAGATACTAATTCTACCTTCCCCACTGTTTATGCCCTTATCTGGGTAAAATAATATCAATCTTATAGACAGAGAATTCTTCTTGTCTTTTTATTTTACTTACAGAGCAGAAGTATTTAATTACCATAGCACGAACAGATGAAATAAAATAGTAAGATAGTTCTGCAATTTTCTAAACATTCAATCATTCAGATTTTTAAATGAAAACAAATACTTTATTATTCACTAAGTTTATAGTCAATGTGAAATGAAACAATGTAGACTCATCTTTCTGAATTATAGTAATATCTAAAGAAGAGAAATATAGATGAGATAAAAAATCATTTCTAAACTTATTAATGTAAACTTGAATGTTCTATTCCTGACTGTATTCCTAATGAGTGGAGATTATGGAAACCTAACCTGAACTCAATGATTATTAGGGTGGGTATCCAATAGCATTTTCTGCAAGATATAGTCATAAAATAAATAATTCATGTGCTATATTTTATCCTCACTAAAGAATATTTTACCATTGATGTGAGAGAAACACATTGATTGGTTGCCTCTTGCACGTGCCCTGACCAGGGACCAGACTGGGGAGGATCCTGCAACCCAGGTATGTGCCCTTGACCGGAATCAAACTCAGGACCCTTTGGTCCACAAGCTGACACTCTATCCACTGAGCCAAACTGGCTAGAGTCATTTGCTATATTTTAAATAAAACTATATAAAATTCTTGAAAGCCTTATGGGATGTATATCTTCCCCTATGTATTTATATGCATATCTCAAAGTTATCTAAATTTGATTCAAATGTTTACATAGAGCGTCAGGAAAATCAATCATTTTAAAATGTCAAATTTTCAAGAGTGAATTTATTACCATTCTCTTAAAATATTTATAATTAATTCTGAGAAATAATTTTGTCAGTGGATCAGTAAATCGATCTTGACAGGTGGCTTGGGAAATAAGATTTGTTTTAACTCATATATTTGAAAATTTGACTCTTTGTATAAGTTGATCAGTAATTTCTGTGAGGATGATTTATTTGCAACATTTTGCAGATATGATTTAAAAAGTAACAAATCTTAGGTAATGTATACCCAGATTTACCAAGTGTTTATAGTGTGTCAGATAGCCAGAAGAGGATGATTTCAGTACAGAACACATCTTTAAAAAATAATGCAGCTAATAGCCAAATTACTAATATATTGTCAATGGCTTATAAAAGTTGATAAAAATGCAAAAAATCCAATTGGGAAATTATACCAGGAATTATACATTCTGATCTCTGATATTTCCATTATGCACTTGAAAAATAACTTTCCCACATGGAATATCAGGCATGCACTGGCTTTATCCCAAAGTATCATTTGACAGACAGCTGGTCAGTCATTTGTTAAGTGACTGTTTTTTAAATTTTTATTTATTTACTTTAAAATACATTTTTAAAGATTTCAGAGAGGAAGAGAGAGGGGGAGAGATGTAGAAACATCAATGATAAGAGAAAATCATTGATTGGCTGCCTCCTGCAACACCCCCATCCCCCAATTTGGTGATTGAGCCTGTAACCCAGGCATGTGCCCTCAGTCGGAATTGAACTCTGACCTTCTGGTTTATAGGTCAAAGCTCAACCACTTAGTCACACTGGCCGAGCTATGAAGTGACTATTAGTGTTGGTTTTCTGTGCTTTCTTTTCTGGTTTTTCAGGTTAGAGAGTTGGCAACCAAAGCCAACAATGACTTTGGCTTGGTTTATGGACACCTATTTGGAATTACTGCAGAAGGTAAACAAACCAGAAGCCAGGAAGGAATCTGAGCTTGAGATATAAAAAGGAAAAACATCAGCCAGACAATTGGCAGCTGATGAACTCATGGAAAGACTTTCAGAGACCTATGTGCTGTCAGGTTTCCCATGAGTGACACTAGGAATGAGCCCAAACTATCAAGAGAGATGTCAGGTAGACTCAAGGGTCAGGGTACTACTACTCAGGTGTCATTAGTCAAGTTCTGGTCAAGTTGCTGTCAGGTAATTTAGAGTTTTTGAATGACCTTTGGAAAATCTAGCAAAAAAAAAATCTCTAGGTCATTAGAAAATAATTCTGTAAATTCCTGTAATGACTAGAATAGATGCAAAATTTTGAATAAGAGATAATACAAACTAAGTCCCTTTTTACTTTTTAAAAAATGCCAACATTCAATTGAATTCTTCAATAAAAATATTTTTAAAAATGCTATAAATGTAAAACAAGTGAAATTTCTATACCATTTCTATACAGGCTTTCAGCCTGTCCCCTTTCATTCAGACACACTTACAATCTCTGGAAGGTTTTTATCAACAATTCAACTAAAATCTGTGACAGTAAGCAGTCACCTGTAACAATAACATTTTGAAAGTATTAAAGGAAATTTGTAGATCCCAGAAAATTGCTTTAAATATTAAACTTCTAGAAATGTATTATAACACCATTGTGTAATATCTATTTTTCATGGTACTTTTATTCATAGGATTCCAACAGAACTTGTGCTCAAAAATCCTTCGGAAATGTCTTGTATTTTTACTGTTTCTACAACTAGGGATGAATCAGATATGACTAAACTCTCCTAAGTTTTAATGAACAGCTGTTTTCCTAAAGGAGACATAGCCTGCTCACATATTCAAGTTCACAAAAAGGAAACTGAATCAAGGAGGAAAAGAACAGATATTCATTGTACTTCAACTGCTTGTGGCATCCCAAGGATATAAATAAATTATACTTGTCTATTTCATAATTCAGTTTTTATTGTAGCCTGTGTAGGGGCTTTTTAGGTAGAAATTGAAAGCCTGGCTTAAATAATCACATAAAAGCAAATAAATGTTGATTAAAAGCTAGCTGTTGAAGGCAGTCTGTTTTAGTAAGTTAAATTTGTGTATCTTCGTTCCTCAGGAAATGTGATTTAAACCAGCATAAGCATATCATAAAAAGCAAACATTCTTAACATTAATTTAAGCTGTCTACACCAAACCTATTTCACAGATCCATATACAGATATTAGAACAACAATGGAACTAATAATATTTTCAAGTTGTTTTTATGTTGTGCCTGCTGATTATAATTTCAAAGCATTACCTTGTAATCTAAGTGGTCCTAGTGGCCAGTAAAAAAAATGGACAAAGCTAAAAGTTCTCCAGATAAAATGTTATATCATAGAATGGTAATAGGATACTATTTATATCATGAATATCCTGCAACAAATGAATAGTTATTGCTTTTATAGTACTTAAGACTTAGCACAGTGACTAATGGTGAGTATAAAGTGGTCTTTGACATTTCCAGCAAAAAAAAAAAAAAAAGAAAGAAAGAAAGAAAGAAAGAAAGAAAGAAAGAAAGAAAGAAAGAAAGAAAGAAAGGATTCACAAGATTGGGGTGAAGGATTATATATGGGAGGTAAAGGAGAAAAGGAAAAAAGAAGATACCAATGATGGTTTTTTTAGTTCTAATGTAAGAGAGTAAATGTATTTTTCGCCAAATGAGATAGAAAGTATTGAAATATAAGCCAGTTGGAGTGCAAGGAATATAAATTCACTTTTAGAGGTAATGGGTTTCAGGTGCCTTTGATGCATCCAAGTACAGGTGTCTGGAACACATTAGGCATTCATTACTTAAACTCTATGGAGAAGTCGCCGCTGGAAATTTACTTCTGAGAGTCCTTAGTATACAGAGAGAAGTTAAAACTAGGAGAGCCAACTGTGTCATTTTAAATAGTGGAGAAAATAAAACCAAAGCTGAAGATAGAATCCTGAAGTAAATTAACATTTTAAGGACTAACGACTAAAAAGGAGCTTTTGGTTTCCAAGTCACCCAGATGATATAAGTTTTCAATATGTATCTGGAAAAGAGTGTATAACCATTATATATGGGAGGAAAAAATTTAATAATGTCATGATTCAACCAGAACTGTTCACTGATTACAATATAGTGTGACTTAGATTATTAAAGGTGGGTCACAAACAAAGGTGGTACTTCACTCTGAGAAATGTGTGAGGGTATTTTTCAGTATCACAGTAACAGGGACCATAACTCATCAATGAGCAAGGCCCAAGGATACCAGAAATGTGCTGGACAGTCTCACTCAATGAGCAAGTTGCCTTACAAAAATTTTGTTTAAGAAGGTTATTATTGGAAGTCATTCCTAATGGGAGAAAAGGTGTTTCTGTTTCTCTCTCTCTCTCTCTTTATCTCCTTCTCTCTCAGAATAATTCTGAGGAGGTTTATGTTTTATACAGAGACTTAAAACATAGGTATGTGAATAAAATTTCCCCATCTCCCATCTTTCTTTCTCTCTCCAAGGCATAATTTCTGTGTCAACTAGTCCTAAGAAGTTTCATTCATGTCTCTTTGCAGATCATCCATACAGTGTCCAGCACAGCAGCACATTCCTTGGCATTGTTTCACATCTTTCCCTGCCTCCTTACTTCCTTATTTTTTCGCCCATGACTTTCAGGGTTTTCGTTTTCTTAATAAAGTAACAAGACATTTAATCTTGCCTTGGACTATGTTTTCTAAAGAACGTGGTCACAATTATCTATATTTATTAAAGTTATGTGACTATCTTGTATATTTTGCATTATGCTATTTACTAGAGGCCCGGTGAATCCATGCACTGGGCCTCTAGTATACATATGAGATCTTTGGTTAATCTCTTCCCGCCCTACCCCCTCCCTGCTTCCCTCTGAGATTCATCAGTCTGCTCCATGTGTCCATGCCTGTGCATTGAGTGTCTGCCCCCTGATGGTCAGTGGGCATCATAGCTACTGGTAGAAGAGTTGAATGGTCGCTTAGGCTTATATATATATATATAGACTATAGGCCCAGTGCATGAATTCATGCACTGGTGGGGTCCAGCCAACCTGCCCTGATGGGGGACCGTCAGACCAGGCAGGTGAGGGGAAGGGGCTACTGGTGGTTGGCTGGCTGTCTGGCCCCATCCCCAGTCAGAGTGTTGGGGTCCAATCAGGGCCTGGGCTGGCCGGGGGGTGGGTGGGCGATCAGGGCCAGGATCAGGCTGGTTGGCTGCCGCAGTGTGCATCATAGCCACCGGTCATTCCACTGTTATGGTCCCTGGGCTTTTATATATATATATAGATTTTCTCTCTCTCTCTCTCTCTCTCTCTCTCTCTCTCTCTCTCTCTCTCTCTCTCTCTTTCTCTCTCTCACCTTTCATTTATTCATACATATATTCATTTATAATGAAGTGAAGATTTTTTTTCTCTGTACAGATAGATAAGAAAATCATCTTTAAAATGATACAAGTATTTACAGAAAAGGAAATTCAGATAAACATGCTATGGAAGATCTGACCTCAAGACCTGAGAACTACCTGATACCAAACTTATGAGTAAGTGTGAAAATACTTTACACAGAGAAGATAAATTGCAGATGGAGGAGAAAGATGGAAAGGAGAATGAGAGGAGTTGGTGTGGAAGTAACATCTTGTCAAATGGTGGTGGGGTTTAATGAATAATATGACTCTTTACATATTTCTCTATGAGTTTCAGCTGCCCATGAGTAATTCCAAATGTGTGGTGAGATGGATTTCTTCTATCAGGTGAACGTGCTGAGTTCCATGTTTGGATAAATATGGGGAAAACATAAGTAAAATACACAGGTAAAGAATGACAAGCCAGTGCCTAGGTGGCATGTGGGGGCAGAGATTATATTTAAGGAAACTAAAATCCAGTCCTCAGCTGCATCTCAGATTATGTCACTACCATAGAATTCACCCAAGTGCATCACCTTATAATACCTGCTAGCTACTTGTATACCTGTGTAGAAAAGTAGAAATACATATTGTTTAGGCCATGTGGTCTTAGAAATATCATTGAATTTTGAAATTGCTATGAAAACTCTCTGAGGTTCATATTTTTACCCTGTGCAAGAAATATGCTTTGAGATACTATTTATTTCACACAAAACAATAACAAAACAAACACACACAGAAAAACCTCTTAGATCAGACTATCTACATTTAAGTCCAAGTGCTAACTGTGTGAACTTCAGCAAGCTATGTAACTTCTCTTGATATTAATACTCCTTACTTCAATGTAGTATAAAAATCATTATTTATATTGGACTTTGCTCTTGAAACTGTGGCTGGAACATGTTAACTGAACAAGCAGTAAATGAAGGGAGAGAAGGAGGTAACTGGGAGTGTGAGGGAGAAGAAGAAAAAGTGGGAAGGAAGGGAGAAAGGGAGGGAGGAAAAAAGGTAGGTTGAGAACATAAAGTAAAGGTACTGGTAGCATTAACCTCTTGGTTCTTTTCGCTTCTAGTTGTGTTCTAATCCTTTTTATTAATCTTATGAATAATTATTGTATTTGATTAATCTCATTTGAGCTTGATTTCTGTAATTTCTAACTTATCAAAATTATGTTATACAACTGAAAAAGAAGGTATGAGGGAGTTTTTGTGAGGGAAAAAACTTTCTCAAAATGAATGCAGCTTATTTTATTGAAAAAAATTTGGCAGTATTGAACTCTCCAATAGATAATGAGGGAAGCGGTCAGGAGAGGTTCTATGCTATAGCCAGCCATCTAGCACCATTTCTAGGGGAAACTCTTCCTAATATGTTTGTTTCAGGCCAAAATTCAACTTTTAAATTTGGGTTATATGAAGGTCTTCCTAGTGTGGGATTCCCAATATATTTTCCTGATTACAATTGGTAAGAAATTAGAAATCAGTGGCTTATGCATAAGAAGATCTTTAAAAAGTCAGATCTGTCAGATTGGCCCACCTTGGGGTGTTCACAAAACCAGGTGGGCTCTCACGGGGTGGTTAGAGCCCACATTAAATGTTATCCTCTGACAATGAAATGATTTTACAGGATATCTCAAAGCACAGATAAGCAGCTCCGATTCCTAAAAAGGCTTGCAAAATGACTTACAATTTTTGTATCTTTAGTGTGCTTCAGGTCTGTGCCAACGACAATGTATACAAACTCATTGAATGCTCAGAACCACCTGTGATGGTGCTCAGATTCCATGCTTAGAGAGAAGTCGTTCTGTGCCACACAGCTGGTCAGCGAGGGCCTAGCACTCCAGCTTCATCATGGCAGGTGGGAAGCCCATGTTCTTAAACACTGAGGTGGAGCTGTCAGGGACTTCTGACAAGATAAGGCCGTAGCTGTCGCTTTTCTCCACTGGATATTTTATGTTTGTGCATTCTCCAGGGAAAGGCTAAATTAGAAAATATTCCCAGGATATTTTGGAGTAATGTCACCGTCTACAGATGAATTATGTAAAAGGTGATATATAACATATAAAACATTTATATATTCTACTATAATCATCTATTGAAGTTAAACACAACAGGTATGATTGAAGGTTATTTTTTTCATTTTGACTCAATATACAATAACAAAAGATGAATATTTGAAACAATAATTTAGAAAATGTCTCTAGGGATGAATGAAAAGAAAGATTTTCGAGAGTAGCATTTTTATCTAGTGAATGGAGTGTGTGTGTGTGTGTGTGTGTGTGTGTGTGTGTGTGTGTGTGAGTAGCAGTGTTGAATAGGAATCTCCTCAGCTTTCTGAGGGCTGTAAATGCTGTGCACGCACTGGATTGGTTTTTTGTTGTTGTTGTTGTTGTTTTTGTCAGACAAATACAGATGCACATCACAGTGAGTGAACTCAACTTCCAATGTAGTGATTATGAAGCTTTTTTTATGACATTGGTAATGATCCAAAACAGTTTATGACTTTGATAGATCTAGTATTTGCTAGCAGACAGCAACTTTATACCAACTCATAGTTAATTTTTTGTCTTCATAAGGTCTTCTTATTTCATTGAGGAGAGTATAAATATATATAATATAACTGCATTGTTTCCATTGTCAATTTCTTCATTTAAATTGCAAACTTTCTGCATGACTGGAGAGGGTAAAAGGGTCACGGTTAGTATTTTCAGTTTGTTTATCTTATCCACTGAATCAAGCATATTACTTAAAAAAATCATAGTACAAATAGAAAGGAGGCTGGTTACAAGGACTTCATTTAAAATATTACCCTGATGAGTCATGCTTGGTTAAATTCCCTGGAGAGAATTTAAGTACCAAGGACTCTGAATATAACAGAGTAGCTTTGGTTGTTTTTATAGCAAAAGATGCTGCCTCTTGTAGTGGCTCACATTTAAATTTGCACATGCACTATGATTCTTTGTTTGTTGTGTTTTTTGTTTTTTTTTAACTTGTAGCTTTGAAAATGTGTACATTTATAATAAATTTCTCTGCTAGAGCAAATCTCTAAAAGTTTCAAGAAAGTCTAGGAGCACCAAGTAGGAAACCTTGTCAATAGCAACTCACATTTCAAGTATCGATATATTGTAAGCAAGGGTGCTGAGCACAATTAATGCTCATGAGTAAAACCTACCAGACTCATAGCCACTTTGTGTTCCTCATCCTCTAAAATAACTGGTGAAGAAATGGATTAAGGTATCAGCTGGGATGATTGATTCTGTCTACCAAAGGGAAATTGGACTACGACTCTGCAATGGAAGTAGGAACAGGATGTCTGGAACACAAAATATCCCTTAGGCCCGAAGTGGTTCTCAACCTTCTAGCCCTTTAAATACAGTTCCTCATGTTGTGACCCAACCATAAAATTATTTTCATTGCTACTTCATAACTGTAATGTTGCTACTGTTATGAATCGTAAAATGTAAATATCTGATATGCAGGAGGTCTTAGGCGACCCCTGTGAAAGGGTCGTTCGACCTCCAAAGGGGTCGCGATCCACAGGTTGAGAACCGCTGCCTTAGGGTGTCTTTTAGTATAACTATGCCATGTAATTTAGGTCAAAGGAAACTAAAACAATTCAATCCAGACAGGACTAGCAATGAAGGTGTGGGTCACCCCAACATGTAAAGAACCATGACCAGCTGAGGTCCTTACTGAAGGCAAAGGGAATACAGAATGGATAGTGGGAGAAAACAGTTAAAACTATTATTATCTATGACCAGTAGCAACCAAGGACTCTAATTGTCATAAGTATTTTCTCCTTATTCCACTATGAATGTATATATACATATTTATTTTTACTTACTTATTATTGTTTATTCCTTCTCTTACTTTCTTATATATAAGATTGTTGGGGAGTACAGGAGACTTGGTTGGAAAGATTGTAAGGAGGACATTCTGAGATAAGGGAAGAGTGCTGAAGGCGGCACCCCTAATTGTTCCTAGACCTTTCCAAACAAGTCTGTGCATGTGCAGACCCCTGGGTGTTTACTGGAATCCTTATGCTTAATCTTTAGGTGTCCTTGCTTAAAGGATATTACAAACACATGTGTTCCCCCAAGATTACTTACCCTACTGATTATATCTAAAACATAAACTTATCTCAAACTGCTGTTACAATAAAAACCTAACGAGGTGGGTGATTGAGGCTCTCTGGTTCCTTTAGCTAGGCAGTCCCTTAGCCCTCTTTTTCACAGCAAACATTATGTCAGAGTAATCATTCATCCATCAGGGTCTGCT
This sequence comes from Myotis daubentonii, assembly GCF_963259705.1. Lineage (NCBI taxonomy): Eukaryota > Metazoa > Chordata > Mammalia > Chiroptera > Vespertilionidae > Myotis > Myotis daubentonii. Next base: position 166,796,785 of record NC_081841.1, read on the forward strand.
GGTCAGCCCCAGCATAAGATTGTTGATTTTATATCACATTGTTCAAAGTGAGAAGGGATAGAACAATGAGGGAGGTAAAGGCATTAACATTAAAGTCAAAATGGCACAGGGGGAGGAGGTATTAGACCATAGAGGCCTGTTAGCCTAACCTGGGAAAAAGATAGTCCACTAGAGGAGTGAACCCCAATGCAAGGCCCCAAAAGTTTAGGAAGCTGATTAGTTATTTTTTTAAAAAAATATATTTTATTGATTTTTTTACAGAGAGAAAGGGAGAGGGATAGAGAGTTAGGAACATCGATGAGAGTGAAACATTGATTAGCTGCCTCCTGCACACTCCCCACTGGGAATGTGCCCGCAACCAAGGTACATGCCCTTGACCAGAATTGAACCCGGGACCCTTGAGTCCAAACCGGTTAGGGCTGATTAGTTATTTTGAATAAGCTTTTGGTTCCTCCCACGCCTGAGAATACATGCTTCTAGGTAAACAAAGGAGCTTTTGTTTGTTCCTGTTCTCTTCAGGCTGGAAGCATGTGGCCATGCGGGTCTGGTGGCTCCCTAGGGCTCCCTGACTGTGGGGCATTGACCTCTGTCTTCATCCTGAAGAAGACATGGATGTACTTTTTCCATGGTCGGACAGAAAGAGATGGTAAATTGGAAAGCCAGCAGGAGAACATTTTTGATATAGCATCACAAGTAAACAATGTCACATGGCAATCTCCCATGCATGGATCTTGAAATGCTTTTCTCATGATCCCATGGAAGAGCCTGTTTCCCACACAAACAGTATGGTTATCAAGAAATAGATCTTATTATTAAGTCAACATAAAGCCTATAAAGTGTTTAGAGAACTAAAATGATTGAATTAAAGCTAAAGACAAAATAAATGCATGCAGACACAATCTCTTCTGGATGTATATTAAACACAGAAATCTAATTATTATGGTAGGTAGAATTATTGGTTCCCGGTTTTCATTCTCATGTACTAGTATCCAGCCCTCATAGCTATGCAATTTGCCTCGCTGATGGGATATTAATATATTTGGCACAAGCAGAGTTTGACTTGCTTTCATACACACCTACCATGATCAAGTCTGAAGAAGACTGTGAAGTTTATAGAGCAGAGCCTTCCTTCTACCTGAATTGAGCTTCCAGCTGATCTAAAGATGTGTGCTTGAGAAATAAATGCTTCTTTAAATATGCAGGTCACATTGTGTGGTTGTTTGTAACACAGCAAATGATGAATATACCTCTACATATTTTTGATATCATAAAAATGACAGTAAAAAATAGAAATAAAACTCTAAATCCACACATGCAAAGAGAATAAGAGAGCAAATCATCAACTGAAAGCTGGAGAATGGTTTAATGAATGGCTAGGGACTCAGCAGAGAAGGAGAATGGAAACTTAAGGACTTGTAACAGGGGAAGCAAAAAAGGAATACTTTTTATGTGGGTGGACTGGTAAACTTTAAGTCGTTTGACATTCAAATTTCTGCTAATGGTGGAGGCACAAATGAAACAGAAAAGCAGAAGTTCCACAGAAAGTCTTTCAGAAAAGTAACTGGATTCTTAGATACGTGGCATCATCTCAAATAATCAGTCAGGCATTCCTTGCCCACCTGGCATAAGACTCAGTAGTGTTACCCAAAGAGACTTTAAAGGAGTAGACATGGGACTAGGGCAAAAACAATTAAGCAAACAAACGAAAGCAAAACAACAGTGTTCCACCAAGGAAGAGATTAATGTTTCTAGAAGAACAAAGCATTCAACAGTGCCATGTGCCACACAGAAGTCAAAGAACTTAAAGGCTGAAAAGTGTCCTCTGGGTTTATTTAAGACAAGTGTTTTGTGAGTGGCATTTTTTTAGTAAGATTGAGTGGACTTCACCTTGAACTAATTTTTTAAGTAAGTTAGGTTAAGGAAATGGTTATAGTGACTGGATACAGGGGAGTAAAGGGAGTTTAGAGATGCTATGGTATCTGGAGAGGGAGAGTAAAGGAAGTGTTTTTTTTTACTAAAAGAAAGAGGCTCAAGCAAATTTAAATGTTGATGAGCAGGAGAGAGTAGAGAGAGTAATTTATGGCATAAGAAAGAAAACAAAATTTTCAGTTCTCTTATCATTTGTTTTGTAATTTTTTGAGCTTATCACCATATGTTTTCTTCATCAAATTCCTGAAAGGTCCCAGGTTCGATTCTGGTCAAGGGCATGTACCTTGGTTGCGGGCACATCCCCAGTAGGAGGTGTGCAGGAGGCAGCTGATCGATATTTCTCTCTCATTGATGTTCCTAACTCTCTATCCCTCTCCCTTCCTCTCTGTAAAAAAATCAATAAAATATATATTAAAAAAAAAAGAACACAAACTTTATATCAGTGCCCAATCCTTTAATTGAAGCTTACTAGCTCGTCAGGTAAACATTACTTAAATTGCTAAGCCTCATTTTCCTTATCTTTTAACAGGAATGATAGAGCCAATAGCATATGCTTATCATGAAGATTAAAAGGAAAAAAATGCACCTCAAGCCTTTGGCAAAGTGTATGAACTTTGCCTGGTATGAACTGAATATTGATGAGATTGATAATGAAGATGATAATGATGGTGATAGTGCTAATAATAATGATAATTCTTATTTCCTCTTCACCTGGGTAAAAATGTCCTACTCTCAATAGGTAAACATTGGACTATTATTCTTTGGACTCTGCAAACAGAGTTAGTATTTTTTTTCTGACCCCTCATGGCTTTTCCTTATTAGGCTATCTACTAGTAAACACATAATTAAATAGGATAGAAAATATTTGCATTATCAGTTAGACAGTGATATTTCTTATTCTCAAGTGAGGAGGAAATTTTTCTACTAATATCATGTCACATATGACATATATAATCACATGCTATAATCATGCTCTAGCAGAATAACATTACAAGCACCATATATGCCCAAAACTTGTTTAGCAGTGATAGTTATAATTCTTTTAAAGATATAGTTAATCTACATATTTGTACTCAATTATGATTGATTTATTAGCTAGTCAGCATTATATTTAAGATAACTTTTATAAATTTTAAATACATTTCCTTAAATAACTAATCTGCATTGGTTAAATAGCCATTTCCACATCTTTGCTGTAATGATATCATTGACTTTTCTCTCACCTTAGAATTTACATAAAAGATTTTCACAGTAGCTAGAGTTTTTAGTTCTTTTATAATTAGCCAGTATATGAGGATGTAATGGTTCATTATTCTCTACTGATTTGCTTGAAATTTGTTCTGACTTTAAAAAGTCGAACTTTCAACGTTTTGAACATTATAGGCAGGAACTCCAAAGAGTATAAGAATGAGAACTGATAATTAGCAAACTAATAGTTCTTCCCTAAAAATCAGTAAATAAGTATATTTTATTTATAAATAGCAGAATAATGTACTTCATCTCAACTTATGAGCAAAGGTTTTATTTTAAAAAATCATTTCCCTTATCAGATACTCTTTCCAAAGATTTATGTCCAATGCTTCAAAACCAAAATAAGCTATTTAGAATATGTGCATATTTGTAGGAAGGTCATTTTGTTTTAATATAACTGTGCAAATAAACCGTGATTTGTGAATATTTTACACAAGGATGGCAAGTGATCTTTTCTAATGCATTTTCTTTTTAAAATATATATATATATATATATATATATATATATATATATATATATATATATATATATAATTTTATTTCAGAGAGGAAGGAAGAGGGAGAGAGAGAGAGAGAGGAACATCAAAGATGAGAGAGAATTATGGATTGGCTGCCTCCTGCACACCCCCACTGGCGATCCAGCCCACAACCAGTGCATGTGCCCTTAGCGAGAATCAAACTGTGACCTTCTGGTTCATAGGTCAATGCTCAACCACTGAGGAATACAGGCCAGGCATTAATGTATTTTCTTTACTGGATATTTCACTTTAAAGCACCATGACACTTTATTCCTAATATCATACATTTATTACATGTACAGTATTCTTTAATGGTATGACTAAATCCAAATAAAATAAGGAGTTTATCATCATTATCATTCTAGGAACATAGGGACTGTAATAAACTGAGTAACTGCTACTACTGTTCAGTTCTCTAAATGCATTGTATAACTTATTCAGTTGCATATTACTTGGATTGCTGTGGAGGTAGCCTAGGAATTTTTAATTTATTTTCTAGCTGTTGCCTTTGCTCTTTTGAGCCTTATTGTGTTTTAAAGGAGTAAATTGAGAGGTCATTACATTGAGTGATCTTACATACAAAGAATATATAGTGAAGCATGGTGATTGCCTACAGATTTATACTTAATGCACAAATGAAATTTTGATATAAAGAAAAGCAACTTCTAGTAATTGTGTCTAACTTTAAAGTACCTTTTAAACAGCTTCTATACTTCTCATTAAAATGCCCAAGAGATGGAAATTTGAATAAAGGCAACAAAATAATTAAGCTGTACTTCAGGTTAATCTTTTTTGTGTGTGATAAATGCTTAACAGGACTTACATTTATACCTATTCAGATTGCCCACAATAATAATTGTGATTCTTATTAAGAATGTAAACAGAAAAGTACTATGGTTGGTTTCTAGTTTATTTTTCATAAATTTGAAAGTGTTCTATAAATATGAAACTATCTCCAAATTAACTTTCTGTTTACAAATCTACACTAGGGATGTCAAACTCCATTAGGAATGATGCTTTAAATTTGCCTGAAAAAAAAAATAAGTGGGAAATAAACACATGAAATTACTGATCCAAAAAATCACAAGAAAAATACATTTTTTAAAAAAGACATAGAAATATTAAAAAAAATCTCAGTAATTTTGTACCAATTTCTTGCCAAAAGAAAGTGTTTTCCTGCAGGCCTGGCCAGCATGCTCAGTAGTTGAGTATGGACCTATGAACCAGGAGGTCATGGATCGATTCCCAGTCAGGGCACATGCCTGTGTTGCAGGCTCCATCCCCAGTGTGGGGTGTGCAGGAGGCAGCCAATCAGTGATTCTCTCTCATCATTGATGTTTTGATCTCTCTCTCCCTCTCCCTTCCTCTCTGAAATCAATAAAAATATATCTTAAAAATAAATAAATAAATATGTTTTCCTGCCAACAGAGAAAATAGAATGCTTTTCCAAAATGAATGAAATATGATCAAACTTGTATATTAATCTATTTTAATTTGACCAGGAAAGTACTGATATCTAAATTAGCATTAAATTATTTTAAAATAAATATTGATTACCTACTATGTGCAAAGTCAAGTTCAAGTTTTAAAGTAGAAAATAAAAATTAATGACACATTTCACCGTAGGTACCTAATATATAATTCAGAAGATGAAGACATAGAAATTCTTTACTACACAGTGTCAAACAGGCCAAATGAATATTCAGCATTATTGTATAAGTGAACCTACTGTGGATCAAACAGAAACTTAGTCAAATCTTGAAAAAAATACATTAAGGCAAAATGATAAAATAGTAGCAGGTAGGAGATTGGGAAACAATTGTGGAATAGTTTAGAAAATATTTCAGTGTATAAAAATAACAACTTATAAAGGTGATGAGATTTAAGAGGGTGAAATGTAACAAAAATCATCCTTATTACTCCATTTAACAACTTATCAGATTTTGCATCTAATTACTTCATTCAAATTTATTCTTATCTTATTTCTGGTAGACATGTGAAAGGTATTTCATTCTTATCAATGAAATAAGAATATGAGCTAAACATATATTGTTATATGATCATACATATATAGATATGTTGGGTAGCTATCAAAGTTTGGGGTGTATTGGAGCTAAGTGTAAGCATAATTCCTACTATTAAAGATTTTTAATTTATTTTAATTTTATTTTATTTACTTGCTTTATTCAGACTCTTACATGTATTAAATCTACATATAAATTCTTAAATGTTCCCCTATGTTTACCATGATAATTTATTCCAAATTAATGATAGAAGAAAGAAGTTACTCATTATCGCCTGATTTTCTAAAAATGAGCTGGCAAATGCCAAGGAGGAAGTATCAAAGAGCTTCCTAGCAATGAATATTATGAAGTCCCATGATTCCAGAAGCTGTGTTTTCCAGACCTGCCTTCAATAAAAGTGCAAGTAAAGCTACTGTCCATCCTAATTTAGAAAATAAATCTCTCAGAGTAATTTTTAGGATAGTTTTGGTTGTTGGTATGAAGTTAAAATTGGTCCTAGATCTTAGCAGTAGATTAGTTTATCCTAAAGGGAATAGTGATTTCAAGCCCATATATCATGCCTTGGAAAACACTAACTTGTGCTTCTCTTCGGATTACTATGATGTGAAACAGTTCAATGAGCTCTTTATTTCCCATAGGATCCTGTTCTAGACAGATGAAAACTTTGTTTTATTATTATTATAGGGGTTTGACAAGGGAAGGGAAAACCCATTGTGGACCAATCAGATTGCTGTAGATCAAGCAGATAATTTTAACCTTTTAAAAAAATCAAAAATTAAAGCTCTATGCAGAGAATACTGTCTTATGATTCATATCTTCCCAGACTGAAAACATTTTATTTAGCATTTACATTAGCAGGCTTATTGTGTGTGCCAAAATATCAAATTTAATAGAATGTAAACGAGTAGTAAGTTCTTCTAGAAAGGAGAGTCAGGTCCAGATAAGGAAAAAAGGCACATCTGCCGATTAACAAAGGGGGAATTCCTTCGCTGCTTTTTGACTTTGACACTAGATGATTTAACTGGTGGCTTTTTTAAAAATTGATTTTTATTTAGAGAGAGAGTGGGAGGCAGCATCAGAGAGAGAAAGAAAGAGAGATTGACAACAATAGAGATTGACAATGAGACATTGATTCTTGATTGGTTGCTTCCCATATGTACCCAGACTGGGGATCAAACCCACAACCTAGGTATGTGTCCTGACTTGGAATCAAACCAGAAACCTTTCGGTGCATGGGATGATGCTCAACCAACTGAGCCATACTGGATTTAATATGGATCATTTCCTATTCTTTTCAGAAGAAAAAGTTTCATACAAGATAAATCATTAGGGTAGCCTAACCTCTGTACAAATTTTCAACAGATCTTCCCAAGTTTTATGAAATTACACCACTACCTTTAGCTCATATAATAAAGAAAGAGACTGAAAGGCATTTCAGGGCTTCATTTTTATGGTCATGAGTTAATAGAAAGGGATTGTATAATAAATCTAAATATACCCCCCATAGGACAGGAAATAAATGCCTTATATCATCATCAGCAGCAGCAGCAGCAGCAGCAGCAGCAAATATTGTATCATGCCTGGATTAAGCACTTAACTTATTCCATCTTAGATACTCTATAAGATAGTACTGTAGTTTCCCATATATGCAAGACTATTCAATATTATGCTCTGTATTGACAATTAAATAGTCAATTTTAAAAATGGATAGAAAAAAGGGTTATAGAAGCAATATGCTTATATCTTAAAATTTTTAGCCTTTTAAGAAATTACTATTATTTTCTTAAATTTATATATGAGCTCACCGGTGATGTCTAATACTGACTAGCTTGAAATTATTTTTAACTGTGTGTTTTTTTTTTAATGGGAACTTCTTATTTAGAAAATAAGAACCCTCCTTTTGTGTTATAATAAAAAATATGTGTTTAGACAGTGTTTCCTGTTCCTGATTTAGTGTTTCTAAAACTCCCGTAATTTTCTGAGTGATAGGGGTGATAGGAGTATCTATCCATTATTACAATGTGGTAAGTCTTAGCCAGAACTTAAAGAACTCAGAGATAGGGACTGGTCACCAGAAAGACCAAGCCTCGAATAAACTCCTGGAACTACCAGCCCCATCCTACCCCAACCTCTGAGGAGAGGAGGAGAGCAAGAGATTGACATAATAATCAATCATACCTATGTGATGAAACTTCCGTAAAATCCCTTAAACAACAGGGCTCTGAGTGCTTCGATGAATGCATTGACATGACAGCTGGATGGTGCCCTCAGGTCTATGGGTACAGAAGCCCCGGTGCTCAGGACCCTACGTGCCTGCTCATCTGGCTGTACATTTGTATCCTTTATAATAACTGGTAAACAGAAGTGCAACATGTTCCTGAGTTCCATGAGCCTTCCTACAACATTACTGAACCTAAGGAGGGGACTGTGGGGACTCCCCATTTCTGGCAGTTCAAAAACACAAGAAGCCTAGGACTTATGACTGGCAACTGAAGTGTATGAGTGTGTGGAACTCCCCTTACCTGTGGGCTCCATGCAGGCTCCATGTCAGAATCAGAATTAAATTTGATTGTTGAACACTCAGTTGGTGTCTGGAAAATCATAGAATTAATTGGTGGTGTTAGAAAATACCACAGACCTTGCAAAGAGAAAGAGAGAAAGGTGAATAGCAAGCAGGACTATATTAGGATTAGTGCTGTTCTTTCTAGTCTTTATGGTAGGGCAAAGTTTTATGTATTTTTAAAACTGTTAATAGAGAAAAAAAGAAAATAATTCAGAGACTCTTTTGTCAGAAAATGGGGAGAAAAACTTTGAACTGTAGTTTATCTCACTGACATGATCCAGGTGTGGTAAGCCTACAGGCAAAGAAGCATTGTACACCCAGAACAGTGTTCAGGAGCCAGAACTGAGGTGGGTGTGCCTTATGCTTCTAAACCTAGACTTCTACCAAGCACAGTTCAAGTGGTCGGAGAAATTGGATACCAACTCCCAATAAGAGCCACTTGCACTGGGTAATAAACTGCCACCCAAATGCTTCTGTTGTTTCAAGTTTGCTGTGACAACCAAGAAACAACTTAGTGGTCATCCTATATAATAAAAGCATAATATGCTAAGTGTCTGGTCATCTGTTCAACCAATCAAAGCTTAATATGCTAATGATATGTTAAGGCTGCTCAACCACTCACCATGACGTGCACTGACCACCAGGGGACAGACACTCCAATGGGTAGGTTAGCTTGCTGCAGGGATCTGGCTGACCAGGACTGAGCGAGACATGCTGTACATGCCCTGAACCCCTCCTTTGTCCCTCCCTGGCCCTGATTGTGCACCGGTGGGGTCCCTCGGCCTGGCCAGTGCCCTCTCGCAATCTGGGACCCCTTGGAGGATTTTGGAGAGCTGGTTTTGGCCCAATCCTGCAGGGAAGGCTGAGGGACCCCACTAGTGCAGAATTTGTGCACCAGGCCTATAGTTGATAACAGGTTTTCAAGAATTATTGCCTAAAATCAATCGACACCCAGAAGTCTCCTTTGCTTTAATTATGAGACATGTTTGCTTCAGTTCTGAGATAAAGTGATTGTACCTATGTGAATCACGGTAGGATAAGTTATGCTACAGTAACAACACCAATCATCACAAACACAAACTAAAAAATCTCAGTGGCTGAAAACAATGAAGGTTTATTTCTTGCTCAGAACTGTACAGGGTGCTCGGGCACCTTGTTCTAGCTTGCATCCTCACTCTGAAATCTGGGGAGAGGGAAGGGAATACTCTGGTAGTTTTTCTCATCAGAAATTAAATGTATGCCAACATTGAAGTGAAACATGCTACTTGAATGTAACAACCACAAGGAATAAAAACGTGAAATTTTACCAGGGGTCGAGGACAGCAATTTTAAATGATGTTCATTTTATGGCACACATAAACTAATTACTAAAGATCCGTGGCACACCAAAAGCTTTATTATATTTTTGCCTATCTGATAAAAATAGTCATATTTTTTATTGTTTCACACTGGATGGCTCTTGTTGTGTTGACTTTTGTCATTTTTTTAATTTGACAATCTAAGGGGAAAAAGTCAGTGCCTCAGACTACTAGATATTGAATGTTTTAAAAATTCTTGCAACACACCCAGGGAACATCGCTAGTCTAGAAGGCAGGAGAATCAGATTTTTGGAAAATAACACAAGTGACTTTGAGATGACATTTTCTCCTGGCTACTTTTGCCTGTTCTGGTGATTTCATTGAGTAATCTTAGCAAAATAGTATCATTAAAATAAATTTTCATTGTCTGCAAGATAAAACCTGGAATCAAAGGCCCTTCATAAGCTGGACCGACTCCCTCCATCTCATACCTGGTTGGCTTATAGCACTGTATGCTACAGCTGTACTGGATTAGTTACAATTCTCATAATGCTCCATGCAACTTCATAATAATTCTCACTTATAATTCTGTCTTTACTCTCATCATCTGCTTGTCAAGAGTCTATTAATCCTATGAGATTCCAGGCAGGCATCAACCACACTTGAAACATTTTCTGAATTCTTCAATACTGCAATATACTGCATAACTCTATCAAAGTACTAAACATGCTGTGTTGTAATTATTGTCCATGAGCCTATCTTCCTTAACAGACTGTAAGGTATATGAGATTTGTTCTTTGTTTGTGTATCTAACACAAAAGCCAGTCTTTACTGCATTAATGAGGGAATAATCAATCTAATCTAATAATAGACAAACATGGTAATTGACCATACCTTCACTATGCCTCCCATTGGCTAATCAGTACAATATGCAAATTAGTCACCAACAAAGATGGCGGATAATTTGCATACTGCAGGCAGGGTGGACAGCGCAGCCGCCAGAGCGAGCCGCCATCCCCGGCCTCAGGCCGGCCCCAGAAGCCCCAGAAGCTGGTGATCGGGGGGAGATGGGGATCCCCTGCCCAGGCCTGACACCTTTGGCTGAGGCAGATCCGGCAATTGGAGGGGTTTGGGGGTCCCCTGCCAAGGCCTGACATCTGGGCCAGAGGCGTCAGGCCTGGGAGGGGGGCGGAGCCAGCAATTGAAGTGGCAGGGGACCTAGCCAGTGATCAGAGGGAGATGGGGGTCCCCTGCTCAGATTTGATGTCTGGGCAAGAGGCATCAGGCCTGGGCAAGGGGCGATCTTGCGATCAGAGGGTGATGAGGGTCGGCGCCTCTGGCCAAGGTGTCAGGCCTGGGTGGGGGGCGGAGCCAGCAATCGGAGGGGTCTGGGGGTCCCCTGCCCAGGCCTGATGCCTCTGGCCGAGCTGTCAGGCCTGGGCGAGGGGCTGATTCTGCGATGGGAGGGAGATGGGGGTCCCCTGCCCAGTCCTAACACCTCTGGCGTAGGCATCAGGCCTGGGGCGTGGTGGTGGGGGGCAAGCCAGCGATTGGTGTGAACTACAGAGGAAACCCCTTTTCTGACTGCTCATTGGTTAAGCTCCCTGTATGCCACTGTAATATTCTTAGTAACTTGGGTAATAAGAATCCAAAAAGATGATCTAGGGCAGCCGTGGGCAAACTACGGCCCGCGGGCCGGATCCGGCCCGTTTGAAATGAATAAAACTAAAAAAAAAAAGACCCTACCCTTTTATGTAATGATGTTTACTTTGAATTTATATTAGTTCACACAAACACTCCATCCATGCTTTTGCTCTGACCCTCCAGTCCAGTTTAAGAACCCATTGTGGCCCTCGAGTCAAAAAGTTTGCCCACCCCTGATCTAGGGTTTTTCACCACACACCTGGTGAAAAAAACGAAGGTCCGCTGCTGGAGGGCTAAGAAATGTCATATCCTGCTCTAGCCAGTTTGGCTCAGTGGATAATGCCTTGGCCTGCCGAAGGCAGGGTCTGAGTTCAATTCTGACCAAGGGAATGTACCTAGGTTGCAGGCTCCTCCCTGGCCGGGGCCCAGGTCACAGCTCATGCAGGAGGCAACCAATCAAAGTGTTCCTCTCACTTTGATGTTTCTCTCTGTCTTTCCCTTTCTCTTTCACATTCTCTAAAAATCAATGGAAATATATCCTCAGGTGAGGATAAGAAAAAGATAATAAAGAAATTATTATTATATGGAAGACACATCTTGAAAATGCCTAAAGAAAGTTGTCATTTTTTCATCGTGAAGGGACTGGAGTCCATGTTGATGAAAAAACCTTGCTGGCTGTGGTGACTGGCAGTGGCTGCAGCAGTGGGGTTATGGGGCTGGTGCCTTCCCCTGATCAGCCCGGTCACCTCCCACAAAGGGAGTCCAGACTGTGGCTTAGGCCTGCTCGCCAAGGGGGGCAGGGAGCAGGCCTAAGCCGTCACTAGGACATCCCCTGAGGGCTCCCAGTATGTGAGAGAGGGCAGACTGGACTGAGGGACACCCTCCCCCCCAGTGCACAAATTTCGTGCAGCAGGCCCCTAGTTAAATTAATATAGACCTTAAATTGTTTTTATATCTGCTTCCTTCTTTATAAGCTACTTATAGGCAAGCAGTATGCTTTACATTCTTAAAGGCAGGCACTCTCTTTATATTCACTATGTGAAATAGAATTAGGCAGTTAGATTCTCAAAAATTGCTTTCAAATGAGTGAATAAATAAAGTAACAAAAGTAATATAAACTTCTTTCTCAGTAAAATTCTTTTAAAACTAGAAGAAAAAATCTATTTAAATGTAACCAATATATAGTGGAGAGACATCTTAGGCAATCTCTGTCCAAAGGCCTTATTGAAAAAGAAAAAGTAGATCTCTTTGCTCTTTGGAATGCTTATTAACATTGTTAAAAGTTCCTGCCCTAGCTGTTGCTAAGTGGTTAGAGCATTGATCCACAGACTGAAGGGTCTCATGTTCAGTTTCGGTCAGGAGCAGGTACCTTGGTTGCAGGCTTGATCCTCAGCCCCAATCAGGGCACTTGCAGGAGGCAACCAACCCAACCAATCGATGTATCTCTCTCACATTGATGTTTCTCTGTGTCTCTGTGTCTCTCCCCTCCCTTCCACTCTCTCTAAAAATCAATAGAAAAAATACCCTCGGGGTAAGAATTAACATAAAGGTCCCTTTTGTCCCTGAATTATTTGTTTACCATGACCAGTTCTGTTTTTCTTTGTTACTGATTATCTTCCTATGGCCAATGATCAGTGATCAGTTGTTCATAGTTAAGAATATGTAAATAAAAAACTGTGGTACATCTACACAATGGAATACTATGCTGCTATAAAAAAAGAAGGAAAGAAGGAACTTTTACCATTTGCAACAGCATGGATGGAACTGGAGAGCATTATGCTAAGTGATATAAGCCAGTTGGTGAAAGATAAATATCACATGATCTCACTCATATGTGGGATATAATGATCAACATAATTTGATGAACAAAAATAGATCCAGAGACAAATGGTAGGGGACATGGGGGGGGGGTTAGAGAGCAACCAAAGGACTTATATGCATGCATATTAGCATAACTAATGGACACAAACACTGGGGCTGTGGGGGCTTGCCAGGGATGGGAATGGCTGGGGTTAGGGGGTCAATTGGGAAAAAAGGAGACATATGTAAAACTTTAGACAATTAAAAAAAAGAAATAATAAACTCCAACTATTGAACTAGGAAAAAAAAGATGTGTGAAATGTAATGAACAAAATAAACTGATGAACAAAATACTAGATCCAGAGACATAGAAGCATGGAACAGACTGAAGGATCACAGCGGGAAGAGATGGGTGGTGGGAAGAGATTAACCAAATAATTGATATGTATATATACATAAACCATTGACACAGACAATACTGTGGTGAAAACCTGGGGCTGTTATAAGGTAGAGGGAGTCAATGGAGGAAAATGGGGAAATCTGTAATACTTTCAACAATAAAGATAAATTAAAAAGAAAAAGTAGATCCACTAACTAGAACAGCCTTAAAAAGTAAAATCTCTCTGTTCATTTGTTGATGGATGAAGATTTGACTTTGAGTGGTGGCACACAATGCAATACACAGATGATGTATCATAAAAATGTATACTTGAAACCTATAGAATCTTATTAACCAAGATACCCCAATAAATTTAATTAAAAAAAATTCCTGATCTGAGAATAATCTACACAATGGAATAATCTACACAATGGAATAATCTACACAATGAAATAATCTACACATGCACCAGCTTGATTAGTCTTTTCTAAATTTGCTCCAATTTTTGACTATTACCTTTTAAAAAATTATGATGGGCAAAGGAATAATTCATTTTAGAGTACTGGATGCTACTGGCAAAACTGAATTTTGTCAGGGTTTGAGGTATCTGTGGAAGGTTGAGAGTCTCTATATAGGACATAGATTCATAGTGAGAGATACAGAGCTAAGGAACAGGTATGTTCTGCTTAATTATTTGATTCTAAAAACTTTACAGATCATCATTTAATTTCCACTGGCTCATAAATACGGCTCAGAGATCCCTTGTTCATCTTTTCACTCCAGATCATGAGACTGCATACATTGATATGGAAATGGGTCTTATAATACAATATTTAGGCCCATAAGACTTGAGACCTCAGATAATACTCTCAAATAAATCTGTGGCACATTCTGGTCACTGCAGTGCATTTAAAGATTTTAATCAATAGGCAAATTTCCAAAGTTTAAGTCAAATATGAACAAAACAGAAAGATAAACAATGATACTGAGAATTCTGTGTTATCCTTGAATTTTACAAGGCACTGCAATTTCTATTATTTTACTGTTTTCAGCATTCATGTCAAATAATGTTTTTTAGACTTTTGCACTCTTTATTTAAAATCTCATTTCTTTATGTTATTTTTTGTTGATGCCACTGAAAAATGATACAGACTTCTTGCTTTCTTGTTTAAGGACATACTGGTACAACTGTTTGACACTAAAGGCCTTGGTTCCAAACTTCAAAAACCAAGATCTAAAGCCTTCAAAAAATGTGTTTGCAATGGAAATTCCTATGGAACTTTTACATGACAAAAATACACCGAAAGTTTAAAGGATATTTTATAAAAGCTCTTTTTTTATTACTACCCTTTAAATTAAAATTGTTTGAAAACTAAGGATTTATTTTCCTTTATAGCAGTTTTTCTCAACCTTCCTAATGCCGTGACCCTTTAATACAGTTCCTCATGTTGTGGTGACCCCCACTCATAAAAGTATTTTCGTTGCTACTTCATAACTGTAATTTTGCTACTGTTATGAATCGTAATGTAAATATCTGATATGCAGGATGTATTTTCATTGTTACAAATTGAACATAATTAAAGCATAATGATTAATCACAAAAACAATATGTAATTACATATGTATTTTCCAATGGTCTTAGGCGACTCCTGTGAAAGGGTCGTTTGACCCCCAAAGGGGTCGCGAGCCACAGGTTGAGAACCACTGCTTTAGAGTACGCAGAAAATCAGGATTCCTTTACAGTGGTTCTGGCTCAAGCACTTCAAAGTCAAGTTATGACAAGGTACTTCCATCTAATACTGAGGGCTTTAAAGTAGCTCTGGTAACTGGAGAAAGGTATGGTCTAATCTAATACCATATTTACTGTTGTTTTTCTCTATCATGAAGAATAACTGAATTGCCAGAATATTCCTATTTCTAAGCTACTCCACCTAATAACTAACCTAATTTTAGGCTAAATGTTGTCCTGTATTAATGTGGAGCTCTGATGACAGGTGACCACTCAAGCAAATATTGAATTACAAGGTGAAATGGAATAAATCCAGGATAAAGTAGATATTTAATGAGTGTACTATAATTGAATTAAATCAATGAAATGCATTTGTAATTGATTATTCACCATGACAAACTTACTAAAAATAATTTCAAACTAAAATCATAACAATAATATTAATTTCATCATTAGCCAAAGGAAATTTTCTGAGTCAAAGAATTTGATTAAGTGTGGCAATAATTAATGCACTGTATGATTTAAGGTGTATATATGTATGAGAAGTGGTGAAAAGGAAAAAGATGTAATAAAGGAGATACTGTATAAGAAAAGATAAATAGGAGTCCAAAGCCAAAATACAAGTGAAAGGACCTTTTATCTTAAGCATAATAATAATTAAACCCTTATGTGTAATAGAAATTATAGGAAATATAAATGTTGTAGTCAAAGGTTTGTAATAGTGAACTCTCCCAGTTTTCTTATTCTTAGTTAAATGAGAAAAGTACTTGAGATTATAAAATTATATACAAAGCAATTTAAATCCCAATGCAGGAAATGCCATTCATAAGGTTTGTTGACATTTACTTTACTAATAATAGTACAAAGAGGACATACAGATGGCCAAGAGACATATGAAAAAATGCTCATAGTCAGTAGTCATCAGAGAGATGCAAATTAAAACAACAATGAGGTAACGCCTTACATCTGTCATAATGGCTACCATCAACAAATCAACAAATGACAAGTGCTGGCAAGGATTTGGAGAAAAGGGAACCCTATTACACTGCTGGTGGGAACATAGACTCATGCAGCCACTATGGAATTTCCTTAAAAAATTAAATATGGAACTTCTGTTGGACCCAGTGGTGTCACTTCTAGGGATATACCCTAAGAAACATGAAACACCAATCAGAAAGAATATATGCACTCCTATGTTCATAGCAGCACAATTTACAATAGCTAAGACCTGGAAATAGCCCATCAGTAGATAAGTGGATAAAAAAGCTGTAGTACATTTACACCTTTGAATACTATGCAGCAGTAAAAAAAGAAGGTTCTCTTATGCTTTCAGACAGCATGGAGGGACCTGGAGAGCATTATGCTAAGTGAAATAAGCCAGTTAGAGAAAGATAAATATAACATGATCTCACTCATATGTAAAATCTAAAGAACAAAATATATCCAGAGACATAGAGGCATGGAACAGAGTATCAAATCTCAGAGGGAAGATGGGGTCGGGGGAGAGAGATCAACCAAAGAACTTATGTGAATACCAGAGGCCTGGTGCATGACATTCGTGCACTCGGGGGGTGGGGGTCCCTCAGTCCAGCCTGCACCCTTTCATAGTCCAGGAGTCCTCAGGGGATGTCCGACTGATGGCTTAGGCCTGCTCCCCGCGGGGAGTCGGCTTAAGCCATCAGTCAGACATCCTTAGTACTGCGGTGGAGGCAGTCCACTGCGCTCGCCAGCCATAAGCCTGGCTTTTGGCTGAGCAGTGCTCCTCCTGTGGGGACACACTGACCACCAGGGGCGAGCTCTTTGCCCCCTGGTGGTTAGTGCACGTCATAGTGACTGGTCGACCAGTTCTGGTTATTCTGCTGTTCTGTCGCTATGTTTTTATTATATAGGATTACTATATATAATGCAATCTGCAAATAGAGACAATGTTACCTTTTTCTCTCCAGTTTTAATGCTTTTCATTTCTTTTTATTTCCAAACTGCTCTGGATAAGACTCCTGATATTATCTATAATAATGAAAGTATAATATGCTAATTAGACCAGACAGCCAAATGACCTTCTGGATATCATTCTGGATGTCCTTCCGGATGAAGCTGGGGTGGTGGGGGCTGAGGTAGAGGCAGTTAGGGGCAATCAGGCATTCAGGCAGGCAGGTGAGCAATTAGGAGCAATCAGGCAGGCAGGCAAGTAGTTAGGGGTGATCAGGCAAGCAGGCAGGATAGAGGTTAGGAGCTAGTGGTCCTGGATTGCGATAGGGATGTCCAACTGCCGGCAGTTAGACATCCCCCGAGGGGTCCCGGATTGTGAGAGGGTGTAGGCCTGGCAGAGGGACCCCACATAGAAGAATTTCATGCACTGGGCCTCTAGTGTTGAATAAAAGTAACAAGAGTGAGCATCCTTGTCTTGTTTCTGATGTTAGAGAAAAACATTCAGCTTTTTACTGTTAAGCATGATGTTAGCTTTGGGCTTGTCCTATATGTCATTCATTATGTTGAGGTACATTTCTTCTATATTTGCTTTGTTGAGAATGTTTTAATCACAAATGAATATTTAATTTTGTCAAATGCTTTTTCTGCATATATTGAAATGATCATATAATTTTTATCTACCATTTTATTAATGTGGTGTATCATATTAATAGAGTTTTGTGGATGTTGAACCATTCTTGCATCCTTGGAATTTGGTGTATAATCATTTAAATGTATTGTTGATTTCAGCTTGCTAATATTTTGTTTAGAATTTTTTCATCTATATTCATCAGATATATTGGTCTATACTATTTTTTTTTTCCTTGTGATGGCCTATTGTGGTTTTGGGATATATGCAACAAATAAACTCTAGTTCTTTTCAGTCATTTAGATTATTATTTTTTCTGTGTGTGATGATTAGTGTTGTTACTTCAGCATAACATCCAATCCTGATTCATATAGATACAATCATTTTGTCTCATAACTGAAGCAAACTTGGGGCATGTCTTGGCAACATAAATATATTTTGTGTGGCACAGTACAGGTGGATCACATAAGTCTTTTATTTGGAGTTGAATACTAATTTTCCCCATCTTTTGAACTGTGCCTGCTAGAAGTCTAGTTTTAGAAACTTTAGGCATAACCACCTAATTCTGGTTCCTGAACACTGCTCTGATTGTATGACTTTTCTTTCACTGGAGTCTTACGACAACTGGATAATGTCAGTGAGATACTCGAATCATAGCACACAGATATTCTCCCATTTATGACAAAAGTTTTTCTCTGAATTATCCTTTTTATGATGACTTTATCTATTAATAGTTGCAAAAATACATAAAACTTTGCCCCACCACCAGAAAAGTATTATGCAGTATTATATCTAACACAGTTCTGTTTACCATTAACCTTTCTCTCTCCCTCCTTCCCTCCCTCCCTCCCTCCCTCCCTCCCTCCCTCCCTCCCTCCTTCCCTCCCTCTCCTTTGTTTTGTTAATCCTCATCCAAATATATTTTCACACTAATCTTTTAGAGAGAGTGGAAAAGAGAGGGAAAGACAGAGAAGCATCAATTGGTTGCCTTCCGCAAATGCCCTGACCAGGGCCTGGGCCAGGAAGGAGCCTGCAAACAAGGTATGTGACCTTGACTGGAATTGAACATGGGACCCTTTGGTCCACAGGCTGATGCTCTATCCACTGCGCCAAACCAGGTAGGGCTCTCTCTCTTTTTATACGGTCTGTGATACTTCCTAACACCACTAATTCTCTGATTCTTCAAACATGAACTAGCAAGAAATGACTTCAGGAGCCTCCTATGTCACCATCGTGGAATAGAAACTGTAATGCAATATCTTTGCACTTGAAAGTATCTGTAATAATAAACTAGAATTGTTCCTATTATATACTGTTCTCCACAAATACATACTGATTGACTGAATTTTTTAATAAAATAAAAAAATATCTCCTGAACATAGCCCTTCTCTCCAAAACCAGTATCTTTTTTAAGTTCAGATCCTAACCATCTAAATTTTATACTATTTTCTTAAACCTTTAGTTTATCTCTTTATCAGTAATCTTCTCACTCAAGATCATTCTTCAGACTAATTCCAGTAATATAATTTTAAGTACACCTCTGATTATGTATTCTCTCTCTGTGTGCTTTATGTTTCCCTTAAGGTAATGCAAAACTTTTTTTCCTCTTAGCTTTCTAATTCATTATTGACCTTTCCAATGCTCAAAATCTTTCATTATTTTCTCCGCCATCCTATTAGCTTACCTATCCCCAGATCAAAGTGATATTTTAAATTTTCTTTCAATTTGTAGTTTTTCTGACAAGTCCATATTTTTTATTATTTGTTTATTTATTTGCTTTACTGCTTTTTTTTCCTTTTGGTGTCAAATTTGTTCCTAAACATATATTTGTTCCACTGCACTTAATAAAGGATTTCTACCTTTCTTCTATAATGTACAATCTATTCATACAACTTTAAAAATATTAATTATATTGAATTCTCATGAGTTTTTAATTAAATGACTTTAGCATTATATTATGGAGTTTTCCAATGACTCTCTAATTTTGAATCTCAGAGGTCCAGTATCAAAGTTATCAGTAAACACTGAGTACAATAAAAGATGACATTAGGTTTTATAATAACACACTATAACAGGTTTTGTCTAGTTGAGAACTTATACTAAAAAAAAAAAATGCTGGTTAATGAACAGATATCAAGAGAGATGGAGGCATAATGTTTCAGGTTGTATTGCCCTGTTTTGGTTTCACACAGTTTTATTGTTGTATAAGAACTTTGAAAGATGACAAAGGGAAAACACAAAGGGAAAGCACATCTATATTTAGATGTCACAAAGCTGTGTCCTGATTCCTCTAAAAGTGAGCACCTACCTGTGCCAGATAATATACCAGGATCTTAGACTCTATACATTTAGCACATGGTGTCACTTAGACATAAGAAAAGGGTCAAACAAATAGACAAATTTCCAATTCTGCCCCACAAAATAGGGAGTGAAATTTGTCAGTTTTTGGTAAAGAATATTCATTGATCTTGAATGAGACCCACAGAAAAAATTTGAATTATTGAATGCTGCCATATAGATAAATAAGTCATAGAATGGCTAAAAGCATATTGCTGTTGGCTGAAGAATAAAGCTTACATACAGATGCCAAACATTTCTTGATTGTTTACAATTTTACAAAAATCATTTTAAATTCACTAGCTGTATTAACCTATTTAATTTTCATAACCACACTATAAATTAGAGATTTTCAATATTTATTTTTAAATTACCAAGCAAAGACAGAACAAGGTATTAATAATTATTATTTTTAAACATATTTTTATTGATTTCAGAAAGGAAGAGAGAGGGAGAGAGAGATAGAAACATCAATGATGAGAGAGAATCACTGATAGGTTGCTTCCCACATGCCCCACACTGGGGATCAAGCCCGCATCTGGGAATGTGCTCAACCACTGAGCCATGCCAGCTGGGCAGATTATTTTTATAGCTAGTAAGTAGGAAAAGAGAACAAAGGGCAAAGACCAAGTATGAGTATTCTCCACATTTAGATTCCAGATAGAAGAGTAGAGGCTGAAAAGGAAAGCTGAAAATACTACATTGAAGATATGAAGAAAACCAAGGGCATGTGATGATAGGAATTTCAGAAGGAGAAAGTTGCCAAGGCATGGGAATCTGCTGCCATAGAGGAACACTTGCAGGCCACTGATGACCTTGAAAAGATCAGTATTACTGATATGAAGGTAAAAGTGGGGAGATGGAAGTCTGATTGCAATACGTTGAAATAGTGATTTGGTGATTTCTGGGCTAAACTTTGAAGGAGAGCTAAATGAAAGAAATATTGCTGAGAAAGTGTGATCAGATGGCTATGTAAACATCATCATTATTATCATCATTTCCTAGATTGAAGCTCTTTTTACTTATTTTTGTTAAATATGTAGCCATTTTCATTGACCCCAGATTACTGATAAACCATAGGCAAACTCTTAAAAGACAAATATTGAAAACAACAATAATACCATTGTATTATCCTATATAATAAAAGCCCATGTGGTGTGATGCCCTTGCGTGACATCATCACATGATGGCAGCCACAAGATGGCCGCCCTCACATTGCCACAAGTTGGCCACCGCAACATAGCCTGCAGGGGACGGCAGATGTGTGCAACCAGGCCTGCAGGGTAGGGCAGTTGGGAGCCATCAGGCCATCAGGGGAGGGTAGATGGGAACCAGGTCAGGCCATCAGGGGAGAACATTTGGGGAAGAGATCAGGCCAGCAGGGGAGCAGTTAGGTGTCAATCAGGCCAGAAGAGGAGTGTTTAGGGGGTGATCAGGCTGGCAGGCAGAAGCAGTTAGGGGCAATCAGGCAGGCAGGCAGGCAGGCAAGTGGTTAGGAGCCAGCAGTCCTGGATTGTGAGAGGGATGTCCCAGATTGGAGAGGGTGCAGGCTAGGCTGAGGAACCACCCCCACATGAATTTTGTGCACAGGGCCTCTAGTGGATTTACAATATTCTGTTATTCAGATCTGCCTGCAGAAGAACAATGAAGTTAAAATGAATGTGGCCAAAAATTGAGTATTTTCCTCTTAAAAGGAAACATTGCTTTAACTATAGAAATCTGAATGACCAATGGAATCATATGGTGCAAGGTGACTTGATAACTACAAAACAGTCAACCATGCTTGTTGTCTATTTCCTCTTGTTCTCAGACCTTCTCCCCTCTGCCTATATATCTTCCATATCCCAAAGGTTGAGAACTTCTTCTTTAAGTTATCCCAACACAGAACTTCTGATTGGTTCAACTCACTTGATAAGCAAGTTCTCTAGCTGCCTTCAGGAAATCTTAAACATCACTATTCCTGGACTTAACCATTGCTGAATTTTCCAAAACCACCAAAGTTCTATTCTGATGATTATCCTACCATAAACAAATTAAAAAAAAAAAATTCCACCCTACTACATATGTAAATCTCACATGGGAGTGTCTGTTACTTAGTATTTCTTTAAGTGCCTGGCCTATGGCTAATAATGTATGTTGGTAAATAATGTGCAGACATTGATTACTCACTTGCTCTTTCTTTTGGGCACACCAATATATTACATTTCAATTACTTGAGGTCAAATTGGCTAAGCAATGGAAAAAGTTCAATGTTATTTTCCCAGGAGATAATAAACTCAGATTTAAATTAAAAAAAAAACAAAAAACAAAAAACACACAAGTAGAAATTTGGAAAATAAATAAATGGTTAAGGAAATCTATATACAGGAAAATTACATTACAGACTAGAGGCTCAGTGCATGAAATTCGTGCATGGGTAGGGTCCCTAGTCCTGGCCGATGATCAGGGCTGATTGGGGCTTTCCAGCTGCCGGCCAGGGGCTCCCTTCCCTGGCAGTTGGCTGCCAGCCAGGGCCTTCCTTCATTCCGTGCCGCCCCTGGTGGTCAGCACACGTCATAGCGAGCGATCAAACTTCTGGTCTCCTGGTTGAACTTCTGAGGGGGCACTTTGCGTATTAGGCTTATATATATATATATATATATATATATATATATATATATATATATATATATATATATATATAATAAGATTGTAGACATGTTGATTTGAATTGCCAGTTCAACAAACAAGTACATATTTCTAGGAGGAAGTCACATAGTGGCATGTAAACCTCGGATATACAATCTGGGCAAGAAATATACATTTGCGATCTATGAACATATAAATGAAAAGCAAGCACATGTTATGGATTTGTTTAATTAAAGAGGCAATATTGTTTGAAAAAGAAAAAAAATAAAGACCAAAAAGCCATGCATGTGTATTTCCCTCATTTCGAGTTTGGAAGGAAACAGCTAGTAAAAGATACTGAGAAAAAGTGGTAAGAGATGTAGGTGGTAACCTACCAGGAAAAAAAAAAATATGGTGCTATGGCAATGAGGGTCAAGAAAAGGACAAGAAATTTTCTTGAGCTGATAGAGTTAATGAACTGAGAGAGGATGAAACTAGGATTTGAAGCCAGAAAAAAGTTGTCTTTACTTTGAAACACATGCTCACTTATGTGAGTTATTTTCTTATCCACAGATTCCCTGAACTTCCTGAACTGCCAGTGAAATGATCAGTAATGAACTGTGTTGTTTGGTATTGATGATTTCTTTGGGCAAATTTTAAAATGTTTCCAATGTCCTTTTGTCATTAAAGATAAAAATATGAAGAGGTGAGTTGATATTTATACAAGCTAAAATGGTTGTTCTTTCTTGATTGAAATTTGCTTGAGGATAAAATTTTGAAATGAAAATATAAATGTAAATATCACTTTTTATTAAATCAACAAATACAGATGCCTATTGTATGCCTACCAGACACTAGATCATACATTCATTTTATAGATCAACATATAATTTATTTTTGTCCATAATTTGAAGAATATTTTCCTCATTAACATAGTGACCTTCATAATATTGGTAATACTATTTTTTTGATAATTCATAATTTCTAGATATAATGAAAACACTTCACATTCATTATATCATTTAACCTATGGGTCTAAGATGTTCATAAAATGTTGTGAGCATTGAACAGGATAATACATGTACAGACTTTAGGTCATATATTTAATACTCAAGTAACCATATAACATAATCATTAAGCCCATTGTAAAAAGAGTTAATTGAGACATACCTATGTTAAATAGCATGCTCAAAATTATAAAAAAAATGGGATAAACCTGGGGCTGTTTGGCACTATGCAGCATACGTATATTGCCTGATAGATTGCTTTTCATATCAATATTTTTCATGGCCTCCTTTCAGGACTTTGTGGATATTCTGCAAGAAGAAAGCCACATTTTTTATCCAATCATCTATCAAAGGACACTTCAGTTGTGTCCATGTCTTGGCCACCGTGAATAATGTTGCAATGAATATAGGGGTGCAGATGTCTTTGCAAGTAAATGTTTTCAAAATTTTCAGGTAGATACCCAGAAGTGGGGTTGCTTGGTCATATGGTAACTCTATTCTTAATTTTTTAGGAGCCTCTATACTATTTTGTATGTTATACATAGTGGCTGGACAAGTTTACATTCCCACCAGCATGAATGAGGGTTCCTTTCTCTCCACAACCTGTCCAATACTTATTTTATTAATTATAACCATTCTAACAAGTATGAGGAGGTATCACATTATAGTTTTGATTTGCATTTCCCTGATAGCTAGTGAAGTTGAGCACCTTTTCATATATTTGTATGTCTTCTTAGGAGAAGTGTCTGTGCAATCCTCTACCTATTTTTTTATATTTTTATTGATTTCAAAGAGGAAGAGAGAGGGAGAGAGAGATAGAAACATCAATGATGAGAGAGAATCATTGATTGGCTGCCCCCTGCACACCCCCCACTAGGGATCGAGCTCGCAACCCAGGCATATGCCCTTGACCGGAACCAAACCTGCGACCCTTGAGTCCGCAGGCCGACACTCTATCCACTGAGCCAAGCCGACTAGGGCCCTCTACCTAACTTTTAATTGGACTTTTTTTTTTTTATTCTGAGTTGTATGAGTTCTTTATATATTTTGGATATTAATTGCTTGTTAAGGCTGTTTGAAAATATTATTTCCCATTCAATTGGTTGCCTTTTTGTGTTGTTGGCAGTCTGTTTCACTATGAAGAAGATTTTTTAGTTTGATATAGTCCCATTCACTTATTTCTGCCTTTTTCCCTTGCCTTTGGGGTCAAGTTCATAAAACCTTCTTTAAGAAAATGTGATACACACACACACACACACACACACACACATAATGGAATATTACTCAGCCGTAAGAAAAGATGAAATACTATCATTTATGACTTGTCAGACAGAAAAAGTTAAAAACCATATGATTTCACTCATATACAGAATATAAAACTGAAAGCAACAAATGAACAAATAAGAAAAACAAGGAAAACACTCATAGACATAGACAATAGTATGGTAGCTACTAGAGGGAAAGGGGTGGGAGATAAAGGGGTCAAATATATGGTTCCAGAAGAGGATTTGCCTTGGTGGTGGGAACACAATGCAATATGAAGATCATGTGTCATAAAAATGTACACTTCAAACCTATATAATCTTATTAACCAATGTCACCCCAATAAATTTAATAAAGAAAGAAAAAATTAAACAAAAGAAAGTCACATTTAAAGTCAAGATTACATTTTATTTTACTATTTATTGAGACATTGATGTCCATGTGAGTATTAAAAGAATTTAGTTTATTGAACATCCAATATATTCTAGGATTGTGCTAAACATTTGCATGAGTTGTCTCAGCAAAGTGAAAGTAGTATCAGAAGATCTGAATCCTAGTCCTTTCCCTAAAAATATCATATTATATAACCAGCTCTAACTATTTAGGCTATTTGAACGCAAGCGAATAAAAAGAAACACTTGTTAAGCAAAAAGTGAAAAATAAAAAAGAATAATGCATTATACATTGTCAAAACACACATAACATACATTACAAAAGTGAACCCTCATGTATACTATGAACTTTGGGTGATAATAATGTGTCAATGTAAGTTCATCAGTGTTAAAAATGTACCCTTCTGGTGAGGGATACTGATTTTAGGGGAAACAGTGGGGTGGGGGGCAGAAGAGATATCTGAACTCTGTACCTTCCTGTTGAATTTACAGTAACCCTGAAACTCTTTAAAAAAATCTGTTTGCAAAATCCCACTAATTACTATCTAACATATTTATAAATAACTAGGGGCCCGGTGCACGAAATTCGCGCACTGGGTGGCAGGGGGGAGTGTCCCTCAGCCCAGCCTGCCCCCTCTCACATACTGGGAGCCCTCAGGCGTTGACCCCCATCACCCTCCAATCGCAGGATCGGCCCCTTGCCCAGGCCTGACGCCTCTGGCCTAGGCGTCCGGCCCGGGCAGCGGGGACCCGCAGCTGCAGCGGCCCCGCGATCGTGGGCTTCACTTTAGGCCCAGGCAAGGGACCCCTAGCTCCTGTGACTGCCAGCTTCGACTGTGCCCAGCTCCCATCGCTGGCTCCACCCCTACTTCCTGCTATCACTGGTCAGGGCGGAAAAGGTGCCTGATTCTCCGATCATGGCTGGGGGGCAGGGCAAAGGCAGCCCTGGGTTTCCGATCACTGTCAGTGGCAGGGGGCTTCTTCCTGCTTTCCCTTTCGCCTCCCTGCATTATGCCTACATATGCAAATTAACTGCCATCTTGTTGGCAGTTAACTGCCAATCTTAGTTGGCAGTTAACTGCCAATCTTAGTTGGCAGTTAATTTGCATATAGCCCTGATTAACCAATGAAAAGGGTAGCTCGTACGCCAATTACCATTTTTCTCTTTTATTAGTGTTGATGTATTAATTTTGTGAGCATTCAATTTTGTCTTCTAAAATATTTCTTATCCCCTATTTTACCACATTTTAAGGGTACTCACAAAATAGAACATTTGAAAGTGCTTTGAAAATTATTATAAAGTCGTAGATGCCTGGTGCACAAAATTTGTGCACTTGGGGTGGGGCATGCCTCAGCCCAGCCTGAGCCCTCTCGTAGTTTGGGAGCCCTTGGGGGGTGTCCGACTGCCAGAAAGGCAGGAGAGGCTCTCCCCACTGCCACTGGGCTCACTACCAGTGAGCCTGGCTTCCGACTGAGTGGTGCTCCCCCTGTGGGAGTGCACTGACCACCAGGGGGCAGCTCCTGGTGGTCAGTGAATGTCACAGGAGCCAGTCATTCCCCTGTTTGGTTGATTTGCGTATTAGCCGTTTATTATATAGGATATCAAGGGATATTTGCACAGTTATATTAAAATAAAATGACCTTCCTACAAATATGTGCATATTCTAAATAGCTTATTTTGGTTTTGAAGCACTGGATAGAAATCTTTCAAAAGAGCATCTGTTTAATTTTGAGATAAGGTATAGAAATTGAATAACTGTGGAAAATAATCTCAAATTAAGTGTGCAAAGGATGCTAGAAGAGTGGAGAATTGACATTATTGTGTCTCTTTCTCTTAATTCCTGTTGAAGACAGAAATTACGTGGGTCCTCAGGCACTGCATGGCATAATATTCAGAAAAACATTATCACTGTGCAGCTCATTAAGTAATACATTAATTCACATTTATTAATAAATTAGAAATTTATTCTCCTCTGTCAAAGATTCTTCTTGAATATTTATCTGAAGTGAGAACCACGGAAGGAACATAATCAGCCTCACCTAGTGCAGGAGGCCCCGGCCTTTCCCCTCAGGCCCTTCCCAGTGTGCCTGTGAAATCGGTGTGGGTTCTTATGAACTTACTCTTACCATTTCCTATGAACTTATTCTTCCCATTTCCTTCTCCCTGCAGGGAGGCCTGGAAATACACTGGCCACATTCAAGCCATTACTTAATGGAAAGAGGTTTTCTTCTGGGATTAATTAGACGTTGGGCTCAGCCATGTAAACCTAGGCAGCAGCAGTATTTCCACTTCTTTTTAGAGAGGAGGGGGAACTGAGTAGATTAGGATGAAAAATGGATTCCAGATACTAAAAATTTGGAGAGAGAGAACACATAAAAAAACTAATTATTTTTTTACAAGAAACTCTTGAATGGAAAATTGTCCTAACAAATAGGTATTCAGTTTCTGCTTCATCATTGCCCAAGATCAACATATGGGACACAGGCTACTTAAAAACATGGGTTTATTAAAAGTACAATTCTGTGTTGTCAGGCACTTTTTAAATGCAAGATAAAAGGGGTAGTTGTGAGCAGCATGATAATTTCAATAGGAAAATACCTTTGTCTTATCAAGGTCAAATGAAATTTAAAATACGTTATAGCTAATGATAATTTAGCAATGACAGCATTAGTTATAACACATCTAATAAGAGTTGATAGCAAGGGATCCTTGGCTATATTCTTTGGTTAAATAATTGGGCCTCAATTTCTTTTTGAAAAATGCAGAATAATATGGTTCTCATCAGCCATGGAGCATGATGTTCTGGGACATTTTATATTAGGCAGAGCTTTTATAGCAGCAAGCCCCTAACCACCAGAGTGTAAAACTAAATTATTATTTCAGTGGGGACAAGAGAGAACATTTTAAAATATTCACTAATGCTATATAGTCCAAATGCTTTTCATGGCTTGCCATATTCTTCTTTTTCAAATTCAAAATGCTGCAATTAAATTAACATTTAATTATTATGACACTGTGACCACTTGTAACAGACAACTAAACACTGTGAGCTAATCCATAATGTACAAAGCACACAGCCATTTTCTCAAAACAGGCATTGTTAGGCTTTTGCTGACAAGAGTGGGATTTGAGCCCTAGCCAGTTTGACTCAGTGGATAGAGCATCAGCCCGTGGACTGAAGGGTCCCAGGTTCAATTCCAGTCAAGGGCACATGCTCGGGTTGTGGGCTTGATCCCCCAGTGTGGGGCATGCAGGAGGCAGCCCATCAGTGATTCTCTCTCATCATTGATGTTTCTATCTCTCCCTCCCTTTCCCTTCCTCTCTGAAATCAATAAAAATATATTTTCAAAAAAATATATGAGTGGGATTTGCAAGTCACAAATAAGAATATGGTGCTTGCTTTGGCTAGTGTGTCTCAGTGGTTAAAACATCACCCCTGTGCAATGAAGGGTCACAGGTTCGATTCCAGGTTTAGGGCACACACCTAGATTTCAGGTTCCATCCCTGGAAGTGATCGGGTTGCATGTGGGAGGCAACCAATCATGTCTCTCACATTAATGTTTCTCTCTTTCTCTCTGTCTTCCCCTTTCTCTCCCTCTCCCTTGCTCTCTTCCACTCTCTCTAATAATCAATGAAAAAAAAATCCTTGGGTGAGGATTAACAGCTATCACCCCCCCCCCCCAAAAAAAAGAATATTATGCTCAACAGTATAATGTAATCTTATGTTTTTATCATTTTTATTTTGGCAATAGCATATCTGAGTAATTTCACATTGTCATGCCATGGTAAGATGAAAAAGAAACAGGAGCAAACATTTTAAAATTCATGTTAGTGGCTATATTTATAGAAAAAAAAATCCACTGTAGGGCTATACTAAAGTGTGTACTTGTTTATCATAGAGGAGACCCCAGTAAAGAGGAATGAGGAGTGATATATGGTTATAAATATTTGGATAATAAATCACTGGGCCATGGGTTGGTGATTCCCCAACTGTTTCCTGAACTAAGCAATGATGTATAATAATTATTTCACAGGAGCTAGTAATTAACTCAGTCTTTTATTTGTGTTGTTGTTTTATTTTAAGTTATAAGAGGCACTTTATTAACATTCCATTATCAGTCTTCATTCATACCCTGATCCTTTGGCAGGGCCCTGTGCCTCAGTGCTGCTGGAGACACTGGTCAACAGAGGTGGCTTGCAACAAAATCTGCAACTTTTAAAAAAAAATTTTATTGAATTTATTGGGGTGACAATGGTTAATAAAATTATATAGGTTCTATCTCTGACAAGAGTACCTAGCACATAGTGACTAAAATCTGTAAAATTTCCTATTGTTACAGTGACCAATTATCACAAATTATATTGCTTAAAATCACGAGTTCATTATTAAACAGTCCTGAAAATTGGAAATTGAAAATATGTTTTACATGGCTAAAATCAAGGTGTCTGTAGCGATGCCTTCCTTCTGTTTTCCTTTCTTTTAAGGGAATAATACATTCCTAGCCATCCCTCAATTCAAGAGGCTACATTCATTCTTGGGGTCATGCCTCCATTCCCTTTATCAATGGCATCACACTGATGTCAATAATGTCACATATTATCTAAACACTAGTGGCCTGGTGCATGAAATTTGTGCACATTAAAAGGGGATTAATTAGAGGAAATATTTTAATATTGCTATTTGCCCTTTCGCTATAATAGAAGTGTCAGAGATAAAAGAAAATTAGTAAAACGTATATGAAAATCTTCCTCCTGTCAGAGTCTGGGGTGCACCATGGGACTCAGAGTTAAGCCCCTGCCCACCCACATGTGCCTCAAAATTGTGAGAGACCCAGAGCAGGGCGCATGGCCTGAGGTCCCCCAGCCCTGGCCAGGGTAGGGGGTGTACCTTGAGGTCCCCTGTCAAGCCCTGCTTGGAAAGGGACACGGCCTGAGATCCCCTGTCAAGATCTTCCAGGTGGGAGGCATGCTTTGAGGTCCCCCATCAGGGGGGCATAGCCTCAGGTCCCCTGTACCAGCACCAGGAAGGGGGCACATCTTGAGGTCTCCTGTCAAGCCCTGCCAGATGGAGGCATGGCCTTAGGTTCCCTGGCCTGGTCTGAGGGTGGGGGGTGCGGCCTGAGGTCCCCCGGTCTGGCACCAGGGTGGGAGATGTGTCTTGAGGTCCCCTGTCAAGCCCCACAGTGTGGGGGCACAGCCTCAGGTCCCTGCTGATTGCTCATTAAGGCTCATTACAGGAACTTGGCCTCCACTGTGGGTGAAGCCATCTTGTGTTACGGAAACCCTCACCTCCGCTGTGGGCGCTGCCATCTTTGTGGCAGAGTGAATGTCAATTTGCATATTCACTCTTTATTATATAGGATATAAAAGCCTAAGTGACCAGATAACCAGACAACTGGATGACCGGCTTTGAGCTATGATGCACACTGACCACCAGGGGAAAGATGCTTAACATAGGAGCTGCCTCCTGGTGGGCAGTGCACTCCTACAGCGGCAGTGCTGCTCAGCTGACCAATGGGTGCCAGAAGCCGGGTTCATAGCTGGAGAGTGCAGCTGTGGCTGCACAAACCTCTCCTGCCTCTGCAGCCGCACTACCAAGCGGCAGGGGCGGCAGGTGCAGCGGGGGATGTCGGACTGCCAGTTGCGGTCCGATTCTCTACACTGCCCTAGGGGATTGGGCCAAAACTGGCAGTCCTACATCTCCCGAGGGGTCCCAGATTGCAAGAGGGCACAGGCCAGGCTGAGGGCCTCTAGTCATATCTATATCTATATATATATATATAGATGGCTAATATGCAAAGTGTCCCCTAGGCAGTTTGACCCAGAGACCGGGAGTTCGATCTCTTGCTATGAAGTGCGCTGACCACCAGGGGGAGGTGTGGAGTGAAGGAAGGCCCCAGTCGGCAGCTGGAAAGCCCTGATCAGCCCTGATCACCGGCCACCCTACCCATGCATGAATTTCATGCACCGGGCCTCTAGTTATATGATACAAATATATTAGCATAAGAATGATTTTCTGTAAGGTAACTGTAATCAAATCATTTTTCCACATATATTTTAATTCTGAATGTTAGGAAGATACAGTATTGTCTAAGCAAAAGATAACATATTAGAGACCTATAAAATCTTCTTGGAGTAATAATGCTACATATATTTTTGAGTGTGCCCTACATTAATTGAATATCTTGGCTAACTCTGGAATATTATTTTCAATATGAATAATATCTGTTTGGTGATAGTGCTAATCATGCAATATAAGTAGGATATATCTTTCTAATACTATCATAAATTTTTAAATTAATAATACTGACATTTAAGTATAGTTGGGTCAATTTTTCCAGTTACTCTTTCACAAATGGTTTTGACGTATATTTGTACTCATTAACTTATAGGCTTCTACTTAATTAAAAATAAATTAAATATATTGGCAACAAAAAATCTGCAATTTATTAAAGTTAGCATACAGTTTGCTATACTCCAAATGTACTGACTTTAAACATAACTAAAGTAGATAACAATGTTTATAAACATTCACATGGGAACTTTAAGTGCTTTTCTGTTTGTATCCCAGATACCTTTCCACACAGCTTTCAGTCTCAAATTAGGTATCATTTCCTCCCATTCCTTTTCCTCTAAATTTCCTCCACTTTTTAAGAAATAAAAATGGATGTTACTTCCTTTACCCATTGATGCATCTTTATGCATTCTTATTAGATAAATTATTTGTCTAGATAAATTAGAGAAATTATATAATCAGCATATTCTGAGCTCTTTGGAGATTGGGATTTTTACACGTTCATTTATGTTTCACCAGTACCTTCTCTGATGGTTGGAACACAGATGGTGAATACTCTGTCATGTTTGCTGAGAGAATGATGGAATCAATGATAAGTGAATGAAAATGAAATTTTTTATTGAATTATATTTTAAATTACCCCACATAATGTTTTAGTGGTTTACATTGTGGACACCAACAAGATATGTCTATGTCCAAATCCCAGGCACCTGTGAACCTGCAAACCTATATTTGAAAAATGTGTATTTGCAAAAATAATGAAGGATCGTAAAATGAATCATACTAGATACCCAGTAGGCCTTACATATAAAGACAAATATCCTTGTAAGAGACAGAAGAGGAGGTAAAACACCCAGAGGAATAGGTGATGTAAAGATGAGGCAGAGACTGGAATGATAGGGCTCTAAGCCAAGGAAACCAAGAAAAGCTGACAATCATCTGAAGCTAGAAAGAAAAAAAGGATCTCCAATGAGCCTCCAGGGAGAGTGCTGACACTTGATTTTGACATCTGGCCTCAAGAAATGTGGAAAATAAATTTCTGTTGATTTCAGCTAACAAGATTTGTAAATGTCTTATGACAACTCCAGGAAACTTACACAAGTACTATGGGGAAATGCAAAAAAAAAAAAAAATAGAAACCAACTTTCCTACCTTCCATAGCCTTGTTAATTTATTTCAGACCAGTTATTGACTCCTTTACACACACACACACACACACACACACACACACACACACACACAATCACACAAAACAAAGAAAAATATCCCTTTATCAAAAGTTGAAAAATAATATATAGTTTTTGTTCAATAAGTTCAGAGCCAATTTCAAAATTTTTACATTTATTTATACCTGGTTATTCAACTTAGAATACACATGGAACTTTGATGGTAATAAGTACAGGTTAATTAATATATATATATCATTATATCTAGTCGTGTAAATTGTTTTTTGTTTGTGTGTGTTTTTAGTTGATGGTCAGTATCAGTATTTCACAAATTGGGGAATGTAAATAAAAAACTATTTGAAAAAGTTGAGCTAAGTAGCAATTAATCATGAATGAGCAAATTTAAGTGTTGACTCCATTATTCCAATACCTTCTGGCTGCTAACAGACTTTTGAGCAGTCAGATACCCATTATAAAAGAGAAGTATTTGTCACATTGGATCCAGCTTCCCAAGACAGAAGTCAGGAACTCATTATCTCATATAGTAACCAACCATTGACTTCTGCTTAAGACATCAAGCATGAATGCCCGGAGACAGCTGGCGAGAACAGCTCTGGTTTCTTGGGCAGTGCTGGAAATAGATTGAAGATCACAAATTGCAGCACCTGTATCAGGTCTTTGAGGCAGAGGGGCCTCCCAGGAGCTTTCAGTGTGTATGTCAGCACTGTTCTTTGAAGTGTGATGTCCAAGTTACTGACTTCCTTTTAATATTTTTTTTTCTTTTTAAAAGTACTAAAGTGGAATGTCTTTTTTAACAGAAGTGACTAATTCAGATTGCAAATTAAAAGAGGATGGAAAAATAAGTCAGTGAGAAAAGGCAGGGAAGTAAAACAAGTCTAGACTGAACAGGAGATGATTACAAATAAGTGATGATTTGGCATTTAATATTAGCATATTGAAAAATATAAACAGATTTTATCCTTACCTTTTCATACCCTGTATATCCAATTAAATTACTCAATCACATTATTATCCAATCTTTATGTGTCTGTATCCTCCTTCCTTTCTTTCTTCTTCTAATTCACCATTGCAATAGTCTCCTCATTATTTCTTGGCATTCAATCTCATCTTCACTCTTCACATGAAAATAATAAACCTTTCTAAAAGAACACTTCTGAATGCTATTCATATTATTGAATAAATATTTCTTGTACAAGTGAATGAATTAATGAAAAGAATGAATGACTATATTGCCATTGTAGTGAAACTTGATGGGTTCAATACATTGTGGTAGCAAAACAAAGGGATAATTCGGGTAGAAATAAGAAATATGATATGGTAACTGAAGAAGATCTGACTTTGGGTGGTGAGCATACAATTCAATCTATACTAATAAATGGGTAATATGCTAATTAGACCAGGTCGGCTGGATGTCTTCCTGATGTCTGACTTCCTTCCAGAAAAAGCCATGGTGGCAGGGGCTGAGGCAGAGGAGCAAGCAGTTAGGGGCGAGATCAGGCCAGCAGAAGAGGGCCACTGGGGGCGATCAGACCAGCAGCGGAGTGGTTAGAAGCAATCAGGCAGGCAGGCAGGCAGAGGCAGTTATGGGTGATCAGGCAGGCAGGCAGGCAGGTGAGCAGTTAGGAGCCAGCGGTCCTGGATTGCGAGAAGGATGCCACAGATTGGAGAGGGTGCAGGTTAGGCTGAGGGACACCCCACCATGCCTGAATTTTGTGCACTGGGCCTCTAGTATACAGATAATGTACCATATATATGTACACTTGAAACATATAACTTTATTAACCAATGTGACACCAATATATTTAATTAAAACAATGATGTTGCTTTCTATCAATCAATAGTTTCATTTAAAGGTGTGACATGTCCCCTCACATTAAACTGGGTAAATATTATGCTTTATCTTGTGTTCTATAAGGTGGCAAAAAACAATAAATTTTTTCTATTAACCAAAATTGTCTTTGTTGTGTTTAGTGTAACAATTTATCCTTAAAATATGAATAATACTTTATTATCTTTACATTTATAGCAATTTTTGTAATAAAATCCATATATAAAAACACTATTTTTAACTACTAAAATATTTTTTATTTTAATGCATTAAAATGTCAAAGGAATAAAATGTACTCTTTATTACTAATGCAAATTTTATGCCTATAAAATGAATCTAAATGATAAATAGAACTACAAAATGCTTGAAAACATAACTATTTTTAAAATATGAAAAGCTTTTTTGTTTCAACCATAATGAGATTTCTGTTCTAGCATAATATGTAAAGCACACATATACAAAATCTCAGAAAGAACTAGCCAAAATAAAAAGTTCAATTCCTGAACACATCATTGCAAAAAACTCCATATTCTAGCATAATCTTCCTAGATTTACATTTGTCTCTCACTATCATGATCCCTATGCACCCACTGAAAACCTTCTATGAGCTCTTTTTAAAGTACATTTTAGGTTCTAAAATGTATGCCTTAACTTCCTTTATACTACTGCAAGAACAGAGAAAAAAATGCTTATAACATTAATTAACCCTACCACTCACTTATGTATATAACACAATTTTATAACACAAGGCACTAGATATAAAAAGTCATAATTTTCAGAAAATATACATGATATACTTCAGGAAAAGCAACACTAAGTCTAAAACGTTCCTGATTTCCATGCAATGAAATGCATTGTCAGTTAGAGTCATTTATTAAATCATTACTATATTTGTTTTATTATAATTTTCTTATTTAGATAAAAGAAACTATAAAATTAATATCAATATCTCTATAGTATAAAAAAAACTACTCATTTTAAAATACTTCTCTAAAGTAGTAGAACAAGATGAGTTGGAATTCAAACTCTATTTGCCTGTTGATGTTGAAAAAAATTTATAGCCACATGATTGGCAAATCGATTTAACTCAGAATGATAAATTAACCACATATCTAAGCGCCAATGTAGTGAAGTATAAAAACTCAATAAGGGGTCCCAATCAAGCGGGTGGCAGAGGTAAACACAGTACTCGAATCCTCCCACAACCATCAAATTGCAACTCAACTTCAGAACAACCATCGAGAACCGCCTGAAATCTTGCTGATATCTAAGGATATAAAGAAGAGGCCACGGTAAGACTAGTAGGAAAGGCAGAGAATCAGAATGGCCTTGTCCCACATTCATGTGAGATAGTTAAAAATTGGGAAGGATTTTAGCTGTGGAGGCCCCCTGAAAAGTGAAGAGTCTCAGCTCCACACCAGGTCCTCCAGCCCAGAGTTCCCGTGTTTGGAAGAGAAGTCCCTATTACTTCCAGCTGTAAAAACTAGCAAGGATTTTGGCTGAGTGAGACAAAGGGCTGTTGAAGTCCAAGGCATTCTTCTTCAAGAGTCTACACACAGACTTACCTGGACTCTCAGGATCTGAGTTCCAGCTTTAGGGCAGCAGCTCTAAAGGAGTGCCAGGAACATAGAAAGAACAACTGAATTGTCTATTTTGGGGTGAGCACTGAAGGGAAAGCTTTCTCCCAGACAGAAGAGCTATTCCTTTGCTGCGCCCTCCCACCATAGAGCCAGCAGGCTGCCCCATATGCGAGTCTTCATCAACCTGGCTAAAACTGTTCACCTAACCCTGGTGATTTTCTGAGACCCTTACCCACCCAACTTGTGGACCCACCCAGAGTTTTACAGTAGCTTTCCCATAAAACAGGTTATCTTGGCTCATGCTGTGGACTTTTGTAAAATCTTTCAAAGCTTCACAAACACCAAAAAAGCAACATCTGACCTTGCATGCTCCATACCTCTTGCTAAGTGTTCCCAGGCCTGGGAACTAGTGGTAGCTGGCCTCAGTTCACAGATTGGCCTTTTCTGGGTAGCTCTAAGCCCAATACATGTAGCAGCCATCTTCAGATCACTCTGTAGCTCATGCTGGATGGCCCAGAGCAGAACTAATCTTGGCTTGCACCTCCTAGAAAGTCCCAGGGCCAGCATTACTGGTGATCAGCATCAGACTATCCCAGAGCATGACACTGACACAATCACCTCAAAAAACAACAAACTCAAGGGAATGACTTTTGGGCACCAGAGCCCCATGGGGTCTCCCCTGCACAGCTGCTACTTTGCTGTGGTCACAGTACATTGGGTTGGGGATAAATATCTCCCATTGACATGCCAATAGCAACCAAGGATCAACTACAACAGGAGGGTGCATACAGCTCACATGAATTTATACCGGAGTGTTCAGACCTGGTAACCAGTGCAGCTTTGCCACTGGGCCCTTCAGAACACCTACTACATTAGGCTGTTCTACCAAGACAGGAAGATAAGACAACTCTACCTAATTCCCAGAAAGAAACATAGGAGGCAGACAAAATGAGAAGACAAAGAGACATGCGCTAAATGAAAGAACAAAACAAAACTCCTGAAAATTAACTAAAGAAAAATGGAGACAAGGAATCTACTAGATGTAGAATTCAAAACACTGGTTATAAAGATGCTCAATGATCTCAGTGAGAACATCACCAAAGATTTAAAAAAACATAGAAATGGATACGGAAAACATAAAAAGGAGCCAGTCAGAAATGAAGAGTACCTCACAGGGAATCAGCAGTAGAGTAGATGAAGCAAAGGATCAAATCAGCAATTCGGAAAAGAAAAAAACAGAAAACACCCAATTAGAAATTAGAGCAGAAAAAAAAATAAAAAAAATGAGGATAGTGTAAGAAGCTTCAAGTACAGACAACTTCAAGTGGGTCAATATTTGCTGGACGAAGAAGAGAGAAAACAAGAAGTTAAAAACCTATTTGAAAAAAATAATGATAGAAAACTTCCATAACCTGGTGACGGAAATAAACATACAAATTCAGGAAGCATATACAGCAGTAATGAAGTGAAACAGTAAAATAAATTTAAAAGAAAGATAACAATTCCTGACCTTTACTTGTTGTAAATAAATAATAAAAAACATAAAGCACATATGTGCATATGTCAAAATGATGGAACTTTTTTTTAATATATAAATGGAGATGGCGATGTAACCACAAAACAACGTAAGTCAAATCCGACGTAACTGAGAACTATCTGTATTTATATAAAGAAACCCAAAACACTAAATTGAAAAGACATATGCACCTATATGTTCATTGCAGCATTCTTTACAATAGCCAAGATATGAAAGTAACCTAAGTGTTTATCAAGCAATGAATGGATAAGAAGAAGTGGTGCATATATATAATAGGTTATGACTGGGCTGTGTAAAAGAATGAACTCGTGTCATCTGCAACAACATGGATAGACCTAGAGGGCATTATGCTAAGTAAAATAAATCAAACAGAGAAAGACAACTTACAGATGATTTCACTTATATGTGGAATCTAAAGATAAAACAAACAAACAAAAGAAACACACTCTTAGATACAGGGCACATTTTGAAGGTTGCCAAATCAGGGAGCATGGTGAAAAATGTGAAGATATTAAAAAATACCAATTGGTAGTTCTGGAATAGTCATGTGGATGTAAAGTACAGAATAAGGCCTATAGTTAATAACATTGAACTAACTATAAGTGGTGTCAGATAGTTACTAGACTTATAAGCACGATCTCGTCATAAGTTATATAAATGTCTGATCACTATGTTGTATGCCTGAAACTAATAAAATATTTTATATAGACCATAATTGAAAAATTAAAAAAGCTCATTTAAAAGAACAAAATATCAATGAAAGATATAAAGATAGATTACAAAAATGAAGTACAAAAGAAGAGAACAAAAATTAGCAAATCCCCACAAATATTAAATAAAAAGCAAAAAAAATGGGATGGCAAGAATTTCAAAATAAATCTTGTAAAATTTTCTTCAAGAAAAATTAAAAATAACAAGCAAGCATTGTTTATTTTCTTTACATAAGAAATATCTGAATAATGAGGTCCATAGTAGCCTCCAGTTACTAAGGTCCTATGGTGTGCCAGGAGCTATTCTAAGCAAAATTTATGTATTTATTCATTCAATACTTATACAAATCCTATAAGGTGTGTGTAATTTTGGTTAAGAGAAGGGAAGGTTTATGACAAATTATTTAGATTTGCCATTTTCTGGTTGTGTAAACTTGTGTAAGTTACCAAAATTTCTATCTCAGTTTTATCCTCTCTCTGATAAGGTTGCTGTGTAGGATAAATAAATTAATATGTGAAAATTGATTTGTATAAGGAGAGTATATGGTAAGCACATGAAAATACTTACTTGTCATTATAATCTCTATTATGATATTATCTCCATTTTGCAGGTGAAGAGACTAAATCATACAGCATAGAAAGGTAAAGCAGCCTACAGCAGCCTGCAGTTAGGAAATGATGAGGAAAACTAATTTCATGTTTAGATTTTGGAGGGGAAAATACACAGACAAGGACAAGAAGCCATGTACATTTTCTAAAAATGTTACCTCTAATTGAGGAGGGCATTAGCTAGAGATAGGGTAAGACAGAAAAATACACAGCAAACAAAAAAGAAAAGCATCTTCCCTTATCTAACAACAACAGTGCTCTGAGGCCTCAGCTCAGAAACTAGAGGAATAATATAGGAATTATTGTAAAGAGAATAGCCGGGACAGATTTCTCCCCTCTAATCCAGAATTCAGCCTGTTGTCGTTGACCACACTTTCTACTTGCACAAACAAAGCACAATTCTGCCTCAAAATTCGCAGAAAAAATAGTATGTGGAAGATTTTTGTCAGAATTTTATAATAATCATAAAATCTTTGTTCTTTTAGGATGATAAACAATATATGTTTTTAAATGTTAAAATCTGATCTTCTGTCCTTGATTATTTGTCATAATAAATTATTTTAAATTGTTTTAAAAAAGGAAGCAAAATTATTGAAAATGTCATTGTCAATATCACTCAAAATAGCAGAATTATGTTTACAAATAAAAAATTGCAACTTTTGGTAATCGAATGAGCAATGGCCTTCCTTGACATTTATTGACAGTTGCTCTAATGAAAACAATTTCAATTGTGGAATAGAATGTAAACTGTAATATTCATCACATTTGAAAGATTTCAGAAGCATACTGACAAAGAGGCATTAAAAAAACCCACAAGTCTCCTATCGTGGCTATCTAGCTTTGGAGTATGTACTAATAAGGTTTTTGAGTTAATGGAGATGATTTTTATTCAAACATAATTCTTTCTTTATAGTTTCTGAGTATGTGTTATAGGTTTTTTTTCTGTTTGCAAATCTACACGCCTAAAGAAATATATAGGTATTTTCTAAATTAAGGAAGGAGAGTTTCAATTTTATTTTGAGAAAGCTTATCAATTGCAGCTAACTGAAAGTCACTGTACCAGCTATAATCGATCACTGTGTGCTAACAATGTATACAAAAATAATGCAGCAGTGACACTATACAATAAAACATATTGCTTCTGTGCAGATAAATTAAACAAGATTTCAAGAATGTGGACATTTAATCTTGAATATTTCCTCTGAGCTTTATTTCAAATTAAATTTAGTACCTTTCATTGCCAGCAACATATAGTCTTTCAGCTCACAATGTCCCCTTGTTCCTTCAGTTCAGGATGACAAATGGAGTTTCCCTGTGTTTCTACAACTTTAAATGGCAATGTGAGCTGTGAAAACATTTACTACTTAAGGAATATGTAACAATTAGCCCTTATACCTGAAAGAAGAACAAAG
The DNA here is from genome assembly GCF_963259705.1 of Myotis daubentonii. Lineage (NCBI taxonomy): Eukaryota > Metazoa > Chordata > Mammalia > Chiroptera > Vespertilionidae > Myotis > Myotis daubentonii. The sequence goes on from NC_081841.1 coordinate 166,837,242, forward strand.
CACATAGTATTTACCAGGTGGTTCTTGCACAGAGATATGTGTTTTCGCTACATATCCATTTCTAAACATCTATTTTATTCCTTTTACTGACAGAAAAAATAAAGTGAAAACAAGGAGATGCAAACCAATCATCAGAATTTTTTTATGTATAGTCTTCTCAGTTTTCAAATTCTACATGGAAAACAAAGCTCATTCATACATCTATATAAATTTATATATATGAAAGTATATATTAATTCTTATGTATATGGCATTTCTGAATTGTCGATATATTGATATATTTGGTCTTCATATATATAAATGCGAGTATAGTCCCTAGGCCTGGCCTGCGATCAGGGCCATCTTCCCTGGCTACCCTCAGCCAACCCCGCCCCCGCCACCACCCACCCCCAGTTCCCCGTTCACTATCAGATGATTGAAGCCTGTCTGCCAGGGTGAGGAACTGAGAGGTCGGCTGTTCTGACCGCTCGCTGGCCCCACCCCCGCCACAGGTTGCCCTCTGTGTGGTGTGACTGGTGGGGCGGGGGCCTTGGATTAACACCACCTGCGTACCCTGCCACCCACCCCCAGTTCCCCATTCCCCATTGGGTGATCAGAACCTGCTGGCCAGAGAAAGGGATCAAGAGGTGATTAATGCACCTCATAGTGAGGCATGGTCGAGCAGTCTTTCTGGTCGTTATGCTGTTAGGGTCAATTTGCATATTACCCTTTTATTATATAGGATAGAGGCCCTGTGCACAGGTGGGGGTGAGCCAGCCTGCCCTAATGGGGGTGCTGGATTAGGGTGGGGATCCCTGCTGGGGGGCGGGGTCGACCAGGGCAAGGGGTTGCAGGTGGTTTGCAGGCTGGCCACACCCCCAATCTGGGTGGGGGTGCCTATTGGGGGGTGGGGTTGGCCAGAGCAAGGGGCTGCAGGCAGTTTTCAGGTCAGCCACACCCCCGATCGGGGTGGGGGTCTCCTCTGAGGGGTGGGGTTGGCTGGGGTGAGGGGCGGCAATTGTTCTGGTCTCTAGTCATTCCACCACTTCAATCGCTGGGCTTTTATTATATAGGATATATACATATGTAGAATAGAATGTAAGTTGTAATATTCTGTCACATTGGAAAAATTTCAGAAGCATACTGACAATGAGGCATTCAGAATAACTTACAAGTCTCCTAATATTATAGTCCTCAGTATTAAAATAAAAATATATTTTTTAATTTCTTAGATGGTAGTTTATTAATAGTACCTTATATTTTTTGGTATTTGAGTAAAAATGTATACAGTATACTGGGTTTTTAATTAAGATCATTCATGTATGCCCTCTGACTCCATCCTTCTGTGTATAAAGATGATCATACTCTATATTTCTGTAACATATGATTTCTATAATACAGTTGGCCCTTATGTAACAACTCATAGAGCCCCCATTTCTACATATGCATAATAAACTCTGATTTGAAACCCTATATCAAATAGTCTTAGTATCTAGAATAATATGCTAATTAGACCAAACATCCTTCCAGACGACCTTCTGAACAAAGCTGGGGCTGCGAGGGAAGCTCGGGTCCCAGGTGCAAGAGGGAAGCTGGTGCCGGCAGCCAGCGGATGGAAGGCCTACTCTTGTGCAAATTTCCTGCATCGAGCCTCTAGTATCTTAGAAAGACATTCACTTAGAGGTATAGACCACATGCTGTTAGCTTCTAGTTTAGAAAAATCAGGCATCTGATGACCCTCAATTACACTGAATTGTGCACACTGTTGTGCCCAGATTTCAAGGTTCCCAAAAAGCCCACCAGGGAGCCAGCCAGTCGAATGCAAAAGCAAAGAGTCCTTCATTTCAAACTAGTTCGGCTCCCTGACCACACTCACCGATGCAACAGTAAGCCCAGCGGCCAAGAGAGAGCGAGGCCTGATAGGATAGTGGGTTTTATAGTAAGGGCAGGGAGGGGACTGTGGACCCCGCCGATTGGCCAGGCGCGAGTCGGGTCTTGTTACACAGGATGTGGTCATCTCTACGGCGCGCACGTCCCTTGATTGTCATTGGTTAGTTTAAAGAAATCCCGGGCGTGGCCAGCAGGGGCCTGGGCTTCCGGGAAGAAGGCACTCTCCTGAGCACATGGCGGCTGCCCCAAAAATGGAGGACCCAGGGCAAGATGGAGGGCGCAGTCCTAGCCCCCCCAGGGCGAGCTGAGCCCGGGCTCCAGGGGCCAGTCCTGTTGCCGGGGGTCCAGCAGATCGACCAGTTCCAGCCCAGACAGGAAGTCCACATCCTCCGTCTCGTCCCCGGGGGGCACCGGCGATCACCTCCTCCTCCATCTCCTCGGGCGAGGGCACGCACCCAGGCCCGCCGCCGTTGCTGCCGTGCGGGTCTGGTCCGGGGGCGGCGGGCGGGTGGCCTGCGCCAGGCTCCCACCATGGGCTGGGGAGTCGGTGCCCAAGGCCGCCAGCAACGTGGTCAGGCTGTGCCTCATGGGGCCCGGCGGCCGGCCCACGTAGGCCCCGCGACGACTCGCCCTTTCACACGCACCTACTCTCAAAAGACATAAATGTTACATATATTTTCCTTTGGTATGTCCCAATACTCCCAAACCTTCCCCCTCATACACACACGCAATGGTGTTTCTCTTCACCATATAAACCATTATCCTGCTCCCTGTCAGCCAATGTCTCTCAAGGAAGCTCTAAACTCCTGCTAAAAATAAAGTGAAAACAAGGAGATGCAAACCAATCATCAGATTTTTTTCATGTATAGTCTTCTCAATTTTCAAGTTCTGCATGGAGAACAAAGCTCATTCATACTTGTAATGAACTTAGTAAGAACTGCTAAGGTGCTGTTAAACATCTATGTATATATCTTACTAATGTCAAAACCTAAGTTTCTAGGTTCCTCTCTTCTACTAAAATACAATTTTTGCACTTCTTATCTTCACGTTTCATTCAGAATTCCATATTAAAAGCAGTGAAATGGGACCAAATGTTTCAATATGTCAACATGTCACTTTCTTTTCTGATTTTTCTGACTTGATTCTCAATGGTGTTGGGTGAAGCATAACATACCTGGAAATAGTTCCTTACAAATATTATCATGTCAGCTATGGATTTTGAAATCTGACAAGATAATTATAGTGGAAAATGCAGAGAAACTTGTTATGGTAGGTTATATAGAGTTAGAAATAGAAATTTACTACGAGGAACTAACATTTGTTTATACTACTTAGTTTACCACAATATCTATGCAATGAGTTTTACTTGTCTCTTAAGTGCATATATATTTGAAAATACCAGATAGATACAAATAAATAGCACTACCATTCATGCTTATATTAGTTCATTGTTAGATTAATGAGCTTAATTTTAAAATTTCTAATTTAGCTCTTTCATTACTCTCTTATAGCACTTACATTTTGGGGCCAACATATATAATTTGGTTTAGAAGAAGATAAAGAAAGCAAGGGTAAGTAGCAGATAGTTGATAATATGATCATTTCTTTTCTAAATGGTGTGAAGCTCTCAATTAAGATGTCTTTCCTGTAACCTCTAAGACAAATAACAATTACTAGTACTTCCATTTTTTCTATTGCATTTTGTTTATGTACAGACTCTGGAAAGCTTTTCTGAATCTTTGAGGCAGAAAATATAAATGTGATGTTTCCACGAATTAGTTCTGGTCACCTGAATGCCCCAAATGAAGTGGCCCATGGAGACAATGCAGTATGGGGTGCTGAAGCAGTTAGAAGACACCAAAAATAGCAGCCCCACCATCCTCCATTGTCTTGGGTCATTTGTTATTAAAGGTTATTGCTTGGAGAAAATGTAATATTTTGCACGTTCCTTCAGGGTTGTGAGAAAAGGTACAGGGACAGTGTCTAATCTCTGGTGTCTGTCTCTGAAAGGTTGTTGTTCTTTGGATTTGCTTAATAAATCCTTATCTCATGTCATTTACCCAACACTGAGCTCCCTATCCTTTATGAAATGTTTCTACCAGAGTATTTGGAGCCATTTACCTCATTTTAGTTAATATAATTTTTAATTATATGATGTTTGCCTTGTTATTGGTTGACACTGATTTGTTTACTCTCACATTTCTCTAAATTCCAGTTAAACTGACCATGGAGTACACACTAATGAAAGAATTGAGGCATATTTGGATGATGAATGCTTTCAAAAGTCACTTTTATAGTGCACCTGAATTAGAAAAAGCAGTGTATTCTGGTAGAGGGACAATCCTTACGTACTATAATACATTATCTAAGTCTAAATACATGTTTGAAGGGAATGGTAAGTACTTTTATATTATTTAAGAGCAGTGTATAAGGGCGACAACAGGGAATGATCTAGGTCAGGTAAACAGAGGCCATATTTGAATTAAAAAAAGACCAAAATTTGTTTCTAAATATGTGAGATATTAAAGTTAAGAACCACTATAGCTAAACCACTAGAACATGACTAAAAGTAAATTAAGAGCATTCATATACTGATTTAGTTTACAACACAGCTTTACATATGGAATTCAAACTGATATTAACAACCTTTAAATATATATGGGTATGCATGAATCTTTATATGTTACAGTCAGCATCTCTCTCTCTCTCTCTCTCTCTCTCTCTCTCTCTCTCTCTCTCTCTCTCCTTTCCTCTCTAAAATCAATACAATATTTAAATATATACACATACTATATATACATATATATATAATCTTAATACTAAGTCTATAAATTATATATTTCCAACTTATAGATGAAAAAACATGATATAAATAGATTAAGAAACCTGACCAAGGTCATACCGCTAATAAATGGTAGAGCTAGGGTACTAACTCAAGAATTATGCCTTCATAGTCCAAACTTAACTGCAATTTCATATTGCCTCCCCTTTGATCACACTTACAGTCTCTTTTCTGTGTATTGATAGAAAATTACCTTACTTAAGAAAAATATTCTTGAATCTCTTGTAGTAGAATTTTGTAAATGCACAATACAATTCCATTTAATAGTGTTATTGTTTGTGTTCTCTCGGTTCACAGTAATAGATCATGTAAAGGTAAAAATAATTGTGTTCCTAAGCAATAAATATATTGGCAGTTTAAGAATTTTTGCCAGTCTCAAATTCTTGTACAACAGTTATAAGAATGTGACTCGAGATTTACTGTCTGGACTCCTTCATTACCAATAGTGAAATCGTAGAATCACAGTCCCTCATAAATGACATTTCCACGACACACTTCTGGCCAGCATGGCTCATGCTGAGTGTGGACCTATGAACCAGAAGGTCATGGTTTGATTCCAGGTCAGGGCATAGGCCCGGGTTGTGGGCTTGATCCCCACTGTGGGGCATGCAGCAGATAGCCAATCAATGATTCTCCTCATTGATGATTCTATCTCTCTCTCCCTCTACTTTCCTCTTGAAAATAAATAAAAATAGTTTTTTAAAAGAGTGACACATAACTAAATGTTTCTCAATTTCCCAAGTCAGCCTTATACTTCAATATGAATAGTCTATTTGTCCATCAAAATATGTCCATATCATTTGAAGATGACATAACCATCTAATAAGTGAGCCAAACATTTGACATTTTTAAATAAAATAATGATTTTATTCTTAATACAAATATGAACATAAATAGCATCTCATACACATTTAGAAATTTTTCATAAATATAAAATGGAGACCATGTCTCTGATTACTTGGCAAATCTAACTACTCTAATGACTGAACCTATGGAAACATTACCCTTTAAAGAGTTAATAAAGAAGCTTAGTACTGGTCAATAAGTTGAAAAACAACAACAACAACAACAACAAAAAACCACAGCAGCATGCTTTATGAGAAGCAGGAAAATAGAGCATTTTCTAGGAGAAAGCATCAACCACTGATGAGAAAACAAGTAGGCAATAAATCACCTATTGCACTGGACATATTTACTTAGAACAAGTCATTTATTGGAACCATTAAAGCTACTCTGTGTCTTTGGAGAAATTTTGATGCTGCACAACAATTTAAATATAAGTATAGCATATAATCATTTTATGATGTAAAACTGTGTGATAAAAATTAGGATAATGAAGTGAGCTTAATATTTAGCTCTGAAATAGGTCTATGTTTAATTTCTTTGTACGCTATTAGTTTAAATATATTTTGGGAATCCATTCAAACCCTCAAACCTCAGTTTGTTGATCTATATGAAAGGGAAAATACTAACAATGCAGAGTTGAACTATTGCATAAAGTATCCAATGCAAAACGATGTCTGGAAGTAAGAATTCAATATTTCTCTATTCATTTAACACAAAATACCCAGATCATCTTATCTGCCTATCTGGTTTTTAAAATAGGCAAAATACACAGGTTTTTGATTTCTTATCTAGTATTCTTTTCACAACACAGCTCATCACTTTTGTGGAATTTATGGTTTTACTTACTCTTCCAACAGATAGGAAAAATAACAATACTAATTTCAAAATCTTGTTGCAATGATTATAATTACTAATTGATATAGTTTGAGTACTTAGAAGAGATTGAAAGAGTTAATACCATGTAATTAAATGTTGTTGATAGTGATGATGATGATGATAAAATTACAATTATAATGGTTATTATAATGCTGGCATAAAGATGAAGTATATTTTTGGTTGAAAAGTGGATATATTTTTATTTTTCTGTATTTAACAAGCCTCCTCATTAATTTAGTCAACAGTCTTAATTAAGTGCTAAAAAATGGAATAAGAAATTCTGAAACTATCACAGCTTTTTTATTATACTAAAATATTAATAGTTAGCTTACTAAAGATTCTTGCTTTAATTTTCCCATTGACCTTTAGTTGGAGCTTTCAGTAAACATATATATTTTTGTAATCTCAGTTTAATCAATTGTGACCTTAATTGTCAGATAAAGTAATTAAATTATTTTGGAAATTAGACTTATAATATAGCATGTCATCACTGAATAGAAAGGAATTTAGCCCTGCCAGCATGGCTCAATGGTTGAGCATTGACCTATGAACCAGGAGGTCACAGTTCGATTTCCGGTCAGGGCACATGCCCCTGGGTTGCAGGCTCAATCTTCAGGGGAGGCCATGCAGGAAGCAGTTGATCAATGATTCTCTCTCATCATTGATATTTCTATCGCCCTCTCCCTCTCCCTCTCCCTCTCCCTCTCCCTCTCCCTCTCCCTCTCCCTCTCCCTTCCTCTCTGAAATCAGTAAAAATATATTTTTAAAAAGATAAAGGAATGTAGAAAACAGAGAAGGGTTCTATTTCAATATAAGTAGGAAATGATAATTTATATTTGACCTATTCTTCTAACATGGAGTTTATATTGAGTGACTGTTTATCATATATAATATAAAAGATAAGCAATGATTTGGATTTAGAATTTCCAGAGTCTAATTTTCGTAATGTAATCTATAGAAAGAGATGCTTGAATTAAATTTTATACTCAACATTTTAATGTTTAATTTCCTTTTTCATCGCTACACCTATATGTAATTAACTACTATTTTTACCTCTCTCTTTATTTACCAGTAACTATTTCTTAAATAATGTCATAGGTGTCTAATTCTACAATACCAGGACTCTCATGAACAAGATGTAAATGGTGTCCCTGAAGTCATATAATAGAAATGGGTTTCGGTTTCCAATGGAGGAATTCACTGCCCTTAAAGTAATTTATTTCCTTTTTAGATTTTCACTTCTAAAGCTTGAGCAGAATCCAAGTGAAGTACAAGAACAATATTTCAGATCATTATAGCTTCCTTTCAAATTGAAATGTTGCCTTACATTCCTTCTGATCAGATCACTACTAGTTTATGTATCCACTTAAAAGCTGAACACCAAAAATTGGAAATATATGGCATACTCCTTCCATGTCTTCACCCTTGCAAGAGAGCTATAATTTCCACAAGTTATACTATAAATTCTAACATCTAATCTCATTGAGTAGCTGAATGTATCAAATGAAAATTGATTGCAACTATTTCCAAGGGAATTCAATCTCAATATTTAGGAGCATTCTGGAAAGCCAGATGACTGCAGTAGTTTTAGTCTTTCAAGTTCATGGAAAATAAAGAAGTTTTCATATATGAGTTTTATGCTTTGAATATTTTTCCTACTAAAGTATCAAGCATTAGCTTTTAAAACCTATACCAATGATTGAAAATGTAGATCATTGAATTGAAAACATAAGCACTTATTGATATTCACTCTAAGATAATTGATATTTAATGTTGGTATATGTTGCCTCAATATCTTTACAAAATTGAGTGATTCTTTTTTAATTTTATTATCAAGATTTACCACTTATTAAATAAAATGGTTTCAGTTTACTTTTAACTTTTTAATGTTAACATTATGATATTTTTAAAAGTAAATATTCCCTTAACAAATAAATGTGGAATGAATCATATCATCACAATAGAGAATACATAATAAATATAAGGATTTTGAAAATATTCTGAATTCTCTGCAAAACATAAAAAACACCAAAATCCTAAAGTCAGAAAAAGATTGGTACTATATATGTGTGTGTATATATATATATATATATATATATATATATATATATATATATATATTGATGTTTCTCTCATGATGCTTCTAACTCTATCCCTCTCCCTTCCTCTCTGTAAAAAATCAATAAAGTATATTAAAAAAAAGTCTAAGTGACTGAACAACCAAACGACCGGTCTCTGTGATGTGCGCTGACCACCAGGGAGCAGATGCTCAACACAGGAGCTGCCCCCTGGTGGTCGGTGCACTCCCACAGCCAACCTCTCATGACTGGCCAATCTCCCACAGTCCCTCACCCCCCCACCCCCCAGGCCTAGGGACCCCACCTGTGCACGAATTTGTGCACCGGGCCTCCAGTAAAATATAATCCATGCAGAAATTAGAAAGATTTTTAAATAATTCTTCCTGTATTTAAGATAATTACAAATATGATTCTCTCCTTATTATGTATCTAATTTACCTATCAATTTACCTATCTACCTATCTATTGCCTATCTATTTAAAAAATCCTAGAGCACCATGAATTCTATCTTGTTAGGATTTTTATCTGTTTTTTACTAAAATTGTATGCACAAAAAATAAAACTAATGTACTCAAGTTGTGGCAAATTTTTTTCCAAGGGAGTTAAATAAAAAAATATTTTAAAAGAAAACATATAGAATATATTCACACTTTAGGATAGGACTAAAAGACAGATAATACCAAATGTAGCGAGGATGTGTGACAAATAGAATTCGCAGCTACCACTGGTGATAGTTAAAATTGGTAAAAAACCACTGTGAATACCTTTCTTGCTGCATCTACTGAAGATAAATCTATTAATAGTCATTAGCACAGTAATTCCACTTCTAAGTATATTCCTTCCCAAAAGCCAAACATATGTTTCCTAAGAGAAATGCCCAAATGTGTCTATATCAGTATTATTCTAATAGCCCAAAACAAAAATTAATCAATGTTTACCAACATTAGGGTAAATAATTTATAGTGTAGTCATGTAAAGCAAATAATCTATAGTATAGTCACAGTCAGCAATGAGAAAGAACACACTATCACTACAAGCAAAAATATGAAAGAATCTAAAAAATATGTTAATTAAAAGAAGCCAGGTATAAAAAAAATAATATACTACATATTACTTTTCTAAAGTTTAAATATAAACAAGGTAAATAAATGATATTAGAAGACAGAATGGCAGTTATGTTGGAAGTGACTGGAAATAGACACATGGGCAAATTATGGAATATGGTTAATTTTCTTTCCTTTAATCTTCCAGTTTTTCAGGAGGGATGGACAGAGATTTGACTAGGGGTGGTTAACATACAATACAGTGTACAGAAGATGTGTTGTAGAATTATATACCTGAAACATGTATAATTGTGTTCAACAGTGTTACCCAAATAAATTCAAGGAAAAGGAAAAAAAAGGAATAGCAGATAAAGTAAAATTAGATAAATTTACATTATTTATGCCTAACTTTAGAGTTAATAAAAGCTGTGTAGACAATTTTGCAAATACATCATTTAGAAATATTTTAGTAAATAATATAAATCATAGTTTTGTCAATTCATAGAATATGAAACATTCTCTAGATTTAATATCTAGAGTATCTTCAAATATATGCTTTCAATTTTTTCACACCAATTTAAAACATTTTTAAGAAAAATAAGTGTTAGCAGTTAGAAAACCTAATATTCTCTCACTTTATCTCATAATTTCTTATTCCAGCTGCATAAATAAAGTAATATAGAAGTAATATTTGTCAGCTGCAAGATCACCATTTTGCTCTGAATTGTCAGACTTAATTCCTTTCCATATTTACATGAATAGTCTATCTAGAGCCAACATTTGCTTTGTTTTTCTTTCTCAAACTCATAAATTAAATAACTGTCTTTAACATATTGGCAAATTCTCATTGGTGTGATAGATATATGGCCATGAAGCTTTTAGTTGATAGACACCATTTGAATAAACAGAGACTAGAGCCATCCTCTCAAGACCTTGTGAAGGTTCCTTAGTGATTTTTTTTTAATACTTGAGATAATTACATCTTTTAAAAATTAGTTTGACAGTGAAACTGATTCTATATATAGGATTAATTACTGAAATAATTATTATAGCACTTTTGAAAATTCAACTACTTAATGCATTTTCAGAATTACTGTATTCTGAAGCAGGTATGTTCTTCACTGGAAAATCTATTTTTAAAAACTGAGATTATATACAAAATACTCATTTTTGTTGATTTTATAACAACTGAAAACTATCACTTCTGGAGTTTATTTAAAGGCTAGTATAAACACATAATAAATAAAAATTACTATTGAAATTATGTAGGAAAGGAAACTATACAGTTTGATGATAAACCTTTAACAAGTCTCTTCAGAGCAATGATCATGTGATATCTTGTAGGAATGAAAAATACAATGTCTTGAGTATTGGTGAATTTTTCTCAGATACACAGAAATGGGCGTTTTTGAAAATAATCCTACAAAAGAGAAGTATTATCCTACCAGGGAATGTATGGCATCACTGTTGTGAGAGCTCATGATATATTCTACAAATTGAGCAATGGAAAACTAAACTCAACCAGCACAAAAATAATGATATTCTTTATTAATAAGAAAATACAATCAGAAGAGTTTAAAATATGAGCCAATGTTGGGGGACAGACATATACATGTATTAAGCAAGAACTCTACATTTGCATTCACACTCACCATCACACACACACACACACACACACACACACACCTTGTTCTATAGGTTAATGTAAACAGATCACTTAAAAATAACTGACTGTAGGGAGCTCCCCTCAGGTTTGAGGCATTTGAAGCTCAAAAATGTACTTCTATAAATTTTAAATGGAATTCAAAAGAAAAATATGGGCTCATTTATATAGTTAAGAAATATTTATTGCTCACTTATCAGTCAGGCACTTCACAAGTTGACATAAACTTTAAGATCTACATCTATTTTTAAAAAAATCTTTGTTGAAACTATTACATACTAGTATGTCCCCTTTTTTTCTCCATTGACCCCTTCTAGCCCACTCCTGCCCCCCACCCTAGGCCTTCACCATCTTATTGCCTGTGTCCATGGGTTATGCATAGATGCATACAAGTTCTTTGGTTGATCTCTTCCCATCCACTCACCTACCCACCCATGCCTTCCCTCTGAGATTATAAAAGACTTTCTGTTAAAGCTGTTTCATTTTATACCTGACACATCAGATATTAACCCCCAACACCACCACTTTATTTTAATTAAGAATCTTTACCACAGGGTATTTTGATATTCGATGTCTTTTCTTTTTTAAAATATATATTTTATTGATTTTTTTACAGAGAAGAAGGGAGAAGGATAGAGAGTTAGAAACATCGATCAGCTGCCTCCCGCACACCCCCTACTGGGGATGTGCCCGTAACCAATGTACATGCCTTTGACCGGAATCAAACCTGGGACCCTTCAGTCCGCAGGCCGAAGCTCTATCCGCTGAGCCAAACTGGTTGGACTCTGTCTTTTTAATATCACATTTTCACATTAGTCAAGTTTTCATTGTCACTATTGAATTTAGGTGAATTATATTTTCAAACACAGCTGTATTTAATACTTAAATGTAGAAATTCCAATTAAATTTCAATTCTAATACTAAGAATTTTTCAAGAAATTATTAGTCAGTTACATTAATTTTAATATAAATATATTTAATAAATTTACATGCCTAAAACATATTTAAATTGTTATTCCTGTATTACAATTTAAAATTGTATATATGCAAGTCCACAGAATCAAGCCTGATTTATTTGGGGAATTCCACTGCAACTTATCAGTATAGAATTTCAGTGTGCTTCTCCTGGTGATTATATAAATTAATCACAAGAATTCAACTTACACCTTGGTGCATTCATATAAACTGAAAGATGAAAGGAACCTTAAAATAAACTAGTTGAATTCCCTATCGAATCAGAAAAATGACTGTTATTTCTCTTCTGACAGATGCCCATCCAACTTCTACATTATTTACATTGAATACTTATAGTTCTTTATGAATCTTTAAAAATTTCAATAAATTGAGACAAACATCTGATTTTCAATAACCATTGTACATGAATCATAGTTTTATTTTCCCTTGTGTAGCACCCTTTCTAAAGGTTAGCCCTGCAATGTTAAAACAAACAAATATTCACTATTGTTTGACAACAATTCAACTTGAAATGCAATGAGAAATATATTCCTTTTAAAATATAAAGGCATACAATCCCCATCTGTACTTAAATAATTCAAGGATATGAAAATTATATAGAGAATTTTTTATCTCTGTTGATTTTCATCAGTTTGATTTAGATATTGCTCATTGGTAATTCTTTTGATCTTTATTTATAATTGATAAAGTCATCATTGAGAAATCCATCCTAGATAATAAAAGCCTAATATGCAAATTGTCCCCTCGGGTGGTCGTTCTAGATCGAGGTTGACCAGGAGATCGTGAATTCGACCACTCACTATGACGTGCACTGACCACCAGGGGGCATCGTGGAACATGGTGAGCATCTGCAATGATGCAGAAGCTGTCTGTTGCTTAGTAATTGGTCTTTAGGTGAAAATATTTACTTTGCAGTGAATAGTATTCTTAGTTACTGGCAAAGTTTAAAAAAGGAGGCACTTTAACAGTTATATACAATTTTAGATAAACATAACGGTTCTTAGGAAACATAAAGGTTCTTAAATTTAGCAAAAGTTTAAGAAAAAGACCAAAAAATGTATTTTTTGTTCTTACCTTTAATTTAAATGCCATTTTGATGTGATTTATTTAGAAGGACCCTGTTACTGGAATGAAAGAGTAGCTGAACAACTGTAAGAAGGCACATTGAGAAAGGGATATAATGCCTAGTGATTATATTTAGTAGAAGTATGAGTTCTCAGTCATGAGGATTTTATTTGGATCAAATGAAGACTATTCCTGTGGCAAGTAGCAAAAAATCATGGTCCAAAATACTGAGGGGGGAAATGTGTTGGCTTCTGAATCTGAGAAAACAAGTATAAACATAAAATCAGAAACACCTGGATATCAGGTCACAAGGATCTAGATTTTCTGTCCTTCTCTCCTTATAGTGTGGGTTGTATCCTAAGGCACCATCACTGAGTGGTAGACTCAGTGATCTGGGTTCTGCCTTTATGGCACCTCTGCTGGTACCTGTCCACATTAAACCATCTCAGTTTCAAGCCTTGCCTCTCTTCGGCATTGCTGACAAACATCCACTATCTCAAACACTTTGATTGTGACTGGACCAATTGCTGTAACAAGGGGAATGAGGTATATTCCTGGATTATGTTGGGTGTATAATATATTATCGAAACAAGGATGCTTTAGAGTACAACTGTACTAAGAATAATACAACAAAAACAACAGGTATGAATCACACCTGTCTGAGGCAAATGTTCCATATGGGTACCTTATGTATACCCTGCATAATCATTTTCTTTTGTAGGAAATCTGCATGTAAGAGGAAACTCGTCTGAGGCAGATGCACTGCATCGGCGGGAATGGTATTCCAGATGGAAATCAGGAATTGGTGACAAAAGAAGGGTGAACGAAAGAGCAGAAGTCAAGGGAAGAATATGCAACTTACTAAGGCAGACCTGGGCACAGCTCATCATGAGTCAGTAATCACAGGCTAGCAGGTAGGTTTCACAAATTTACAGTAGTTTAAAAAAGAAAACACCATGTACAGTGATAGAGATGCTAGTAAGTACAACAAACATGGATTTGGGAAACAGGAAACTGGAAAATGCAGACTCATCACTGGTGCCTTCCATGTCTCTGATTTCTACTCTCATTGGGATAACCTTTATGGTTGTGATCCAAAGTGGTATCTGAGCAGAATACTAATTCTGGAAATAGCAAAGTTTTACTAGCTCTCTTTATGATTTCAGTCATTTTTTGTGTGCTTAAGAATTATCTCAATGCTTTCATGGGCTTTGTTTCTCAATGATGATACAACTAGCACAAATCCTTATTTGATTTTTAATGAATTTCCTCTTATTAAACTCCAGAGATTCATAAATATAGTCAGATGTGCCAAATAATAATAATTGGTCAAATTTGCTAATATTTACTTTCTCAGCATCTGTTTTAGTGATTTAACCTATCACATAGATATCAATTTGATGTTTTCTACCTTGGCTTCTATCTTCAGGCAATTTAAAACTTGAAATTTGGCCAAGTAGCTTGCAAAAATTTGCATCAATCCAAAAGGTTTCCTAAAGGTAAATAAAGTTTTGATTCGCATATAGGAAGCATACAATGAGTAATTTAGAATAAATTTTGGACATAAGCTCCTCCTCCCTGCTATATCTTCTACTAATACTACTCTCTGCTCTATCTTCCATTCATCCTCCATAGTACCAACTATTAACATGGGGGAAAAAAAGTCAGCTCAGCCACTACTGGAAGCCTCCAGACTTCTGGAATTGCTATTGTGTCCCAACCCTTCCCAGTTCACATCCCAGGGATTGGAATTACACTTATAGCAGCCTCTTTTTGGATCAGTAAGCCTCCTTGTTTGAAGTATCAGTCCCTTTGCAGGCCAATATGTGGGGACACTTACTAAGTCCCAAGCACACTGGCTAAGTGGCCCTACATAATTTAAATAATTAGGTAATTATGGGAAGTGTTCTTAATTGAGGGTGCAGGAATGAGATATTTGTCCTCTTGTCCTCCTTGGGTTAAATATCGGATTACTGGTACTCCGGATTACAACCTGCAATACCTCTGAGTGTCTGGGGACTTGAAGATCACTGGTGACAGCAGCAAAGTGTGCAGCAGCAACATGTTAAGAAGAGCAGAATATAATTTCTCTAACCTGGAGGAGCCCAAGCAACCCTTTCTTCCACAGGGACCACCTGAATCAAGCAGGCAAACAGAATTATGCTCCAAGTAATAATAAACAAACTCGACTAAAGAAGTGACAGTCCTGGAATAGGCTTCTAATAAGCACAGGCTGTGACAGGCAGCACACAGGAGAGCCATTCCATAAATGGCTCTAGCGGCCTACCTCTCCTCTTGTGCTAAGGTGGGCCCCCACCTGACTAGCATCTAGCCCTGGAATGTAGCCAATAAGCACTGTTTTGAATATTCCCACACCTAGGAGACCTGGATAAAGAGAAGAATGACTACCACTGGCAGTCACAGCAGCAAATAAGTCCCAAGTCACTGTTGCAGAGGTTTGGAACCGATTAATAAGCCAAGAGCAATCTCCCCAAAAAGCTATCTGGGCGTCAAGAGTAAGCCATCTGCTCACAGTGCCAATTATTTTATAAGATTGAAAGATTCTTTTCATGGTGAAACACAGCACACTGACACTTAGATGAAAGTTTAAACTCTCCAAACTTTCAGGTAAAATGAGAGAAGGCAGCGAGGCAGGGCCACAGGGGATTGCACTGCAGAGAGAATAACAGCAAGCTGGAGCTATAGGAGGTAGCTGATTATATCAAGTAGGGTAGGTTAGCGAGGTCTGCCAGGTTCTCTGTGGGTTGGCTGATTTGAATGATTTCAGGCGTTAGCACATGGTGGCTATCTTCTGTCTTCTGGTACCTGGTCCTGAGAAACCTGGAGCCTAATAAGGGAAGTGGTTGGGATTTAACTTAATCAGTAACTCAAAAGTGGAAGTTACCAGCCTCTAGCCAGGGCCTCAAAACTGGGTCAAGACAGCATTTAGAAAAACTTCCATACAGGTGAAGCTTAGCACTAATTCCGAAATAGAAGTTAAAGATAAGTTACTGATAAACATTTAAGAATAAACTAAAAATATATATTAGTGAGCATCAACTGAGAAATCATGGATTACTGAAGTGATTGCCCCCAAAGAATTTTTCTTGTTAAGCAAAGAATCAAGAAAGCTATTCATTTATAAATCTGGAATCTGAAGAAAAGTAGCCCATTTGACTTTGTCATTTGTATTCTTTTTCTTACAGTTGAAATGTTCCCTTTTCACTAAGATTTATTGGATTTCTCTCCTAAAAAAGGCATCATTTCCTCTTTATTCTTTAATTCCATTGTATTACATCTCTCTTTAGCAATCAAGGATTTCACTGTTTTGTTTATCTGTATCCCCAGTAGTTCCCAATGTGTTTTTGAATAAGTGAATGAATGAACCTCGGTACAAGCCATTTTGTTTTTTACCTGACTATATGGTATTTTACTTTTAAAATGTAGGTGTCCCAAATAATGTATACACACACTTTGAAGAATTAAAAAGAAAGTGTTTATTAAAATGCACTTCATTTTCAAAATTGAGTATCAGCTGTTGAAGTGTATATACACTTTTTGGGACACCCTAAATTTAGTATAAATAGTACGGCATATATGTATATGTAAATTACCTTTAATTTACCCACTAGGAGAGATTAACATTTGAAATACTCTAATTAGCAAAAATACTATAAAGAAAATTAATTTACATTTCAATCATAGTCATTGACATTTATCAGAGAGCATTTTGAATAAGTATGATGAACATGTTAAGAATACATATAAATATATATATTTGTTCACCTCCACCACCATCAACAGTGATGCATTGAGTACTACTCAAGCCAGTAGGTGGTTACTAACACTGCATAACTTCTAAAACAGGTTAATAATTTCATTTAAACTTTGATAGTCATTATTCTGTGTCCACAACAAGCAGAAGCCAAAGTAACCGCTTGAGCTAAAGCTGACCCTCATTATTCTGTTGGTCCTCTATTTTAAGGGGAAAATCTATAGTTTACCAGCCAAGAACTATGGCCGGTTCTGCTAATAGAATAGTTTTGCATATGCCTCATAGTTAACCTTTCCTGCAGCTTGCTAGCTGTAGTGCCTACGGGCAGAGTAAGACACCCTGAGCTGTAGAAAGAATTTGTATATCTGCTTCTTAGTGGCTGGTTGTTAATAAGTATTTGTGCCCTTAGCATAATTCTGTCTAAGGTTTGCCTTCATTGTAGGAGGCTATCTAAAAGACTATTTATAGCTCCCAGGGGTTTGTCCAATAATAAAAAAACAAAACACACTTTCGTTCTTTGAAAAAAGCAAATTGCCTTAGAACATTTGGAATATTTTATAGCAATTGTTATGGTGATGTTTACCTAAATTATAATATATCTAAAGCTGAGAACTGAGAACAAATCTTTAGTCTGAAATTTGGTGTTGCTGAAGCCTGTCGCCATGCTCCTGTCTAAATTATTTTGTTCTGTACAAGGTAGGGAGAACCTAATGACTGCTTTTTTAAAAAAAAGATCCAAAATATTCTTTAGCAGCAATGTTAAAACAATATTTAGGGAACTCAAAGCTGGCACAGTAAGGAGGAGAAAGTGATTTATTGACGTCTTTTGTTAGTTTGAATATAAAGTAAAAGAAATTATAATTGAAAGAGAAGATGGTCACAGTTAACCCTATATTCTTTTCTAATACAAATAGTTTTGGACTTATTATTTTTCAGCTTTACAGCAGTGCATAAGCGATACGCATTCAGTAGAAACCATATTTTAAATTTTGATCTTTTCCCTGGGTAGCGATATGCAGTTCAATACTCTCAGGTGATGCTGGGTAGTGGCATGAGACACAACTCCCCGACAGCCCCATGATCACGCTGGTAAATGACCCATACTCTACAGGGTACTATGTTGCCAGCGACTTTTGGATATTGTGTTTTGTATTTTCACATTCCATTATGTCTACAAAACACCCATCTGTGTCTCCTGCTCCTGGTAAGAAAAAGAGGAAGAGATGAAACTCATGATAATTGCCCAACTGTAGGATAATGGGAGTGTTCTGAGCACATTTAAGCTGCGCAGTTTGCTAGCCTGGGTGTATTAAATGCATTTTGGCTTATTTCCAATTTACAATGGGCATATTGGGACAAAATCCCACTCTAAGTTGAGGAGCATCAGTATGACTGCAATAAAAAGAAAACAATAACTGTTTAATATAACTATTTTTAAGTCTAAGTGATAATATGCTAAAGGCATGATAATTTAATAGCCTGAGGGCTGATCCACTACCCAGGGATCTGCGAATGTCAATTCCACAAGATAAAGCTGGCCTCTGAGAAAACACAACATTCTGAAGAGCAAAAATTCATGAAAGCAAGTAAAACTGAACAGTGAAGTAGAGGCTTCCCAAGCTGGAATTAAAAACTGGCAGAAATACCCTGTGTCAAAGAAAGAAAATGGTATTTGATGTCCATTCTTAAATGTTTACCCAAAGAGCAAAAGTGTTCATGTTAAAACATTAGTAAAATATTAAGTAGTTTTGCATGTGTGTGTGTGTTTCTGGTCTGAGATACACCAAAATGAGCCACTGGCCTCGCTGTGGGGATACATTTGCCTCTTCTCTGTCCCTCTTTACGTGGGGCCTGTAGCCCAGACAAAGTGTTTGCCCTGCCTATTCCTTGAAAAACAAGAACGGAAAAATTACAAACAGCAAAGATGTTTTTAATAAATAAGCTAAACCTAAATGAAAGTTTAATTCCCTTAGAATATTAGTAGCATGGAAAATATAACACATAGCTGTGAACAGCATTTCTCATAAAGGATATTTATAGTGCAATGTAGAAAAATATGGTATAGACCATAAAGATTATAGTACCTACAGTATAGGGAACATAGGTACAGTGGTGAAGGACACCTTGAATTATTATAAGTATGATTGGGAAATTTAGAAAACTGTGGGTCAAAAGTAGTCTCAAAAGAATAAAATTGAGAGGCAATTAG
Source organism: Myotis daubentonii (assembly GCF_963259705.1). Classification (NCBI taxonomy): domain Eukaryota; kingdom Metazoa; phylum Chordata; class Mammalia; order Chiroptera; family Vespertilionidae; genus Myotis; species Myotis daubentonii. Next base: position 166,856,483 of record NC_081841.1, read on the forward strand.
AAAAGTTACTAAAAAACACTAAGAAGAAGCCATTCTTACACCCTAAATAAATCCAAAGGACAGAAAGTATTCAAAATAGGTTATTCACATCTAAAAATTAGGAAAGTTAGGAATAGCTCTACATATCCAGTTTTATGTGTGGCAGCACCTAAAATTGCTTTCTGATTTAAAGGAGGGAATTCAACATTCTGCCAGGTCCCGCTAGAAGGGAGGCTGACCATAGCACATACACAACCCCGAGATTCACTGGGTTCCAATAATCTGCAGAAAGTACTAAATGACACTAATAGAAATGAGTTCAATGAAATAGAGAGATGAGATATCATAGAATTGCTCACTTGAAACTTACATAATCATATTAAGCAATGTCACCCCAATAGATTTAACCTTTAAAAAGAGTAGTTTTTCCTGGAAATCCTAAATTATTTAAAGGGGCATAAAGATAGAAATGAGAATTTTTGTAAATGCAATCATCTGGCAATAAGAACTAAGACTAAACGGGAAATAAATCTGTGGCTAATTAGGTGATTAGAGAAGTGTACCATGTTGAATACACCAATGGAATAGTTGCTTGGGGAGTGGGGGAGGGGAGGAGCTTTCTGCAACTGGAAAAACTGCAAGTTAGAGGACTATTACTTTCAGCAGGTTACCTTGTATCAGACCCAGCATACTGGCAAGAACAACTTTACAAAGTGAATAAAGAATAAAAAATAAATAAAAAAGAATTAAACAAACGAACATCCATTTAAGGAAAATGAAGCAAAGACATGATCCTATGAAAAGTGGGGTGCTTGTTAAACATACAGTATGCAAGCCTAATCCCAGTCCTCTGAATCAGAATTCCTACAGGTGGAAACTGGATATCTGTGACCTAGGCAGGCTCCCCAGTTAATTCTGATGAATGTCAAATCTCTCTATCTCTCTACATAGATTCCAGAAATAGGTAGGTCAGTAAGTAGCTAAATAGATACAGATTTTTTCCAACTTTCTATGTATATTGAAAAATACATAGTATCCAAGGAAGACAGTCAACATCATAATATAAAAGAGGCAAGCATCTCATAAATTTCAAATACAGTAAAGGAATACTATAAAATATGAAACAATGTGGAAGAAACATTCATCATGTAATCACAGAAAAATGGGGGAATGCTTCTGAATAGTGGGAAGATAAAGAGGAAGAACAGATTGAATAAAAGGGAGAGTATGGACAAAAGTCCTAACGCAAGAAGCATATGGCATGTTGTGAAAACTGAAGAATATAAATTCAACTGGAGAGTAGGTTAAAGAAATAAGTAGGGAGAATATCATGTAGAAGTCTTGTCAGCCAAAATAAGATGTATTTTTATCTTTAGAACAGCAGAAAATTATGAAAAGGTTGTAAATATGGGAATAATATGGTTTATTTCGTGTTTTTAAAAGATAACTCCTACATAATATGTACAAAATGGATTAGAAAAGTTCAAGAGAAGAAACCAGGAGAAACATACAAGTAAAGGGTGTTTGTGGACAAAAAGTTAGTAAGTACAGTGTGGAAAGAAAAAAATAAACTGGCAGATTTGAGATGGACCTTAAAAGTACAATTAGCAGGGTTTTTTTTTTTCTCTATATGCATTGACACATAAATTTCTAAATATGTTATAACATGTTTAAGAAAAAAAACTTCATTATGTTAGTCATTTGTTTTAACTAAAAAAAAAGGATAGAATGAGAAAAAATATTATTTGTAGAATTTTCTTTGAAAATGAAACATAATCTTTTTGCCTGGAGTTCATTTTCTAATTAGAACACTATCCATGATTTTGTACAACTGTTGGCTATTGTAATTCTGAAGTTAGCAAGCATGTTGTCAGATATTTGTCTCCTTATATTTTTTATATTTATTGCATCTTTTATATTATGATGTTGACTGTCTTCCTTGGATACTATTTTTTTCTTATTTTATTCACTTGCATTTAATCAGCCTTTATGGGAGTTTTATTTGCTAAAATACTAACATAAACCTTCTGCTTTCAACACAGTTGATTGTACCTGAAATTTCTATTTCATTATTGTGCTTTAGGGAAATCATCCGCTCATGAAATATTTGTTTTCCTGGCTGGTCCCATTATTTCTTTTGTTAAAACCATGAAAGTTTTGTTAAAACTTTTGTTACAAGTTTGAAGGAAAATTTTCCAATAGATCTAGATCTTTTCTATCACAAGATTATTTTCCAGTTAGGAAACTTTCTACTCACTGTTTCCTATATATGTACAGGAGAATCCTATATAATAAAAGCCTAATATGCAAATTGTCCCCTTCGGCTGTTGTTCAACCAGGAGTTCAACCGGGAGTTAGACCACTCGCTATGATGTGCGCTGACCAGCAGGGGGTGGCATGGAACATGGTGGGAGTCAGCAAGGTGGCACTGGCAGTGGGCTGCGGTGGAGGTGCTGCTGGCCCAAATGGGCCCTGACGAGAGCGGGACCGTGGTGGGATGGTGGAGCAGGTGAGCAGGTGGCGTCAGGTCAAGGTGGCTGCAAGCGGGGACCTGATTGCCCCACTGACCTCCCCCCAGACAGCGACCAGCGGCGGTGGTGGAGTGTAGGCGCTGCCCAGCACCCGGGCCCCAATTGATCACCCCACAGATGGTGACCAGCAGCGGCAGCAAGGCGCATGGTCGCTGTCCGGCTCCCAGGTGCTGAGGGAGACAGGTGGGGGGCCTGGCCCCAATTGATCATCTTGCAGGTGGGATGGTGGAGCAGGTGAGGGGGTGGTGCCAGGCCAAGGTTGGGTGCCAGGTGGGGCTGCAGGGCTGTGAGGCTGGGAATGAGCTGGGGCCCGATCTCTGCAGGCCACCCCAAGGGACCCCACCCAGGCACGAATTCATGCACCCTCTAGTCATGGAAAATGAGCTGTACCTCATACTTTACATTTACTTTGGTTAACTCTTTATAATAGTTTTGAAATGAACTGATAGTAAAATTTCTGTCAGATATACTTCTGAACAATTGTGATCCAATCACCAATTCGATATATTCACAATCATACAAAATTATGAAATAAAATTTATATGTATATATTGAATATCTATATCTATATATCTATGTCTGTATATATCTATATCAGTGGGTCTCAACCTTCCTAATGCCGCAACCCTTTAATACAGTTCCTCATGTTGTGGGGACCCCCAATTTCTTTGTACAAAATGAACATAATTAAAGCATAGTGATTAATCACAAAAATAATATGTGATTATATATGTGTTTTCCGATGGTCTTAGGCGACACCTGTGAAAGGGTCGTTCGACCCACAAAGGGGTTGCAACCCACAGGTTGAGAACCGCTGATCTATATCTATATCATCTATATCTATATCTATATATTTATATCTAATCTATCTTCCAAGGAAGTCATGAGTCAAAGCAATAAAATAGTCTAGAAAATTAACCATAGACTATAAAGAGAAATACAACATAAATGAAAGTATTACATCACCTCCTTGACACCTACTTAGAAAACATAACTGATAAAGGAATCTCTCATTTAATACATTTGAAAGTACATTTTTTTGGATACAACAAAAAAATGATGACTTTTAACATTTAAATAACTAATTTTCTGCTAAAATAAATTATATTCTTAGTGTGCTTTCAATAAAACAAATTTAAATTTCAAAATAATCATAACCCACAGTGAGTTTTTTTGTGGTTTAAAATGAGGACATTTTGGCATAACAACTTGGTATCCTATCTAATAAAAGACAAAAGGGTAATTAACCGTACCTCAGCTCTGCTTCCCGTCGGCTAATCAGCGAGATATGCAAATTAACTGCCAACAAAGATGGTGGCCAGCAGCCACGTAGCTGAAGCGAACAGGAGGCTTGCTTGCTCCAGTGATGGAGGAAGCCAAGGTTCCCCACCTGCCACAGCCCAGCTCTGAAATCAACAGCTCCAAAGCATCAAAGTTTCAATTATAGAAGCTAAACAAATCCCAGATACCTGCTTTCAGCCATCCGTGGCTTCAGAGCTGGAGCGAGCAGGACGGCAACAAAGTTTCAATTATAGAAGGTAAATAAATCCCAGAATAAAAAAAAAAAAAAAAGAAAAGAAGGAGAGGCTGGGAGCTTCAGTCACAGGCCAGCCTGAAAACGGCCCTCAGCCCCTCACCCAGACTGTCCAGGCACCCCAGTGGGGACCCCCACCCTGAAGGGTGTGTGACCAGCCGCAAACAGCCATCAGCCCCTCACCCAGGCTGGCCAGGCACTCCCACCATGATCCGAGACATTCTTCAGGGCAAACCAGCCGGTCCCCACCCATGCACCAGGCCTCTATCCTATATAGTAAAAGGGTAATATGCAAACTGACCCTAACAGCAGAAAGACTGGGAATGACTGGTCACGTCACTATGACACACACTAACCACCAGGGGGCAGATGCTCAATGCAGGAGCTGCCCTCTGGTTGTCAGTGCGCTCCCACAAGGGGGAGCTCTGCTCAGCCACAAGCCAGGTTGATGGCTGCCAGTACAGCGGTGGGGGTGGGAGCCTCTCCTGCCTCCTCAGCAGCACTAAGGATGTCCGACTGCAGCTTAAGTCTGCTCCCCGCTGGCAAGTGGACATCCCCTGAGGGCTGCCGGGCTGCCAGAAGGATGTCTGATTACCAGCTTAGGCCTAATCCCCCAGGGAACAGGCCTAAGCCAGCAGGTGATCATCCCCTGAGGGGTCCCAGACTGAGAGAGGGCACAGGCCTGGCTGAGGGACACCCTCCCCCCCGAGTGCACAATTTTTTGTGCACTGGGTCTCTAGTAATACACAAAACAAATACAGTTTTTGGTAGAACTCTGTCTTTATTTAGTAGAACACCATATCTTCCTTAAATCATAGGATTATTGCATGCATCAAATATGCAATCAAAAATCAAGACTAGCATCAGCTTTTAGATCAGAAAAAAATATTTGTAATATATAGCCCAGACATTTTGGGTTATATTAGGTAAAAGTATAGCTCAAAGTAGGGATGACCTTAAGGAGTTCACTTTGTTAAAACATGCTGAGGGGTCACTTTGTGTAACCAACTCCTATTAATGCCTGTTGATAAAACTGGGAAACTGAAGTGATCGCAGAGATACGTCCCTGTACTTCTGGAAATACCAGTGGGTTGCTGGAAAATTGTGATGTATCTGAAGATTTTCTAGAGGAAAATGCAGAGACTAAGTAAATACTACACCTACGCCAACCTGCAGAATATGCTGATAAAGCAGTTCAGTAGCAGAACAGACTTAGAGAAAGATGTCATAACCCATTGCAGGAATCCTTCCATATGGAAAATGTTATGCTTATTTCAAGCCAGGGCACACAGAGATCTATGTGTAGCAACTAAGTAGTACACATAAAAATCAGAGAGAAAAATGAGTATTGAGATAACAAAGCTCAAGATCATGTGACCAATATTACTGTCCATTTTTAGAATCCAAATTGAGACCATTATTTTTAATATTTTAGTGGTTTTATTAATCTGAGAATGTGAGGAACATCAGAGGATTATGAATAATATAACTCTTTGTTTTTTCATTTATGTCCTCACTTGCTAATAAGTACTACAATGACTTAATTACACCTTATTTACCTCTATTTTGTCCAGGGTAGAGAATAGTATGTGTCATAAGTGCTAATTATTTTTTTTCACAATGCATGAATGACCCTCTTTGGAATTAGAGATCAGAGAAGCACATGGAATCTTAAGACTATATAGAACAGCGATTCTCAACATGTGGGTTGCAACCCCTTTGGGGGATCGAAGGACACTTTCACAGGGGTCGCTTAAGACCATCAGAAAACAAATATATAATTACACCAGAGGCCCGGTGCACAAAAAATTGTGCACTCAGGGGGGTCCCTCAGCCCGGCCTGTGCCCTCTCGCAGTCTGGGACTCCTCGGGGGATGTCCACCTGCTGGCTTAGGCCCACTCCCCAGGGGATCAGGCCTAAACTGACAGTCAGACAACCCTCTGGCAGCCCAGGATCCCTCGGAGGATGACCACTTGCCAGTGGGGACCAGGTCTAAGCTGCAGTCAGACATCCTTAGTGCTGCTGAGGAGGCAGGAGAGGCTCCTGCCATCACTGCTGTGCTGGCAGCCATCAGCCTGGTTTGTGGCTGAGGAGAGCTCTCCCTGTGGGAGCGCACTGCCCACCAAGGGGCAGCTCCTGCATTGAGCGTCTGCCTCCTGGTGGTTAGTGTGTGTCATAGTACCAGTGATTCCCAGTCTTTCTGCTGTTAGGGTCAATTTGCATATTACCCTTTTATTATATTCCTGGTGCATGGGTAGTTTGCCCTGAAGGGTGTCCTGGATCAGGGTGGTTGGTGGTCCTGCTGGGGTGCCTGGCTAGAGTTGGTGAGGGGCTGAGTGCCATTTTCAAACTGGCCACACCCCCTTCAGGGAGGGGGGTCCTGCTGGGGTGCCTGGCCAGCGTGGGTGAGTGGCTTATGGCTATTTGCAGGCTGGCCACAGCCCCTTCAAGGTGGGGGTCCCCCTTTGGGTGCCTGGCCAGCCTGGGTGAGGGGCTGATGGCTGCAGGCTGGCCAAGAACCCCAGCAGGGGACCTCACCCCATTAGGGTGTGACCTGCCTGGGTAAGGGGCTGATGGCTCTTTGCAGGCTGGCCACAGCCTCTTCAGGGTGGGGGTCCCCTGGGGTGCCTGGCCAGCCTGGGTGAGGGGCTGATGGCTGTTTTCAGGCTGCCCACAGCCCCTGAAGGGTGGGGTCCCCCCTGTGGTGCCTGGCCAGCGTGGGTGAGGGGCTGATGGCTATTTGCAGGCTGGCCATGGCCCCCAGCCACCCAAGCTCCCAGTGGAAGCAGCCACCCATGGCCCCCAGCCACCCAAGCTCCCAAGCTGGTTGGAAGCAGGAATCTGGGATTATTTATCTTCTATAATTGAAATGTTGTTGCCTTTAGCAGAGACCACAGCCGGCCAGGGCAGGTGGGAAGCTTGGCTTCCTCCATCGCTGGGGCAACCAAGCCTCCTGCTTGCTCCAGCTCCATGGCAGCTGGCCGCCATCTTGGTTGGGTTAATTTGCATATAGTCGCTCTGATTGGCTGGTGGGCGTGGTTTGGGGCATGGCAAAGGTTCAGTCAATTTTCATGTTTCTCTTTTATTAGATTAGATATTGTTTTGTGATTAACACTATGCTTTAATTATGTTCAATTTGTAACAATGAAAATACATCCTGCATATCAGATATTTACATTATGATTCATAACAGTAGCAAAATTACAGTTATGAAGTAGCAACAAAAATAATTTTATGGTTGGGGGTCACCACAACATGAGGAACTCTATTAAAGGGTCGCGGCATTAGGAAGGTTGAGAAACACTGATATAGAAAAAGAGTCCACTGTAAGAAAATGTAATAAAGGCATTTATATGGGGCAAGAGAAGAAATTCAGTGAATCTTAAACTTTTACAGTCATGAAACTTTAGAGAGAATTTTAATAAATGGACATATATGTACATACACACAAACGTCACTCTGTATCTTGGACTGCTTCCTCTATAGTCATATCATGTGTCTATAGAGCACCCTACTCATTCTGAACTATGGGTCTTTGCTAAGGTTGTTTGATGTGCTTGCAACACATGGACTAGTCATTCCCAGTCGTTCTGCTGTAAGGGTCAATCCATCCCCTTTTACCTGGCTAATTGCTAGGCACTATTTTATTCCAGCATAAAAAAAATGTGGAAGGGATAATATGCTCACTATTAAAATCTGTGTGTGTGTGTGTGTGTGTGTGTGTAAATGCGGGTGCGCACTCGCATGCACGCAACCCTAGGTAATACATATTTGTACAAACACACTGAATGGGAACAGTTAAATCAGTAAAGTTTTAATCACAGTTACAAACCACTAAGAGGTATAAGTTAAGAGATCTCTTGCAGGGAATTGGCTCACAATATTGTAGGGGCTGGCTAAGCCAGTCAGAAGCCCATGAAACAGGCTGTCAGGAAAGGGCGACTAGACCCTGCTGCCATGGCTGAAGCCAGTGAGGTTTTGAATGAAACATTGGATAAAACATTATATTAAAGATTAACCAATTTTTAATAATAAAATAATAATTTATTCTTTTAAAGAATTTCACTCTTCTAAATTTGTTTTTACTGTGAGTTCATTAAGTTAAAAAAAACTTTCTTGTTGAAAGTATTACATATGTCCCCTTATTTTCCCCATCGACCTCTTCCAGCCTGCCACCGCCCCTCAGCACAGGCCTTCACCACCCTATTGTCTGTGTCTTGGGTTATGCATATATGCATACAAGTTCTTTTATTGGTCTCTTCCCACCCACTCATCCTCCCTCAACTGCCCTCTGAGAGTCAGCAGTCTGTTCCATGCTTCTATATCTCTGGATCTATTTTGTTCAACAGTTTATTTTGTTCATTAGATTCCATGTATGAGTGAGATCAGGTGATAATTGTGTTCTGACTGGCTTATTTCACTTAGCATAATACTCTCCAGGTCCCTCCATACTGTCTCAAAGGGTTAGAGAACCTCCTTTTTATTGCTGCATAGTATTCCATGGTATAAATATACCACCACATTTTTTTTAAATATACATTGTTATTGATTTCAGATAGGAAGGGAAAGGGAGAGAGAGATAGAAAGGTCAAGGCAAAGAAGAGAGAAAATCATTGATTGTCTGCCTCCTTTATGCCCACTCCTGGAGATCAAGCCCACATTCCCAGTTATGTTTAGACAGTCAGAATTTGTAAATTAAAAAAAAAAAAATCATGTTCTCCACTGCTTATATAAATAATTTATCCTTTGTAAACTCTTTGCATTATAAGAAAATGTTAATAATCCTTGAAAATTCTAAAATGTGTCCATTTACCACACATAAGAAAATGCTTAATTCCACATATATAGATATTGGCTCTAAGCCCTTGAATTAGTTGTAGAATGGGACTGAGAAAAATAATAATTTTCATACCATTGGCTAAATTCATAAACTTCTTAAAATCCTTGCTTTTTCATTGCTTATCAGAAACCAATTTAAAATGCATTTTCTATCATATTAAGAGCCATTTAATGTATTATTTATTAAACACTAATTTTATCAGGGTGATAACTTAATGTTATATAAAAGTCTAATCATTGGGTTGTACTCCTGAAACTAATATTATATTGTACATCAACCTTAATTGAAAAATAAAAGATTATTTTTAAATGTTTTTTATCATATTAAGAGCTACTTAATGTATTATTAAGTACTATTTAATTCAGTGTATTATTTAATCATTAGTATTATATTAATACATTAAATTTTAAAAATATAAAGCTTTATGGAAGAATAATGGTAACAACCAAAATACATAATCCTTTTCTTTCATAGATAGCTATTGGTAAGAAAATAAAAGTAAACATTCTTTGTATTTGTTAGTATTAAATAAGACATATTTCTGGTCTTCCTTTGCTACCTCACATTTATCTGAGTGGTATTTTTCTTAGCTAAAGTCATTGCTTCTTTAAACCTAGGGTGGACTTATACATGACTGCTATTGGTGAAATATTGAGGCATTTCACTGCTAAGGCAATACAATTTATAAAACCCTCAATGAACTCAGCTTTTGGTCTTCAAAGTGTCTAGCAAGGTCTTGACCTTGCCATCCTTTCATTCACTCAATTTCAACCATGGCAGTACTTTCCTTTGACTTGGAAATTCACTGATTTTTCAAATACTTGACAGTCTGCTAAGGTACAGAAGTCACCTCACCTCCACTCTTTTTTAATTTACTTTTTCAGCTCTTTCTATTTTGCCTTGAAAATTCTGGATAAGTCTAGATCCATTTTAAATAAACATTGATCTTTATGGTTAAATAAGCCGATTTCAGAATATGCAGTTTCCATTTTCTCATTCAATTCATATCTATGTGTGATAGCTACTCAATATTTTCCTTACCATTTGGTTGAGCAGCTAATAGGGATCTTTCCTATTCAAATCAACTGCTTTTTATAGTAGACAAGTCTCTGTTCCAAACATCACTACACAACCACTGCTTCCCGCCAACCAAATCAGGGGATTAGAAATAGCCCAGAGAGTAACTAGCTGCATAATCAGATAATTATCTCCAGTGTGCCCTGATGATTTATATTAGTTACTTTAATTATCTACTCTCCCAAATTCCAAAGTTGACTGACTAGTATATCTATTATTATCTCAGATTCCCTGTGCAACACAGGAAGCATTAAAAATGATGTATATCTAAGTTCTCATAAATATTTTAAAAAGACCTAAATAAAAAAAAATTATTGAACATTTCACCACATATTTAAAAAATGAACATTTACCTGGCCAGCGTGGCTCAGTGGTTGACTGTTGACCTATGAACTCAACCATTCCTGGTAAGGGCACATGCCCGAGTTGCAGGCTCGATCCCCAGTGGGGAATGTGCAGAAAGCAGCTGATTAATGATTCTTTCTCATCATTGATGTTTGTATCTCTCTCTCCCACCCTCTATGAAATCAATAAAAAATATATATTTTTTTCAAAATGACCATTCTTTTCAAGTGTACAAAGAACATTCATCTAGATATACCAGTTCAGTGCACTGGAGCCACTTACCTGATGTTTAGCTCCCTGTGGTATCTGACTCAAGTTATCTCAGAGATACTTTTTCTGTGTAACCAGAATCACATGCTCTCAATTGCTGTAAAGAGTTCTGTATATATCTGATTTTGGAAATATAATAAACTAGAGGCCTGGTGCATGAAAATTGGTGCACTCAGGAGGGTCCCTCAGCCCAGCCTGTGCCCTCTCGCAGTCTGGGGCCCCTTGGGGGATGTCCACCTGCCAGTTTAGGGCCGCTCCCTGGGGATTAGGCTTAAGCTGGCAGTCAGACATCCCTCTGGCAGCCCGGGAGCCCCCGCCACTGCGGCTTTGCTCTCAGCCATCAGCCCAGCTTGTGGCTGAGCAGAGCTCCCCCAGTGGGAGCACACTGACCACCAGGGGGAAGCTCCTGCATTGAGCATCTGCCCCCTGGTGGTCAGTGCACATAATAGTGACTGATGGTTCCGCTGTTAGGGTCAATTTGCCTATTATTCTTTTATTATATATGATTATATAGGCTACTACTAGAAATATAAACAACATGCTATTGGTGCATGGGAGAATGATTAATTCTGCAGTTGATCTTAGTCAAAAGGCTGAGGAGTGGTGAGAGAATGATTGTTTCTGAATGAGGAAACAATAGCAAGCAGAATATTAGTAGTTTTCAGAATTTTAATTTTAGAAGGCACAAAAAGGTGGAAAGAACATTTTGAGGAATGAAAATACATAGCTAACAGATATGAAATTACACATAATTTTTGAAAAACTAAAAATTCTGGAGTTCTTAGAAAATGAGGTATGTTCAGAGAGTTATGAAGATAAGACAAGATAATGATGGGTTAGCTTATGAAAATCACTGGAACCCAGGCCATTCTATATATTGTTAATATGGTCTTTTAAAGCGAGTCTGTCATATGATTAGACAAACATTCAAATGAACATTCAGGTTATGTGCATATTGGGAACTAAAATAGATTATCTAAAGAGAGTTTAGATTTTGGCAAGCAAATTCCTATGTGAATCTTAACTAAAGACACAGGGATATGTGGTACAGAAATGAATAAATTAGAGAGTGTGAATTTCTTGACTGAAAAATATACATGTGGAACTTCTTTGTTAATATGTCATGTGACTCTAGTCCAGTGGTTCTCAACCTTCCTAATGCCGTGACCCTTTAATACAGTTCCTCATGTTGTGGTGACCCCCAAATTCATTGTTACAAATTGAACATAATTAAAGCATAGTGATTAATCATAAAAACAATATGTAATTATATATGTGTTTTCTGATGGGGTCGCGACCCACAGGTTGAGAACCACTGCTCTAGTCTAATAAGATTGGTTTCCACATGTCACATCAATAATAACAGCAAAATACTGAATTTTTCTTAAGCTAGATAAGGCACTATTCAAGGTACTTAACATATTTACTAATTTACTCCTCAAAACAATGCATTGTGATATATTATTTTTATTCTTATAGATGAATAATAGGCTTAGGAAGCTAAGTAAATTGTTCACAAGAAAATAGTAAATAAATTGTGGAATAAGTGGTGTGACAAAATGCTGATTGCTACCACGTATTAATAGGTAAGAGTAAACAATAAGTAAGTAAACAGTAAAATGCAGACAATTAAAAATCCCAAGTTAAACTACCTCACTATTCAAGGTAACACACATTAGTGTCATAGAAAGGTATCAATTCATATATACACATTTTCTAAGTGGTCAAACTTTGGTGACCTGAAGGGAATTTAAAGCCATCTGAAATAGAACAAACATAATTTATCCAAGAGCCACATCTTATTCTCAGACTGCCAGTTCCCAAATATTGTTATTGATTTTGCAGCCCAGTCACCTAAATGAATAGATCAGAAATTTATGAGAAAGAAGTTTATGTAAAAGGCAGGTTTCCTACTTTAATAGGGGACAGGCAACTAGGAAACCCTGGTGTGATGAGCATGATGTTTAATCAGAATAAGTGGAGTGCTCAAGATCCCCACTTAAGCTAAATGAGCCTGGAGTTGAAGCATTTGACATAATATTTCTTTTCTAATTTCCTTGTAGGGCTTCATATTTCCATGTCTATCATTGCATACCTATTAAGCATTATAGTGATCATCTGAAACCCCTTTTGATATAAATTATTTTGTCTTTGCTTCTCTCTGGTTTAGTGTTTTTCTAAATTGGCTATGCAACAAAGTCACCTAAAGAGCTTTTTAAACGATTTGCGTCTTGCTTTGCTTGAGCCATATTATCAATTGACATAATTGGAATTTATTGGACACTTTACCAAATATTAGCAAAATAAACACTCTTTTCAAGTGTTAGAATTTTCACTTAGACTATATTCTTATTGTAAAGCAAGTTTTAATAATTTTAATTAAAAAGTATGTTCTTTGATACCACAGAACCTAAAATTACATGAGTTATATCCGTAATCACTATATATTTGGAAATTAAACAATATACCTCTAAACAATAAAAAGAAAAAAATAAGTTATTTTAAATTATGTGGTAATGAAAAATCAATATTACAAACATTTGATATATAAAGTAGTGGTGAAAGGAGGTAAAATTATAGCTTTGAATACTTATATTAAAATGAAAAGCAAAAACATTATTACATATCCTGCAATTATGGATGCTTAACTTCCAACACTTCATGGTAATAAATTGGGCATGAACAAATTGATTGAAAGTCATAGACTAGCAAAATAAATCAATAAAATATGTAATATTATATCCATGAAATGAATTGAATTTATAGCTGAGTCATTTGCAATATATTTGCAAAGACATTGCCGGATCTTCTGTGGCTTGCTGAACACTTTGATACCAGCATTGCAAATAGTAGATACAAATTTGGTCGATAAAAACTGGGGTAAAGCCAACAATAAATTTCTAGATTCTTCTCTTGCGATGCAAATCATTGGAAGAACCATCACTATATGTACATATGATCATGTGTAGCGTGGCTATCAAACTCAGGACAAAATAAATCATTGGTATCAATGAGGGAATGTTTAAAAATATTGTGTATTTAATATCCCAGTTAAGCCTATGACTTACAATAATGCAGAAAGCTCTGTTGTCTATAAATCCTTGTTGTCATATGATAAAATGGCAAATAATCTCTACTTTCACCAGCATATGCAGTGGAAAAGACTGCTTAGTTAGAGGAATTATGAAGTTAGTAAGATGAAAAAACACGCAAACAAGATTTAGAAATTCTAACAGAATGGATGGATAAAACTATGGGATCAATTAAATAAGCAACTTCAAAATGAAATATATTAAATTTTTAAATGATTTCCACTATATAAGTAGATCACAATGATTATGAAGGATAAATATTTCTTAATATCATTTAAAATGTACTTTTCACTGATTCAGATTTCTAGAAATAAGTTTCCATTGATAAGTAGAAACTCTCAATTGTTGTATACAGAAGTTTCTCAGTTGAGTGGAAATAAGGAAAGGATATGAGTCTAGAGGAGTCCTGTGAACATGCTTTGTACCTGTGCCTTTACCTTGTGCTGAATGGTGTAACACGATGGAGCTGCTTTAAAGTTGTGATTTTTGTGGAAACCAGAGAGTGTGCCTATAAAAGCTGGAAGCATTTGGATATTTTTTATGATAAGCGAAATCTAGTTATTGGAAGACTGAATTGTATACGTTTTAACATGTATTAAGTTAGTGATGCTGGGAAACTTGTATAGGTCTTAAAGAGTCTATAGGAAAGATATAGATAACATAGATTAGAATAAAATCTGCTTAGCAGACAGCTGAAGCAGAAAAGGTTTCAATAGAAATTTGAATGTGTCAGTTTCCTTTGCCTTGGTTACACTTCAAAATATTAGTATTAAAATGAAAATATTAAAATTCATTCAAATACAGTAAATGGTCATCTGAGACAGAGTGCAAACATGAATTAGCTGCTTTTATTTAGGAAGACAGCAGGGTAGAATTTTAGAAAAGTTTGTCCAGTGGTCAGAAGGTGAAGTGTTTAGGGAGCATTTTTTGTTGTAAATAATATTGTTCAAGGATTTATTGGGAACAGCTGCACTGCTATCTCAGGGTCATGTGAACACAGTCTATGGGAGTAAACTGGAAGATGGTGTGTCTAGATTGCCACACCTATTCTACCTTCTGGATTTTGTTCCACGGAGGGAAACTCAAGTGTCGGGCTACGGCAGACATCACTCCAGTTATGCCGGAATGGTTGGTTTGGCTTGAATGCTAGAGGTTGTGTCACTGTGCTGCCTTGTTGGGGATTGATGATCTTTTACTCACAGGGTATAGAGCCTGTCAAACAGCATTAGGAGATTCATAGGAGAATCTGATTTCCAGATTTTTAATTGATTCATGTCGTGACTGTAGAGAAGCAAAATGCCTTTGGTGAGGTTGAGCATAACTTTACTATGCGCTCCACACTTCTCTATCAGATATAAACTGCCTCCAATTGTTCTTTGAAATCTTGTCAAGGGAAATGGCTTTTTAAAAATGAGCTTTAAAAAAAGAGAGTTCTATAATCTCGTTATACTATTTTAAAAGTTATTTTATTAATATATACTGAGGCATGTTTCACTATTAATAAACAACTTATTTATTGATATTTTAAAACTGTTCTATACGTTCATATTTTAAAACTGGCATTTTTCTATCCATTAATTTTATTTGATAAGTAAAAAATACATTTTAAAAATAAGATTTAGTGACATTTTCAGAATATGACCTTAGTATGTTAAGAAAAATAAAGTTCTAAAATCACTTTGGGAAATTGAGTCTACAAATAAGTAATTATTTCATAAAGCCTTAGTAAGGATTAAAGGAATTAAAATACATAGAGGGAAAATGGTGTCTAGTGTATAGGAAGTGGTTAGTCTGCAGAATGTTATAAGAAATACTCCTCCCCATTCGACAGTTTCCTATATTTTGACCCTTGAAAGATAATGGTGTAGTTCAAAGTGATATTATAAATGAAAAACTAATGAGGCTCCTTATCTGTCTCATGAAGCAAATTAAATCTGAAGTGAATATTCCATTTCAACTAAATCTTAATGATGTATTTCAGAGAAGAAAAGGTTCTTCTCTCTTAATATCACCAAGGAATTTGACCATTGACTAAATAGCTATTTTCTGACTTAGTCTATGCAGAAATGTTCATTTTAATTTTTAGAACTGTAGAAAATGATGAGACTGTTAAAGCTTTATAAAATATTCATTATAAGACTTCCACTTTGGCTGTCAAGGATTTCTTAAGTTTTTATAGAAGTATTTCCAACTAAGCCATATAAATGCCTACGTAAGCCTTAGATACATAGGCATGCGAGTGATAAAAATGCAGCATGAATGTCAATTAGTAATATTATGGCAGTTTTAAGATATTTACTTCTACTGACTAAACATGTTTAATCATCTTTTGTTATTTTATGCTGGATAACTGTGACTACTTGATCTTCTCATAAAAGTTTCCAGCAGCAATGTGACAAGTATGGTTTGCCAGTCACTCAGAGAATATGTTCATTAGTGATCACCAGTACTCAGCCTGCAGTGACCCTAGAGCTCATCAGTACTCAGCCTGCAGTGACCCTAGAGCTCATCAGTACTCAGCCTGCAGTGACCCTAGAGATTCTTTATGAGCAAATATTAAATCCAAGTATCATTTAAAAAGGAATCTTTAAGGGGCCATGGTTTGCCCTGGCCAGTGTGCTCAATGGTTAGAGAGTTGTCCCACTCACTGAAAGGTCTTGAGTTTGATTCCAGGTCAAGGGGAGATATCTGGGTTGCAGGTTTGATCCCCAGCTCAGGTGTGAGCGCATGTGGGAGGCCCAGTCGATGTGTCTCTCTCACATCAATTTTCTCTCTCCCTCTCCCTCCTTACCTTCCACTCTCTCTAAAAAAATCAATGGAAAAAAATATCCTCGAGTGAGGATTAACAGCAACAACAAAAAAAGGTCATGGTTTAAAATTACATGAGTATACGTCTTCTGAATAAGAAAAATATGAGCAAAGTTAAATGAAGAAACAGATTCTATTTCTGTTTAAGTCAACAGTATTGGTAGTTTAGAAGTTTTGGTGTCCAGACCTAACATTTTTGCAAATCTTCAACTGTATACAATCTAGACTCTGTTAAGAAATAGAGCTTGAGGTTTGATCTCCAGTTTAGTGGTTGAGGATTTATTCCTTGACTGTGAGCTTGCCTTTGATATTGGTTATTCTTTTAACAGTATAGGAAATAAGCCTAAAATCTCTGGAATAGGTTATAAGTTATTGTCACATATTTCCACTCTAAAACTGGGGAAATAGCCACAGGATAAGTTTGGGGACCCACTGGACCAACTGTGAGAAGAGCCTGAGCTAGAAGTCCCTGGATCACCTGATCTTCATAAGGCCTTACTGTCACCGGTAGACCATGGTGACACTTTGGGTCTCCTAGAATTAGTGTAAGTTCAAAACCTGTGCACAAAAAAATACCCTAAAATTCTGATTATTTCTCTTTTCCCAAACCACAGTTACCCTGGTAAATGCTTGTAAAATTTTATAGGATCCCTTAATATAGAATTCTAGATTAGCGTTCTCCCCAACCCAACCTTATAACTACTTCATCCCTGTCTGTTTATTTGCATGTTTCTGATGAAAAATATGCCATAGTTCTTTTCCTTGTTCCCCTAAAGATAAGGCATTTTTCCTTGTTACCCTACATATCTTCCTTCAAGATTGTGGCTTTGGTTTTCTATAGTCCAACTATGATATGCCTAAGTGTAGATGTATCTATCCTTCTTTTTGTTCTCTGAATTCCCTGTATATGTACTTTGGTGCCTGGTATTAATTTTACAACTATCTCTGATATTATTTATCTACATATTTCTTATTCATTCTCTTTCTCTTACCCTTTTGATATTCCAATTATGCATATGTTACACCATTTGATATTGCCCAACAGTCTTTATCATTTCCACACCACAGCCTGATAATAATTATAGAATACTAGAGGCCAGATGCATGAAATTTGTGTAAGGGTAGGTGTTCAAAGCCCCGGCTGCCAGGACCTCTCTAGCCCTGGCTTCCAGGGCCCTGGCTCCCTTGTGGCCCTACCTCCCTCATGGCCCCAGCTGTCTCGTGTCCCCGCGCCCCCCTCCCGCACCCGCTTTGGTGCTGCCTATGTTCACTGCCACACAGCCCTGGTTCCCTGGTCCCATGAAGCCCCCCAGTTCAATCACCCCACAGAGGGTGGCCTGGGCCTCCCTCTTTGGGGCAATCACAGAGCCCCCTGATTGATGACTGCACTGACCAGTGGCCTGGGCCTCTTTCTGCAGGGTGATTGTGGGGCAATGGCAGGCCCCCTGACCCACCATTGGCTGGCCTGGCACGAGTGCGTGTCATAGGGTGGTCGTCTGGAAGGTTGTCTGGAAGGTCATTCTGCTGTTCGGTTGTTCAGTTGATTTGCATAGTACGCTAGTACGCTTTTATTATTATAGATAAGTTTATGTCACTCTTGTGTGTTCATCCTTACACCTGGAAAAAAAAATCTCAAATATAAGGTGTTCTTACTCTTGTAAAATTCTTCTTTCTTTATCAATATACTCTTACTCACTACTTAAGATCTTTTCCACACTGTTCAAACAGGGGGGGTTCTTTCTTACTTCAGCACATTTGCCCTTAAACTTTAGATTCTTGAAAGAGTTTTATCTTCCTATTAACATTGCTACCTGCCTTGCCTCCTTCAATTTTCACTTGAGGTATTACCTTCCCTGAAAGGCCATCCAAAATTATATCTAATGTAATTCAATCTCTCCAATTCCCTCCTCACTAGTGTATACATTTATTCTCCTCATAAAACTTACCACAATTACATTCATGCTTTTTTCTGTATTTATTTGTCTGTTTAATGCTTTGTTTTGCTCTGTTATAATTTAAGATCTAAGTATAACTTACTGAATTAATGAATACATGAAAGAATAAATTTATTTAAGATCAGGATGAGAAGTATCACTGCTTGAACCATTTACTTCATAGGCTAAGAAACTGAGGCTTAAAGTATTTAATGGATTTTTTCAGAATCTAAGAACAAATTTGTTTTAGAGCCGCAACTACAAATATGGTCTACTATCATTAAATTCTTTTTACCTCTGGATTTCTCCAATACGTCCTTACTTTCATATCATTGTATCTTTGACAAATTGTACTCAAGTGTCACTTTATTAGCTGCAGACTAAATATACCCTTTCTTATCACTATATGTCACCCTTCCAACCTTTTCTATAATTTTAGTCTTTTTAAACATATACTTTAGCAATACCTTAGGTTTTCCCATATAGCAACATAGCACTTCACTCATATCTTTAAAGATATTTTAGTACACTATTTTATTAAACTAAAATCTATGTACTTTCTATATAATATGTTGTTAACTGCCTTATACCATTGACATAAGACCTATATTTTGTGTTTTTCTTGCCCTTTGTTTTTCCCAAAATTGACTTTTCCATATGTATAAGAGCAATTTGTATGGGGGGTGTTCTTCTAATATCTAAGATGAAATCTAGTTAGCCTTCTGCATTACAGAGAAGATTAGTTGTATACACAGTCCAGGAGGTGAATTCACTGTACACTGCCATATTAGATAATTTTTTACTCCTTACACACGAAGGGGAATTGTGACTATAAAACCACCAAGTATCAATTGAAAGAGTCATGGCTATATTCAACTGAAGTTTATTGCATTATCTAGGAGCAATGTTCCAGGTGAAGGATGAGAGTAGTTTTTATTGGCTGTCGGCATCTTGCAGAAAGAATTAGTCAAGCATTTTTTGAGTTTGCTAATTACTTTGGTGCCCCCTTAATAACAAACTTACTGGTTCTTTGTTCCTTAATTTTTCTTGCTTCTTCAGCTAGTCATGATTCATTGGATGTCTAATAAGCAAGGGATTGTGCTAAATTATTTTCTCTTCAATGTCTTTAAGCATAAATAATAGCAGAGTTGGTTTTATTATTGTAACCTATAAATCACAAAACTGAGCCTCAGAGTTGAATAACTTGTCCAAAGTCATAGATGTAGTAAATGGCGTAACCAGGTTTGGAGTACAGAACAACTTTCTCCAAGTTTCATTTGCGTACATATTATGATAATCTGAAGTTGTGACAAAAAAATAGAAAAATTCTTTCATATAAACAGGTTTATACCAATTAAAACACATGGTAAAAGAAGTCAATATCTTTCTACAATTTTTTGAATGGCTGTAAAAGGCTGAATTTGCCATGGGGTATTGTCTTTTCATTGACTTCATAAACTCAAGTAATATCTCCAGAAAAATAAAGAATATGCTAATTGTCTAGTATGCTAGTTCATGTATATTACATAGAATAAAATATTATAGGTTACTTTTTATAAAATATGTTTTTATTGATTTTTTAGAGAGAGAGAAAGGGAGAGGGAGAGAGATGGAAATGTCAATGAGAGAGAAACATTGATTGGCTGCCTCCTGCAGACCACCTAATGGGGATTGAGCCCCAAACCCCGGCATGTACCCTGACCAAGAATCAAGTCAGTGACCTCTTGGTCAATGGGTTGACATTCAACCACTGGGCCACACCAGTTGGGATATAAGTTACTTCCATAAGGGTGCAGGTTGACTTTTTCATTATCAGTAGATGTTTTTCATTTGAATATCCTTTATATATTCACAATGTTTCCTATCTTATAAATCTTACATAAAAAAGAAGCTATATGTTTGTTTTACTAGAATACCATGTACTTACGGCATAAGCATGAAACCTGTGTTCAGTCAATCAGACCTACACTGGAGATTCCAGTGTGAAAAGGAGTGGCATAAAGAAGGACGTATTATCTATGGCATCATTTGAGCGAGGAAGATCAGAGAGACATCAACTAGCTGAGACAGTGGAGGGAGACACCACATGCCCAGCAATGGTAAAACTGGCTCTATATGATCTTAACAGAAGGCTATGTAATATGATTTGCACATAGTATCTGGTTATGCATTCTTCAAACCTGATTCCCTGTACTTCCAAAGGTTTTCCATGTTAATATCCTTTAATACATAGGTTTTCTTCCTAGACAGGATAGAATAGTTTCTGTTACTGTTAAACATAATTTTTAAAAAATATATTTTATTGATTTTTTTACAGAGAGAAAGGGAAACGGTTAGAGAGTTAGAAACATCACTGAGAGAGAAACATTGATCAGCTGCCTCCTGCACACTCCCTACTGGGGCTGTGCCCGCAACCAAGGTACATGCCCTTGACCAGAATCGAACCTGGGACCCTTGAGTCCGCAGGCTGGCGCTCTATCCACTGAGCCAAACCGGTTAGGGCTAAACATAAATTTTGACTAGTATAATTGCTAAAGATATTTATAGTAATTTTTACACATTAAGTAAAAATATGGCTACACTTGAAGGAAGTTATTAGAGAACAAAGAACACTTTCTTTAGTAGATATTCATTAGATGTATAGATTTCCTATAATATTTTTCTGTTAATAAAATCTTTCAAGCACATCAATTTAATTAGCCAAATGCTAATCTATCCTTAATACAGTAACTTGAAATTTAGAAATTAATAGTACGCAATGGTAAAGAGTAACATAATTTTCTACACCTTAAAATGTAAAAATAGTAACCAACTGACAAGATAATATAGTCAAGTGAAAATTTTATTAGAAATACATGAAATTTATATATTTCTTATAGGGTTGACAAACCCCCCCCCCTATTTTTTTATATAAGTTTCTAAATTTTTTATTCAAAGGAAAGGACAGGTTGACTTTAGTTGTGTGTCCAGGATCTGTGTTCCCACTTAGTATTCAAATTATTAATATATTTTTTAAAAAAGACTAGTCAACTGACCCAATTAGCATGAGTACTTCATTCTTCCATTGTTTCTTATAAAAACAAAAGGTAGTGTTTTAATTATTCTGTACCTGTATTCAGTGTGCACAAGTTTAGTGTAATTCCTAAAATCTGAACTCTAATTTGAACTCGTTGGAATCATTTAATACAGTTCTTGAAATCTTTTAAAATTAAAACTAATTCGCAGAACTTACTTCTTCACTTTCAATTTCAGCAACAGTTCGTCAAAATACTTTGTTCTTTTTTTACCTTAAAAGATACAGACTAGACAACTAATTAGAGGGTGATTTTCACCAGTAAGTTTTCTACAAACATCAGCTAAAATTCCAAGTTATTATTAAATATTTTTAGAAGACAGGTTAAACAAATTCCATTGGAAAAGTAATGTCATCAACTTAATTCTATATGGAATATCTGAATGGTAAATATATGCATATTTGTCTCTGACATTAATAAGACCAAATCACATTTAAAATATACCACCTATTTAAAATAACAGTTACATAGTTATATTTAGAAAAACAATATATGTAGATTATTTCTTCTAGTGCCAGTGTGCAACTTAATATGGTTTTCCTGCTCAAACTTATAATGATGTGTATCAGACAAATGTATAATCATATTTGAAATTATAATTAAATAACATTTCTAAACAAATATAGAAAGTATCTACTTTTAATGCATTCATATAACTAATACTCTTTAAATCTTAATTATTTGTTTAATATTTAAAGAAAATTAAGTTCAAAATTGTGTCTAAAGGCAAATATATTCCAAATCATCTTAAATTTAGGGTCATTAGTGATATTCATTTTAAAGTTGAAAAAAGAAGTAACTTTACTCTGAAATACTCTGTTCATGTAAGAGATGGAGGTAAGAGAAATTTATTTGGCATAATGCTGCAACAGATTGTAGTAGATAATTCTCTCAGGAAATCACCATCTAACGCTAACTTTTTTTGTAATCTCAAACTACAGTTGAGTTCTCATTATTTACTAAACCCACACTGCATTCTTATTTCTCTGCCTATTTTTATATGCATAATTTAATGTCATTTAAAAATATTATTTTATTGATTTTTTAGAGAGATAAAGAAAGGGAGGAGAGAGAGAGAGAGAGAGAGAGAGAGAGAGAATAGATCATCTGTCTCCTGCCTGTCCCCCACTGGCAATCAAGCCTGCAACCCGGCTGGTGACCTCTCAGTGCATGGGATGAACTCGACCAACTGAGTCACACTAGCCAGGGTGAATGTCATTTTAAATAAAATCTGACATAAAATTTACCCATAACTCCTCAGTCAGAAATGCACCCAGTTCTCTACACAGATTTTCCCTCGCAACTTGTCACATACCCGCTTTGTACTAATTTATGTTGGTATATGTTTCATCTAAGAGAGGTGTGTGTTACTCTGCAGCCACTAGCAATGTTTACATTTTCTGATTACAAGCAGTATCATGGCATCTATTACTGTACATTAACACCTGAGACATGTGGGTATCTATGAAGTTGCTTGAGAATCAATATTTTACAAATCTTGTCTTTAGATTAGATTTCAATAACATTTTGGTTTTAATTTCATATGTATACTTTCTAAAAGACATTACAAGCCAAAAACAACTATAAAAATAAACATTAGAAAGCTTAAAGGGACTGCTTACCCAGTCCTAGTGCAGTGAAGATCTTAGCCATGAAAATCCAGAGCTAGAAGAGAAAAAAATTGACTATATAGTGTATATTTTTTCTAACGCAGAAGATGAAAAAAGTCAAAAAGCAAATTTAGTTTAAAAATTGTAATGGCAGTGGCAGATGAATAACTACATCTAAACTATAACAAAACAATTCAATATTCATCAAAAAGAAAAGAAGCCAAAGGAAAAACAAGAAAACATAGAAAATTCATTAAACAGCAAAGTCAAATTGCTAACTATCATGAAAATATATTCAAAGTCACAATTAGTTACAGAAATAAAATGAGGATAAGATAGCAATCACATTCATTAGACTGCGAAAAAATAAAATAGAAGAAAAATATTAGTGAGGGTTGGAATGAAGGCACAGGGACACTCTTACCTATTGCTGGTGGACACTTTAAATCGGTATACCTTTGCAAATACAATGTGGCAACATCTATTAAAATTCAACAAGCAAAATAACCCCAGCCACTCACATATACATTATACCAGGCATCCATTATTGGGCATCTACTAATAGAAATCAAAAGATAAGGATTCAGGTGTATATATAAAATTATACTTAAGATTATACTTAAGATGCATTTTGAATAATGGTTGTAAAAAGTGAATGAAAACAAATGCCCATTAATAGAGCAATGGGTGACTCTATTAGGGTACAACCACATTGTCCACTGTATCTCTTATATTAAAGCTCAAATGGTTAACTTGTAGGATTTTTATGAGGAATGACTGAGGAAAATATGATGAAGAGAAATATTTATAGTTTAGCCCATGTTGGCAATATTTCTGTAAAAAGTAACAACAATAAAAAATCCTACATGTATGTTTGTGTATAGTTTCAAAACATAAGACACTCTGTAGATTCCATGTATGTGCCTAACTCCCTAAGTGGGGTGCACAAAAGGTTAGCAGGAAGCAGCCGTGCCTTTTATTATGGTTTTCTATAAGTCCTTCTACACCTACAGCCAAAGAATAATGGCCTCTGCTTTCATTCAATCTCCCAAATATTATGCAAAAGAACTTGCTGGCAGTCTCTCATCCAGAACCTATATGATAAATGTAGAGCTCAGCTTCTTCCCTTGAATCAGCAGTTATATGTGCATAGAAATAGCACAGAAGGATAATTACCATCCCTGTGGGGGTAGGGGAGGTTGGTGCGAATAGTAAGGGGGGGAGTTAAGGAAAGAAGAGGAAATGAGACAAGTTAACATAAGGAAACAACATTTGCTCTAAAAAATCCAGTATATAGTTACATAGTACAATTCAATTTATTGAAATCATTTATAGACATGTTTATATGAACAGAAACATGCAATATATACAGAATGTATGCGTATTTAGACATACGTGTATTTAATAAATTTCATAATATATTTATTTTTAAATTTTTTATTGTTGACACTATTGCAGATGTCCCTCATTTTCTTCCATTTGCCCACCTCTACCTCCCTCCTCCACCCTCCCTGGGCCCTCCCAACACTATTGTCAGTGTCCATGGGCTATACTAGTACATACATGTTTTTAATCCCTTGTCCTTCCTCTATCCATTACCCCAACCCCCTCCCCTCTGAAATCTGTCAATATGTTCCATGCCTCTGATTCTATTTTGTTTATCAGTTTATTTTGTTCCTTAGATTCCAAATATTATTGAGATCATATAGTATTTGTCTTTCTCTGACCAGCCTATTTCGCTTAGCATAATACGCTTCAGGTCCATCCATGCTGTTACAAAGGGGAAAAGTTCCTTCTTTTGCCCTGGCTGGAATTGCTCAGTTAATTGGACACCTGCCAGGGTTGCAGGATCAATACCCTGTGGGGGGTATGCAGGAGGCGGCCAATCTCTGGTGAGCTTTTACATCAATGTTTTTCTCTTCTCCATCTCCCTTCCTCTCTCTCTAAAAATCAACAAAAATTTTTTTTAAAAAAGAAGTTTCTTCTTTTTTATTCCATGCAGTATTCCACTGTGTACATGTACCACAGCTTTTTTATCTACTCATCTACTGACCTTGGCTATTGTCAATAACACTGCTATGAACATAGGGTGCAGGTATTATTTCTGATTGGTGCTTCGGGATGCCTAGGGTATGTACCTAGAAGTGGGATCACTGGGTCAAATCCTAGTTCCATATTTATTTTTTTGATGAAACTCCATACTATTTTTCATAATAGCTGCACCAGTCTGCATTCCCACCAAGAATGCATTAAGGTTCCCTTTTCTTCACATCCTTGCCAGCACTTATTTGTTGATTTATTGATGATAGCTATTCTTACAGATGAGAAGTGATACCACATTGTGTGTGTGTGTGTGTGTTTTAATATTTTATTGATTTTTCACAGAGAAGAAGGGAGAGGGATAGAGAGCCAGAAACATCGATGAGAGAGAAACATCAATCAGCTGCCTCCTGCACGCGCCCCACTGGGGATGTGCCCGCAACCAAGATACATGCCCTTGACTGGAATCGAACCCGGGACCCTTCAGTCCACAGGCCGACGCTCCATCCACTGAGCCAAACCAGTCAGGGCACCACATTGTGGCTTTAATTTGCATTTCCCTGATGATTAGTGACCTTGAGCATTTTTTCATATGTCTATAGGCCACCTGTGTGTCCCCTTTGGAGTAGTGTCTATTCAGGTCCTTTGCACTTTTTGGGGGGGATTGTTTGCCTTATTGGTGTTGAGTTGTATAAGTTTTCTATATATTTTGGAGATTAACTCCTTATCAGGTGAATTATTGGTGAATATGTTCTCACATATGGTGGGTTCCTATTTTGTTTGTAATCAATAGAGTTAGACTGAGTTTCAAGAATATCAAGTATATAATATCTGGTGAAGCAAATAGATTTCAGACTAAGGTGTAGAGTATGATTATGTTTTACAAAAAAAGAGATCAATGTAATTTGAAAAATAAAATGTTTGTGTGTTATGTGGTGTGGCTATATATATGAGTAATAGAGAGAGAAATGAAGATACATTGAGTTATCATCTTATAAATATATTAGTAATAAAATTATATTTTCAAGGTGCTATTTTAATTTCAGCATCCCCTGCCCACAAAAATAAGAAACATTGTACATTTATGCATAGATTTTAGATATATGCTCTGATCATCTATAGCATACAGTTGTCAGTATTAGTATTAAACAAGAGGCCCGGTGCACAAAATTTGTGCATGGATAGGGTCCCTAGGCCTGGCCGGCGATCAGGGCCGATCTGTGGGGCGACCAGTGGGGCGATTCGGGGGCCCCACTGGCACCCGCCTCAGTTAGCCTGGGGCTGGCGGGCTGGGAGCAGCTCTTGCATTGACCATCTGCCCCCTGGTGGTCACTGCATGTCATAGCGACCGGTCTTTCCATTGGTTGTCCTGCTGTTCCATAGATTTGCATATTAGGTTTTTATCATATAGTATGTCACAAGAAAGTCTATTAATCTTATGACTTTCAAACATATGTAACATAATAAATGCTCTGACTACACCAATTGCTTTTCTTAATTAAATATTTATTAAGTTCTAGTCACCATGTCTTTTGAAATCATAAGCTCATTTGAATTGAGTTAAGCACACAAGTTTTCTGTACATAGATTCATTTAAAAATTTCATACAAAATGAGTAACTGACAGCTGAGAGTGAAAAGACATGGGTTTTTGCCAACAGCTGTGTTTGATTATTTTTATTTGAAAACTGATGATGGAGTGCCCATTAAAACACATGAAGATTAACATCCGAGCCCGATTTTCTTTAAGTGATAATACTGCAGCCACAAAAGACTGTGGATGAACCCCAGGAATGAAGCACCAAACAGACATATACTTTTCACCTCAGTATAAAAAAATAATAATACAAGTTCCTGCAATTAACAGAGTCCTGGTACCACTTTGTAGACATGTTTATCCACCTGAAAGTCTCAAAAGAATTGTCATTGAGTAAAGTCATTGAATGTAATTGTGTTTCAAATTATGACCTATTTTTATATATTACATATGTCATACATATTCATGTACATATTTTAAAATTACATTAATGCATATACACACATGCACATGTATACAGATGCTGACAAATACATTACTTTAAAAGATAATTTTTTTATACTCATAACACTTATCATGGTTACTTCAGGTCAGCTATTATATTTATATGTGGCTGGGTGTATGTTCACATATGTATACATTTGTGTGTGTGTGTGTGTGTGTGTGTATGTATGTGTGTGGTGTGAATCCATTTACCTTATTATATAGTAACTAGAGGCCTGGTGCGTGAAATTCATGCACAAGGCCGGGGGGGGGGGGTGTCCCTCAAGCCCAGCCTGCACCCTCTCCAATCTGGGACTCCTCAAGGATCACCGGGATCTGGCCTAAACGGGCAGTCTGATATCCCTCTCACAATTCAGGACTGCTGGCTCCCAACTGCTCTCCTGCCTGCCTGCCTGATTGCCCCTAACTGCTTCTGCTTGTCAACCTGATCACCCCCTAACCACTTCCCTGCCAGCCGGATGGATGCCTAACTGCTCCCCTGCTGGCCCAATTGCCCTTGACTGCCCTCTCCTGCCGGCCTGGTCTCCCGCAACTGTGCTCCCCTGTAGGCCTGGTTTCCCCAACTACCCTCCCCTTCAGGCCTGGGTCCCTCCCCCCCAACTGTCCCCTACTGCAGGCCTGATGGCCCCCAACTGCCCTCCCTTTCAGGCCTGGTCCCTCCCAACTGCCCTCCCCTGCAGGCCATCTTTGACCACATGGAGGAGGCCATCTTGTGTGTTGGAGTGATGGTCATTTTGCATATTACTCTTTTATTAGATAGGATATAACTTTTAAAAAGCAGAAATAAAATGTGTAAAATGTTAGTATTTTCTACAACATATTGATGCTATATAAAATTTATAAAAAAGATATTTTCCTAATGTCAGTTTCTATCTGAATGAACCTGTAATGTATCAGAAACCTAAATTTTGCAATTTTCATGTGCATGTTATAACATATTATAAAACATTGGATTAAATTAAATAGCAATGATTAAGTAAATATTCATTGAATTTACAAGATATAAATCACACAGAGAAATTTGAGAAATATAATATGGAGAGCAAAAATCTCAAAAATTTAAGAAAATACAACCTTTTTACATATTTATAGGGAAAAGAAAAAAAAATCACAACATATAAACTGACCAAAGCCCCAAAACCAAGTGAGAAAGGCAGTCATGTTTTTGTTGTTGATTAAAATCACCTTAAATGCTAAGAAGCAAGTATCCTATATAATAAAGAGCTAATATGCTAACTAGACTGAACAGCAGAACAACAGTCCAGGCGACCTTCTGGACGAAGCCGGGGCTGCCAGGGGCTGCTGAGGCTGTGAGGGGCGGCCGAGGCAGCTGGGGCCGCGAGGGCTGAGCTCCTTGCACAAAGTTTGTGCATCAGGCTTCTAGTTCTATATATGAAACGAAGATTAAAATATCTAGATAAGGTGTTTCACACCTGGGAGTTATAAAATAGTGCTTATCTCAATATTTTGATGGTAATTTGAGTTCAGATAGAGTTTAAAAGAAAGTGATTTATGATCATGAAAAGATATTGCTTCGGAAAGATTTTAAATGGGTTTTCCAGCCCAGGGAACTGCTGTTTATTCGATTAGTGGTGACACTGAGTAAGTAAGCAGGTGGACGTTTACTTTTCTTGTTGACATTTTAAAAAATGATAGATCCTGGCAAAGGTACTTAAAAGAGATTATTGAAACCAATATATAAAATCATCCATATTCTTTTGTCTAGTTTCTCTTATCATCTCTTGTTCTTTTTATCTGTTTTGCTGTACTCAAATTACTATCAGTATTCATGATTTATTAATAATTTCTTATTGATTTCTAAGTTAACATAAAGGTTTAAAATAAATTTGTCCATCTGTGTGCATATTAACTAATTATACATTGATATTGCAAACTTGGCTTGTCTTTCTGACTTGATTTAAATGTTGATGTGTAGAGACTGGAGCCACACAGAATAGCTTCTGAGGAATACAAAAATACATAGGCATTGTTGATCCACCTCAAGTAAATGGAGGCCTGGCCTGTGTTGCTCAGTGGCTGAGCATCAACCTATGAATTAGGACAGGAGTCCTCAAACTATGGCCCGTGGGCCACATGCAAATACAAATATTGTATTTGTTCCCGTTTTGTTTTTTTACTTCAAAATAAGATATGTGCAGTGTGCATAGGAATTTGTTCATAGTTTTTTTTTAAACTATAGTCCGGTCCTCCAACGGTCTGAGGGACAGTGAACTGGCCCCCTATTTAAAAAGTTTGAGGACCCCTGAATTAGGAGGTCATGGTTTGATTCCTAGTCAGGGCACATCCCTGGGTTGCAGGATCGATCCGCAGTTTGGGGCATGCAAGGGGAAGCCAACCAATGATTCTCTTTCATCACTGATGTTTTGATCCCTCTCTCCCTTTCCCTTCTTCTCTGAAATAAATAAAAATATATTTAAAAATTAAAGGGGAATAATAAAATCAAAAGAAATAAATTAAATAATTCTCTT
This sequence comes from Myotis daubentonii, assembly GCF_963259705.1. NCBI lineage: Eukaryota > Metazoa > Chordata > Mammalia > Chiroptera > Vespertilionidae > Myotis > Myotis daubentonii. Next base: position 166,886,147 of record NC_081841.1, read on the forward strand.
TACTAACATATGTGCATCAGCAATTAAAACATCTGCAAAGAAATAGATGTGGAAAAATGGCTAAGAATTAACAACTGATTCATTATTATTATTTTCAAAAAGTAAATTAGTAACTATATGTTCTAGGCAACGTTCCGAAGACAACTAAATGCACTGCATCCACACTGACATAATGCATAAGCAAATGCATCTTCATAAAAACCAATTATACATTGAATTTGATGAAATATATATATATTGTAGAGGCCCAGCATGCAAAATAGCACTGCCCTGCCCACTCGTGCATGCCTCGCTGTGCTGGCCTTGCCACCCGCCTGCCGGCCACCAGCCTTGCTGTGATCAGAGCCTGTGGGCTGCAGACCAAGAGGTGCTCCATGCACTTAATGGTGACCGGTTGTTTGATTGTTACAGCATTACGGTGTTACAGCGTTACGGCACTGACTTTTTATAACAGAGATTTTTAGACTTTATGAACTTTAGGAAATTTGTATTCCTATCAGAAAGCTAAATACATTTCAATATGAAATGTATAAAAATAGTAAGTTTTAAAAAAATAAATCTTCTATCATCTTCTAAATCATGTCAGAATATCATAGTCTTTCTCCATGTAAGCAGCAGCTCCTTTCATTGGACATTTCTCATTTGGTTCTTCCCCAAAATCTCCCGAGATTCTGCTTTCCTTTTCTCTCAAACATATTCTAATACAGATGGTCCCTAACATAAGATGATTAGACTTGATAGTGCAAAAGCAAATCACATAATAAATTACATGAAATATTAAACACTTTATTATAAAATAGTCTTTGTGTAAGATGATTAGGCCCAACTGTTGGCTAAAATAAGTGTTTGAAGCCCATTTAAGGTAGGCCAAACAAAACTATGTTCAGTAGGTTAGATGTATTAAATGAATTTTTGAGTTATGGTATTTTCAATTTATGAAGGGTTTATCAGAATGTAATCCTTCTGTGAATTGAGGAGTACTGTATAAAACAAGGCAAATCACTGGGTTTGGCCTAAAATTTGGCCACTTTAGAAGTTGTTTTCACTGAACATATTTGCAATCCAGGTTGCAGAGCTGAGTGGATAACCTAACATCCTCCAATAGTATTTCTCATACTTTTATAAATCACATCAAGTTAAAATCTAATAGAAGTATTTAGTGAATAATTATGGAGGGAGGAGAGGAAGAAAAAAATTTAAGAAATAAAGAAATCAATTACTCAAACATTTTGGTTGTAGATTTAGAATTTATATAGAACCATAAAAATTTTTGTGTAGTAATATGCAAATATTTTCAAACCATACTTGTACAATTCAAAAAGATGACACAAAGCAACAAACTCTGCTGGTAATGACGGACCTCAAGTTGAAATATACCCTAGCCTAAAGTCATCACAGGGCATAAATTCTGCTGGTAAATGTATTAAAATATGTCTTCTCCCATTCTAGCTATAAATATTAAATGACAGATTAATGTTATAGGATTAATGAATATACATACAACATTTAACAGGTTTTCTTTTATTTACATCCTAAAATGAATTCTGATAACCGACTTGAATTCCACCTTTTTAAAATCAAATTTTATTTAATGTTACCATTATTAGTTCCAGTTACATAGACAGATATTATTACAAATGGGCCCAGGGTCCAGGATTAAGAAACAAAATATAAGTAAGTAAAAAGAATTAGGGGAAACTGTATGGGAAAGTGGTTAGATAATTGAAAAAATAAGGAACCCTATTTCATTCTTTACATTAAAAATAAAACAAAATGTATCAAGGCTTTAACATAAGTAAATATTAAAGCATGGAGGTTAAAAAATAATCTTTGGGTTGAGGAAACCTTTTAAAACTAGTCATAAATCCATAAGAAACTAAAGAAAACATTGACACTACCAATCTACATTCTTACCAGCAGTGAATCAGGTTCCCTTTTATTTAAAGTCACTATGGAAAATAGTCGGGCGATTCCTCAAAATATTAAGAATAGAGTTACCATATGATCCATCAATCCCTCTCCTGGGTATGTACCCAAAAAACTAGAAAACATGTATTCACAAGATTTATGCATCCCTATGTTCACTGTGGCATTATTCATGGCCAAGACATGAAGACAACCAGTGTCCTTTTATAGAGGACTGGATAAAGAAGAGGTCGTACATATACACAATACAAAACTATTCAGCCTCCCGAAAATACAAAATACTGCCATTTGCAACAATATGGATGATCCTTGAGAATATTATCTCAAGCAAAATAAGTCAGTCAGAAATAGTGAAGAACCATATGATTTCACTTATATGTGGGATATAAAACTGAAATTCATGGATACATACAACAGTGTGGTGGTTAGCAGAAGGAAGGGGTATGTGGTGCAGGATGGAAGGAGCTTAATGTATGGTGACAGAAATTGGGTGGTGGGTACACAGTACAATATACAGATCTTGTATCATAGAATTGTTTACTTGAAACCTATATGACCTTATTCACCTATGTTACCCTAATAAATTTAATAAAAAATATTGATATATTCAAATATAAATGCAAATAGAAGAAAGCTCATATACAGAGGGAAAAGGAGAAGGACAAAGAGGAGAAGGACAAGGACAAGGAGCAGGCGGAGAAGAAACAGTGCTTATTGAGATAATCAATAATAAGAGAGGAAGGGGCTTTTAAGGTTAATAAAGAGTTTGACTTTGACTTTGTTCCCATTAGACTGTTGATGTAAGAGCAGTGATTGGATAATTATAAGATTTAGGAGAGCTAGGGACTCAAGATGTAAATGTTATAGTCACTAGCACTTTGAGAGCATTTAGAACGTGGAACTTCAAGAGATTTTATAGAGAAAAGAGATATCCTGAAAACAGAGGCCTGTGTCACTCAAGTATTCAAAAGCATGAATTAAAAAAAAAAATCAGCAAGATGAACTGATGAGAGCCCCATGAAAGAGGAGGTGGAGCAGAAGTGCAGGGTATCCCAGTGGTGATGAGGAAGGAAAAATCACCTTTCTCAGTGCTGGTGTGTTTTATGGTATATTTTAAACTACTTCGTGGATTATGTTGTATCAATCATATTAATTAGAATAAAAGTTTACATGCTTTGTACATCTTTCTGACAACTAATTATGCAGATATTTCAATTTAGTCCTTTGAGAAAGTATGTGATTTTCCAGAGTTTGCAACTAGTAAGGCTGAAAATGTTCCTGCCAGTCATGATTTTAGTATTTTTGTGTATTTGAATGAATTTTTAAAATATGCACCCCGTTTATATGTTTAAAAAATAAGCAAGCTTAGAACTGACAAGCAGGCCTTAATTTTCTCCTCAGCTTGACTAAACTTATGCCAGATTCTTCCTAATTTTAGGCTCCTAACCTATCTTTTCTTAGAGCATTTAATTTGAAAAAAAAACAAAAAACACAAAACAAAACAAAATAAAAAACAACAACAACCCTGAGAATAGTAATTTCTTTCATTGTCCCTTTGAAATGTAAGTTTTCTTACAGCTTCTTGCCAGCTTTTCAATGCAGAATTGTCTTTCTCAAGGATTTGGGAGCCATCTCTTTAAAATGAAGTCACTAAGAAATATAGCGCCCCTCTCAGTTTCTATGGAAAGATAGGATCCTAATTTCAATAAGCTATTCTGTTAGAAAATATAGATGGAATAATTACATCTGCCAACATCCTCACAGTGTCATCAAATACTTTTCCAATAGCCCAGCCCAGTGCTTTACAACTCCCTGCCCTTTGTTTCAATAACATTGAGTTCAACCTATCTCCTCCTACTGCAACAGCCTGGAATGAAATCTTCCTTGCCTATTTAACTCAGTCTAGCACAATTTCTCTTTGATAGGACACAGATCATTCCAACCCCCTTGACATTCTCCTTTGCTCCTCCTGGTATCAATTTAGATTTTCTCATTGATTTTTCAGGATGCAAAATGTCTTAAAGCTTCTTTCAGAAACATAGAGATATCACACACACCCACACACACACACACACACACACACACACACACACACACACCCCCACACACCTTTATAAGCAGGGCTTCCATGATTATTACCAGAGAGTTAGGGACTCTAGAGTTCCTATACCAGTGCAAGAGCATTCTGCACTGACTTAATGTGATGTGTGTGTCCCGGAACAACCAATTGTAGAATGTGGTCATTCCAGAAAGTAAACAGAAGTAACAGCAGGAAGATATAATTAATATACTCAAAAAATTAAATAGTATGCATTTTTTTTTACTTAAAATATTGGTAGCATGTGGTCACTTCTTTAATAAAACTGCAGAAGTTATTTTTTTTACTTGTTAATTATATAGCCATATGATTAGTTGCTCACAATATAATTTCTAAAAAGCTACTTTGGGCAAAATTCATGAGACTTTTAAAGATTATTGATGAAAATGGATTTCCAGGAAAAAATATTAAATTATCCCACTAGCTAAAAATTAAAGGGTGCCTATCATCCCATAACTCAGGAGCATTAGGCATTGCCACATACAAAAATGACTGTACCTCTAGTTCTGGGACTATAAATAGTAGCGCAGATTTTAAAAAGGCATCCTACAAAAAACAGCTAGAAAAATTTTTGCTGAACTTATGAAAATATGTTCAGAAAATCACACTGAAGAGAATCTGCAAACAAGAATCATAAAAGGATAATGACCACTCTAGCTGTCCTGAGTGAATCTCACCTGCCTTCAGAACTAGGGCACTTTTATTGGGGTAACAAGACGGGAAACAAGACGTTGGGCAGGTCTCCTTGTGGAGAATTAAGGACCAGACACTCCTTCCACCCCATTACACACATGAAACCAACACATAAAATGCTATAGCTCTGGGACTGAGTGGACCAGAAACAAATCTCCCCATTGACAGAAAAGGAAATAGGATGTTTCTCTGACTTGGTTGAGGTGTAAGATCCTACATGGGCAACTTATAAGTATAGGCCCATCTTCAAACGAACTTGAGTTTAAAATTCTTGAATGGCTCAGGAAAACAGGCTATGAAAATTAACATTAATTTCTGAGTAATGATAACCCTGGAGTGGCCCAAACAATAAAGAAAAGTTACTTGGAGGTAGCCATCCTAAATCCAAGAAAAATTACATTTCCCCAGATAACACAATACTGATCATGACCTCACCACATTGATAAATCATATAAATAAATAAGACAACTTGAGTGAAAATCAATAGTAAAAATAATCTGTGGTTTCGGGTCCCTGAAACCCAGATAAGTTACTCTAAGATATAACTATAAGTAGTCAAACAATTCTTTCATATGGTAAATACTAGTGGCCTGGTGCATGAAATTCATTCACATTAAAAGGGAATTAATTAGAGGAAATATTTTAATCTTGCTATTTGCCCTTTCTCTATAATAGAAGTGTCAGAGATTAAATAAAATTAGTAAAATGTATATGAAAATCTCCCTCCTGTCAAAGTCTGGGGTGCGCCGCGGGACCCAGAGTCAAGTCCCCATACACCTGTGCATGCCGAGAAATCACTTGAGACCCAGACCCGGCTGGCTGCCCACCCGTCAAGCCCCCTCTCCCCCCGACTCAGCGTCACATCAGCGCTGGGCGGGGATACTCGCAGGCAGTTTTATGTCCCTGGCCAGGGATGCAGGCAGGCAACTTCACCTCAGCATTGGGCAGGGACACATGCAGGCAGTGTCATGTTAGTGCTGGGCAGGCCTCTGCGTGCGTCTGCCAGAGACGGCTTCCAAGCCGGGCTGCACGGGGCCGGGCCGTGTGGAGGCTTTCCTGGTGATAGCAGTTGCCGCCCACCTGCTCCTGCTGTGCATGCCGCCTGCTGAGTGGTCATGATGTGACGGCATCCCGGATAATTTGCATATTCCTCTATTATTAGTATAGATTGGAAAGAAATGCTTCTATTAAAAACGCTAGAAATATTTATTTAAAAACATAATTTCTAGAAATAATAACTATATATAAAGATTGAAATAAAAAATCAATTGTGTGGATTAAATGAGGATTTAAATTATGCTAAAGGAAATAATAGTTAACTGGAAGATATTTGAATTAATCAAAAAATATACATGGAGAAAAATAATGAGAATATCAAAGGAAGTCTAAGATGTTTAGGGATAAAATTAGTAAATTCAACATGTATCTAAGAGAGTTACCAGAAGAGAGTAAATGCCAGAGTAGGATGTCATGTTTAAGAATGTTTTTAAAGATAACTGATTTAGGGAGTAAAACTAATAACAAGTAGAATTAGAAAGAAGTGGAAGGAAGGAAGGTAGGAAGAAAGGAAGGAAGGATATGTAGAACTGGAAAACAAAAAAATGTAATCAACTGAAAAAAAGGCTACAGTGTCCCCCTTCTCCCTTATTCACAGAAGATATGTTCCAAGTTCCCAGTGGATGCCTGAAACAACAGATAATACTAAATCCTATGTATACTATGATTTTCCATGCATACATACCTATGATAAGGTTTAACTTATAAATTAGGCACAGAAAGAGATTAACAATAGCTTCAATAAAATAGAACAATTATAACACAGTGTAATAAAAATCATATGAATGTGGCATTATTAAGTAAAATAAGGCTGCTTTAACATAAGTACTTTGATGCCATGGCAGTTGATCTGCTAACAGAGATGACTACTAAGGGATGAATGGTTGGGTGGTGTGTATACCAGCATGGATATACTGGAAAAAGAGATGAATCATGTCCAGGGGCAGACAGAGCAGGATGACACAAGATTTCATCTATGTCAGAATGTTGCTCTATTTAAAACTTGTGTGATTTTTTTCTGGAATTTTCAATTTAGTATTCGTGGATTGTGGTTGAGTGCAAGTAACTGAAATCAGAGAAAGCAAAACCACCATGGTTTAGCAGGAACTACTATAATTTAACTTAGGACATATTGATAGTTCACACCACAAAAATATTAAAACCAGAAGACAGTGAAAAAAAATACTCTCAATTGTTTGAAGGAAGTAACTTTCCACCTAGTAGACACTATGGTATTCTATCCAGATCCCACTTTAATAATGGCCTTGTCCTAAGTTCCCCTTACCAGAGCCATAAATTTTTTTTTTAATATATTTTATTGATTCTTCACAGAGAGGAAGGGAGAGAGACAGAGAGCCAGAAACATAGATGAGAGAGAAACATCGATCAGCTGCCTCCTGCACATCTCCTACTGGGGATGTGCCCGCAACCCAGGTACATGCCCTTGACCGGAATCGAACCTGGGACCCTTCAGTCCGCAGGCCGATGCTCTATCCACTGAGCCAAACCGGTTTTGGCGAGAGCCATAAATTTTAATGATTTTCTTTTTTATTGTAAATTATGTTTGAAAGTATGTGAAAGGGTTTTGGAGTGACCCAGACAGAGTTACCTTTTAAAATCAGGATCAAACAATTCATTCAGAACCTCAAAAGGGCATATAGGTACAACAAAATAGGGTTCAAAATATCTATACATATGAATTCATCCTAAATAAGATCAATTTGATTCACATATTATTATTATGTAGTTTTTGTTTTTCAAAATAAAAAATATAGGTTTTTAGGTTAATATCACAATATTTATTGTTATAATTGCATACCATATTACATTAGAAATGACTACGTAAATCCTTTAAGTAGAAAGTACCACACAATGTTCTCAAAGGGGAAACCTACAGGAGATACACTACCTCCATTCCTTTGACTAAGGCGTAGCTACAGTTGTGAGACATTAGAAACCTGGCTGACTTGATAGGGAGTCAGAATACAAGAGCATAGTGGGCATGTGCGTCTTCCAATTTGGGACTCGCCATACATTCCCCTGTGTGACTGCACATGGCAAGTAAGGAATAGAGAAGCAATGTTAAATGCAGTACGTGGATTAATTGGCCAGAGCATAGCCTGCCAGGCCCATGAGTCTTCAACTTCAGATTAAAAAAAAAAGCTACCTAAAAACTTTGGAGCCTCAACTTTGTTGAGCTCCTAATTCTAGGAGCACTGGAATTTCCAATTAAGAAAGTCTTAGAGGGGGTATAAAAAAATCAAAGGCAACCAGTGGCACTGGATATCAGAACATGAGCATATTGTTTAAAAGGAAAATTCCAACCACTTTCATGATTAGAGGTTGGAGATTGATCTCAATGGCAAGGAATATAGTGAGTGACACAACTTCACTAAAAGATGATAGCAGACCAAGAAGGAAATGAGTGTTTCAAGACAGGTCAGTATAAGAGTTGGAATCTTTCAGACAGACACACAAACAGTTAAGAATGAAGTTAACATGACTAGTTACCTTATATACGCCACCACGGCTTCGTCCGGAAGGTCATCTGGAAGGATGAAGGATGTCTGGAAGGACATCAGGTCTAATTAGCATATTATGCTTTTATTGTTATAGATAGAAACCACACCATGCCTCTATTTAATAACTTAGTCATTCTTAGTTGTATATATTTTAATTTTACATCCATACCTTTTAATTTATACCACTGTAATTTTTTTTTATTTATATGGAAAACTCTTTAAGATTGTCAGTCTAAAAAGTAGGGTTAGCCAGTAACAAAAAGTATTATTATGCCTTTTATAGATATATTCCCTGAGTAGTGTTATATATGAGAATCTTATGGACACTGAGTAGCAGTGTCCTAATTGAAATTAAGACCCCTAAGTAGGGAAATTACTAATTTCACAATTTTACCATGAATAGTTAACTGGAGTTTTCTAAATATTAAATGTACATTCTATCTCTGTGTGTGTGTGTGTGTGTGTGTGTGTTAAATTCCCTCATGAAAATGACTAACATTTGTTCTTTTCCTATACAAGGAGAAAGAATAAAAGAAAACAATGAGATAAGTAATAAGATACAGAAATAAGAACCCAAGCCAGTAGGGAGAAAAGGTGAGAGAGAGAGAGAAAGAGGTGAGTATTATTTATAGGTACATTTTTAGAGTGTTTTTGAGAGCAGAAGGCTAAATTTTCCAAGTATTTGTGGAAAATCAAGAAAATCAGATTATGAAGTGGAGGAGCTGGTAAACTATAGGTCCTAAGAATCTATCCTCAGAGGATAAGCCTTTACAAAACCAAAAACACTTTTCTAAGAAGGAATTCAGACACATAAAGAAGGCAGTAAAGAAAAAAGTAAAGACAGCTGCTTCTTTACATCCTGGTGGTCTTTCACACTTTGCGGCCACTGACACAGAGGTACTGAGGAAGATCAAAAGAACACTGAACAAAAATAAGATCAAAACAAATGTCACCACACACTCTCTTGACAGCAGGGTCCAGAGCAGAGTCCCTCTAACTTTTTCAAGCTCCTTAGGCTGCTAAGAAATGTAGCTGTGAACACACTCTTCTTATAACTCAGACATCAACAAACTCAATGGGAATGTGCCAAAGCTGTATCTCTATGGATGCACACTTAGAAATTAGACATGTTCACATCACATCCTGTCATTATTTGAAACAATGATTTTAAAGTATAGAAATGGTATATCCTCAGGTTTTCAATTAAGTGATGAAAGTAAATTTTGTCATGCAAATTTTCAAATGTTATTTATTCTTTATAAGAAAGAAAAATAAGAACAGTTCACTGACAACAGCCACAAAGCATCTTGGTCAACCATATTTCAAATAAACCTCAGAATCACAGGGAAAACAAATAAAATTCAGTAGCATTAAACACCAGTGTGCCTAGACATCCTCAGGCCTAAGGACTACATTTAAAAGACTGAGTTAAACTCATGTGCTGGATACTTTATCTATAAACCTTCTTACATGTTACATCATAATATTACATTTAGTAAGCCTTATAAAATATTATTTGAAAAATAGTATACGCATATTTTAACCTAAGGTGAGCCAAGACATTTCATTCATAGCAATTACAGAAAGATAAGATATATTTTAGTTATAAGATAATATAAATGATAGCTGTTTAAAGTGTAACTAAAGAAATATTTGAATATGTTTAGACTAGTATTTTGGTACTTCTTCCCACTCTTGGATAATTTCATATTTGCTCAGACAATCTTGTGACAAAAATCATTTCATGTATAGGTGCATCATGGGTCCTGGTCACTGAACCTGTAGTAGCTACAGATGATGGAAAATCTCACCATATGCCATGCTAGTGAATCACTAAAAATCTCAGCTATGATCCAGTTATAAAACGGGGAAAAATAATATAATCATTGAATTTAAAAAGAAAAATAAAGTGATACAAATAATGGTCATATTTTTATAAGGACATCTACTTATCTTCACTTATAGTAAGAAAATATATACACTGAAATAAAAATTTTTACTCATCATTTTGAAAAATAAAATATAACTGATGACTTGTTTGGGTTTGTGTTCTAAAATATATACAGTGGGTGACAGGATACATGAGGATTTAGCAGTGCACTCAAAATACAAAGGCACATACCCTGATATAGCAAGACTCCTACTATTAATAGCTAATGAATATTGGATATTAACTACCTGCTAGACACTGATTTCACTGCAAAGAACTAGCACATTTGCATGTAGCTTTTATGGTGATAGTATTTTTGTCCCCATTATGCAGAGGAGTTAACTGATACTTACAGGCAAAAAAAGAAGTCCCAAAATAGTAACAGTTCACATAATGAATAAAAACAGGTGTGAAAATAAATTATAAATTATTTTATATTCTGATATAAGTAATTCCTAGAATATATAAAGTAAAATGATAAAGCAACTTAAGAAAGACTGTATATCCTTGAACATATCCTATATAATAAAAGGCTAATATGCAAATTGACCAAATGGCAGAACAACTAGTTGCTATGATGCACATAGACCACCATGTGGCAGATGATTAATGCAGGAGCTTCCCCCTGGTGGTCAGTGCACTCCCACAAGGGGAGCACCACTCAGCCAAAAGCCAGGTTCATGGCTGGCGAGTGCAGCAGCAATGGCAGGAGCCTCTCCCACCCCTGTAGCAATGCTAAGCCTAAGCCATCAGTCAGACATCCCCTGAGGTCTCATGGACTGCAAGATGGTACAGGCCGAGCTGAGTGATCTCTTCCTCCCCGCCTCACTGAGTGTACAAATTTCGTGCACCAGGCATCTAGTTTGCATATAAAAGCAGAAATTATCTCTAAAAGATGACTAGGGTAAATGAGAGAAATTTAGGAGGTAGATATTTTAAGTATACATTTTATATTTTTACTAGGGGCCCGGTGCATGAAATTCGTGCACTGTGTGGCGGGGGGAGTGTCCCTCAGCCCAGCCTGCCCCCTCTCACATACAGGGAGCCCTCAGGCGTTGACCCCCATCACCCTCCAATCGCAGGATCGGCCCCTTGCCCAGGCCTGACACCTCTGGGCAGGGGACACTCATTTTCCCCCATCACTGGTTCTGCCCCCAGCCCAGGCCTGATGCCTCTGGCCCAGGTGTCAGGCCTGGGCAGGGGACCCCCAGACCCCTCCGATTGCTGGCTCTGCCCCTGTCCCAGGCCTGATGCCTCTGGCCCAGGATTCAGGCCTGGGTAGGGGGCCCCCCTGTCTCCCCCATCACCGGCTCCGCCCTTGCCCAGGCCTGATGCCTCGGCCAGAGGCGTCGACCCCCATCACCCTCCGATCGCCTGATCGTCCCCTTGCCCAGGCCTGACACCTCCGCCAGAGGTGTCAGGCTTGGACAGGGGACCCCCATCTCCCCCCGATCACTGGCTCTGACCGCCACCCAGGCCTGATGCCTCTGGCCCAGGAATCATGCCTGGGCAGGGGACCCCCAACTCCCTCTGATCGCTTGCTCCATCCCCCTGCCCAAGCCTGATGCCTCTGACCCAGGCTTCAGGCCTGGGCAAGGGGACCATCATATTCCCCCAATCCCCAGCTCCGCCCCCCGCCCAGGCCTGATGCCTCGGCCAGAGGAGTTGATCCTCATCACCCTCCGATCGCCGATCTCCGGATTGGCCCCTTGCCCAGGCCTGAGGCCTCTGGCAGAGGTGTCAGGCCTGGGCAGGGGACCCCCAGCTCCCCGCGATCTCCCGCTCTGCCCCAGCCCAGGCCTAAAGCCTCTGTCCGAGGCCTTAGGCCTGGGCAGGGCACCCCCAGCTCCTCGCAGTTGCAGGCTCCGCCCCTGCCCAGGCCTGACGCCTCTGGCAAAGGCATTAGGCCTGGGCAAGGGATTCCAACTCCCCGCAATCTCCCGCTCTGCCCCTGCCCAGGCCTAATGCCTCTGGCCGAGGCGTTAGGCCTGGGCAAGGGACCCCCAGCTCCCCGCGGTTGCAGGCTCTGCCCCTTCCCAGGCCTAACGTGTCTGGCCTAGGCGTCCGGCCCGGGCAGCGCGGACCCTCAGTGGCAGCGGCCCTGCGATCATGGGCTCCGCTTTAGGCCCAGGCAAGGGACCCCTAGCTCCCGGGACTGCCAGCTTCAACCGTGCCCAGCTCCCATCGGTGGTTCCACTCTTACTACCTGCTATCACTGGCCAGGGCGGCAAAGGCTCCCAATTCTCTGATCATGGCTGGGGAGCAGGGCAAAGGCGGCCCTGGGGGCCACCTTTGCCCTGCCCCCCAGCTCTTAGCTCCCCCCTGGGTTTCTGATCACTGTCAGTGGCAGGGGGCTTCTTCCTGCTTTCCCTTTCGCCTCCCTAAATTGTGCCTACATATGCAAATTAACCGCCATCTTATTTGGAAGTTAATTTGCATATAGCCCTGATTAGCCAATGAAAAGGGTAGCGGTCGTATGCCAATTACCATGTTTCTCTTTTATTAGTGTAGATATTTAAGGGCATATAGATATCAGCTCTAAGCCATATAAGTTAATGAAAATGCCAATACTTCTCAATTTTAAAAAAAGTGTTTTCTTGCAACTTATGGTTTTATTACATACCTGTATATCCTAAAATTAAATATTCTGTTTTTAATTTTACATGTTTTTTAAATGATGTGACAGAAACTGCTTACTTCCCCCTTCTTTCTGTTAGAATAGCCACATCCAACACCACACACATGCAGCCCCCTGAGTACAAATAGAACATAGAGACCACATTAATGATTCTCCCTTACAGACCATAAAACTAGTTTCTCACTAGTGAAGTGTGACCAAATTGTTGTGTGTGACTTACAACACTAGGAGAAGAGTGTTTGCTCTCTACTATCTTTTGCTTTTTCTGATGAAGATTAAAGAGTATATGCTATGGTTACAAAACTATCCAGAATTAGAACTTCAAGGTACAGCTCCTCTTTCTGCATTATTGGTGGGAGAGAAATACATTCCAAGAGTTTAATACATTGTAATTTTGTGTTTCTTGGTTATGGGAGCAGATGCTTTGCCTTAAATAATATCAGTGGTATTCTAATATATTCTTCTATTACTTTCATTTTGATCCTAAATTATATAGTGAGATTCATCATGCATGTATCTATTGTTTATTAATTTATCTTGCTTCTCAGAAGTGCTGTGTTTTCATATATATGAAAAAGAATATAATGACTTTCAAGTATTTCATGAGTTCTGAAAGGATACATAGAAAAATTTATGATGGATTTGTAACTGACAGTAACAACATAAACTGCAAGACATCTGAGATGCAAACCAAGTGTTACTTAGAGAGTTATATATAACCTTAAAATTGGAAATAAGAAGTACTGAAAATAAATTAAATATCCATTTCATGAAGGAAAAGAAAAATATAACTAAATTGAAACAAAGACTATATTAAAAGTAATGAAGAACAAAAATCAGCAGGTACCCACAAACCTTTAAAAAGCATATATCAGTGAACATATTGTGGGATATTTGATTAGAGAAAGAGAGAGAGCAAGAGAGAAAGAAAGAAGAATGAGGAGGAGGAGAAAGAGAAGGAGGAGGAGGAGGAGGAGGAGGAGGAGGAGAAGAAGAAGAAGAAGAAGAAGAAGAAGAAGAAGAAGAAGAAGAAGAAGAAGAAGAAGAAGAAGAAGACCAGCAGCAGCAACAACAACAGGTAGTGAGGGAGGGAGGAATGAGAACTTGGTGATGCAAATAAAAACCTTCGAGAACATTAAAATTAAAAAGAATAATAGTTTTACAAATTAATACATGTAATTGGGCTAAAATAAAGTTATAAAAAGCCCATATTTCAAATGTATGCATTGCTGACAATATGTAAGTAGCAATATTAGAAATGAAAATATCTACCTGTTTTATTTAGTGTGATTTATGTAGAATCACTGCCTAACATAAAGCAAGTGCTCAGTAAATTCACATGTAATAAATAATTGAGTGCAAGATTCAACAATAATGCCTAAAGTTTGTGTTAAATATTATCCCAAAGTAACAAATTTTTTGTTGTTGTGGTTAGTGGTATATTTTAATCCAAATAATTTTATGTGAATGCTTCCAGGCATTTTTGCTATTTGTTTATCTTCTTATTTTTGTGACATTTCTCATTCAGTGCCCCATTGTTCTATTTCAGCTGCTTCAATGATGAATAAATCACAGTGGAAGTTAGCCCATGGGGATTTGGAAACCTTAAAAAAATTAAGTGAGCAATAAAAATTAGGAAGCTGTCATTTTTAGTGTTGTACAGCAGCAGTTTGATTACAGATGTGAGAGACAAACCCACAGGCAGCTGAACTATTGCTTCATTACTTCCAACCATATGTATGTGAGAAAACACTTTATTTTGATATCTGTCAATCATGTTGACACACTCAACTCATGCATTTTTTTTTAATCCAAAAGGAGTGTTTTTCTCACTTTTTTTATAATGAATATATATGACTGCTTCATGTTTGTATCTTCTTAAAACAAGCTAGGAAATGTTATAAAAGGAGATGTATTGGGTGGATGAAGCTAGCTAATGCAAAAGTGAAGACAAAACAATAATTAATTAATGAGAAATAATGTGGCACACAAAAGTTATTCTATCATAAGGCAACTGCCTTGAGGCTTGATTGGGAGCACATTGCTCAACTGTTTCCAAGTCACCACAAAGTAAAATTCGATGTTAAATGTTGTTTCTTTTTGCTTTGCTCTTTAATGTGTCTAAGTAAAACTATTTCCACTGGTTGTTTTAGAGGTAAAACTGAATTGCATGTGAATGGGATACCTGATGTTTGTAGGTAAATTAGCTATAATTTCGCGCTGAAGTTGCTAGAGGGCCAGACCATTATAAATAGGGAAGCAGGTTGTTTACCACGACAGTAAAAGTGATTTTTTTCTGAAGGTATGGGTAAACAATGCAATTTAACAGCCTTTGAATATATATATATCGTGGCCAGATATTTATGACCACCCTCTCGGTACTTTGTTGGGCCACCTTTTGCCTTTAATACTACGGCATTTCTTCTTGGCATTGACTCCACGAGATGTTGAAAGGTGATGCGAAGAATCTTACACCATGTCTGATGAATAGCACTGTCCAGTTCTGTGAGATTTGATGGTTGTGGAACCAGCTGCCTGAAGGCTCTTTTAACTTCGTCCCACAAATGCTCAATTGGATTGAGATCTGGTGATTGTGGGGCCACCTAAGCAAGGTAGTCTCCCTCATGTTCTTGAAACCACTCCTGCACAATACAAGCACTATGGTATGGTGTATTGTCTTGTTGGAAGAACCCATCTCCATTGGGATACGCCATCAACATGATAGGATGAACCTGATCAACAATGATATTTAGGTATGTTGTGCTATTCAGACGTTGTTCCACACGAATTAAAGGGCCCAAATCATGCCAGGAAAACATGCCTCAGACCATAACACTGCCCCCACCAGCTTGAAGTGTTGTACTCATGCATGTGGGATGCATGCTTTCATGCTGTTTCTGCCAAATTCTCACTCTGCCATGTGCATGATGCAAGTGAAAACATGATTCATCAGACCACATGACTTTTCTCCAATGCTCAACTGTCCAATCCTTATGTTCCTGTGCAAATTGGAGACGTTTTATCTTGGTAACTGCAAACAGCAAAGGTGTACAATGCAGTGTACAGCTAATTTGCCTACAAACATCAGGTGGTCATAATAATCTGACCACTCATAATAATATATACCCCACGTTCAAAGGCTGTTAAATCACATTGTTTACCTATATCTTCAGAAAAAAAAACCACTTCTACTGTCGTGGTAAACAACCTGCTTCCCTATTTAAAATGATCTGGCCCTCTAGCAACTTCAGCGTGAAATATAGCTAATTTTCCTACAAACGTCAGGTGGTCATAATAATCTGGCCACTCATTATATATATATATATATATATATATATATATATAGATAGATAGATAGATAGATAGATAGAGATAGAGATAGAGATAGAGATATATACTATAACAGCTGATAGCTTTAAATTCTATTATATTTTGAAAATGAAATGTATTTTAATAAACATTGCCTTTATAGTTTGTGTACATTTTTGGGGACACATAATATATAAAATTGATCATTAACTTATGTAATTTTCTTGACTTAAAAGACTAAACATTAGTGTGGTCAGTGTGGCTCAGTTGGTTGAAGTGTTGTCCCATGCACCAGAAGGTCACAGGTTCAATTTCCAGTCAGGGCACATACCTGGGTTGTGGGTTTGATACCTGGTCAGGATGCATAGGGGGAAACCAATTAATTTCTCTCCCTTCTTCCCTTCTAAAATCAATTTTTATTTTTTTTATTTTTTTAAATTAAATCTTTATTGTTCAGATTATTACATTTGTTCCTCTTTTTTTTCCCCCCCATAACTCCACTCCTCCCAGCTCCCGCCCCACCCTCCGCCCTCACTCCCCACCCACTGTCCTCATCCATAGGTGCACGATTTTTGTCCAGTCTCTTTCCGCATCTCCCACACCCCTTTCCCCCCCAAGAATAGTCAGTCCGTTCCCTTTCTATGTCCCTGATTCTATTATGATCACCAGATTATTTATTCACTTGATTCTTAGATTCACTTGTTGATAGATGCATATTTGTTGTTCATAATTTGTATCTTTATCTTTTTTTTCTTCTTCCTCTTCTTAAAGGATACCTTTCAGCATTTCATATAACCCTGGTTTGGTGGTGATGAACTCCTTTAGCTTTTCCTTATCTGTGAAGCTCTTTATCTGACCTTCCGTTCTGAATGATAGCTTTGCTGGATAAAGTAATCTTGGTTGTAGGTTCTTGCTATTCATCACTTTGAATATTTCTTGCCATTCCCTTCTGGCCTGCAAAGTTTCTGTTGAGAAATCAGCTGACAGTCGTATGGGTATTCCCTTATAGGTAACTGGGTTTCTTTCTCTTGCTGCTTTTAAGATTCTCTCTTTGTCTTTTGCTCTTGGCATTTTAATTATGATGTGTCTTGGTGTGGTCCTCTTTGGATTCCTTTTGTTTGGGGTTCTCTGCGCTTCCTGGACCTGTAGGTCTATTTCTTTCACCAGGTGGGGGAAGTTTTCTGTCATTATTTCTTCAAATAGGTTTTCAATATCTTGCTCTCTCTCATCTTCTGGCACCCCTATAATTCTGATGTTGGTGCGCTTGAAGCTGTCCCAGAGGCTCCTTACACTATCTTCGTATTTTCGGATTCTTTTTTCATTTTGCTTTTCCAGTTGGGTGTTTTTTGCTTCTTCGCATTTCGAATCTTTGACTTGATTCTTGCGCTCCTCTGGTCTGCTGTTGGGTGTCTGTATAATATTCTTTATTTCAGTCAGTGTATGCTTAATTTCTAGTTGGTTCTTTATCACAACATCGAGGGTCTCATTAGATTTCTTGAGGATCTCACTACATTTATCGGCGGTCTCACCAGTCTTTTCGAGGGCCTTACTAAGTTTATCGGCAGCTTCTAGACAGTTCTTAAGAGACCTTAAAAGTGTGGTTCTGAACTCAATATCCTCCATTGACAGTTTTGTCCTGTTTCTTTGTCTCCGCATTTTTTATGCTTTCTTGGTACACCCCCTAGTGGTCTTTGTGTGCAGTCTTGTTGCCTTTAAGCCTTGATTGATGTCGGCAATAGGGGGGGGGGGGGTGATTTGACCTCCAGGCTAACTGGCTATGAGAGTCCGCTGGGTCTGCAGTGGGAGGGCTTCTGTGCTGGATCTCTAGGGCGGTGCTAATCTAGCGTTTGCCTGAGGCTATCCGGCAAATGGTTCTGCGCAGGGCTTGGGCGGGGCGGGTCCCAGGGGATCTACAGGGTGGGCGGAGCGAGCAGTTATGGCTGCTCTCAGTTCCTTCCCCAGGGGCTCTGCCTCTCAGAGTCCCAGCAATGGCTGCAAACCTCGGAGAGAAAGCTGCCTTCGAGTTCCGACCGAAGCCAGACAGTCCCGCTTCTCCCGTTTGAGTCTGGGTCCCCAGAGACTCGCCCGGATCTGGAGCTCAGAGTCTGAAACTCCCTCCCAATTGAAAACAACAACCGCGCCCTCCGCCGCCAGCCAGCTCTGCGCGAGCACTCCACACCTGAGTATTTCACTTCAGCACTGCGCCTCCTCTGAGTCTGGGTATGATATTCTCTTTCCTCCTAGTTGTAGAATTTCCACTCAGCCAGCCTTCCTGTGGTTCTGGATGATGACCCTTTTGTCCTTTAGTTATATCTCTGAAGTGGTTGTTTGAGGGCAGCAATCTCCGGCGTTAACCTATGCTGCCATCTTGGTTTCTCCTCTAAAATCAATTTTTAAAAGAGTAAGCATTATGCAGGATAGAAAAGAATAGGCAGATATTTCAGAACTATATTTGATGGTAGTTTTAAAAATAGTATTTATGGCTGAAAGCCCAGGTTCTGTAGGTGATTTTCAGAGTGTCTATAAAAACTCTTTCAAATTACATGTGCCTTTTATCAGTGTTCTAGAGGCCCGGTGCATGAAATTCATGCACTGGGGGGGGGGGGAGTGTGATGTCCCTCAGCCCAGCCTGCACTCTCTCCAATCTGGGACCCATCTCACAATCCGGGACTGCTGGCTCCCAACTGCTCACCTGCCTGCCTGCCTGCCTAATTGCCCCTAACCGCTTCTCCCTGCTAGCCTGATCACCCCCTAACCAGTTCCCTGCCAGCCTGATCAATGCCTAACTGCTCCCCTGCCGGCCCAGTCATCCCTAACTCCCACCCCCTTCCAGGCTGGTCACCCACAGCTGCCCTCCCCCATCAGCCATCTTGTGGCAGTGGGAGCCACCATCTTTGAGGGCATGACAGTCAATTAGCATATTTTTCCCTTATTGGCTGTGGGCGCCACCATCTTTGCAACAGTGTGAGAGTCAATTAGCATATTCCCTCTTTATTAGATAGGATATGCCCATGTGTATTATGCGAGCAGAAGATCTGCAATTATCTTCACATTTTCTGTAATCTAAAGTAGGTGTACGATCACAGAATCACCACATTTCCTAGAAATGCAAGTACATAAAGAAAATTTAGATTAAGGAAACTGAAGAATTGTAAAGAATTTTCTTTAATCTAGCATCTATACAAATATCTACTGGCAAAGAAAATTGTTGCTGGGATATTTTATGCATCCAAAATAGCTTTTAATGTTAATTTATGACATTTCATTGTATTATCAAAAACATAAAATTATCAGGCCAATTATTGGGAAGCTATCTATAATAATAAAAGGGTAATATGCTAATTAGACCAGAAGTCCTTTTGGACAACCTTCTGGACTCCGGATGAAGCCAGGGCTGCGAGGGAAGTCCGGGTTCCAGGTGCCAGAGAGAAGCCAATGCCAGCAGCCGGGGGAAGGAAGGCCTACTCTTGCATGAATTTCATGCAATGGGCCTCTAGTTTATCAAATAAAAGGAGTTCATTTCAAAGTATCCAATATCATATAGTCTTTTGAATTATCCTGTTAGAGAGGAGTCAACAAAATACGTCTCCAGTCACCACAGAAACATGAATCTTAATGTGTGTGTTTTTTTTCTATTTTGAATCAGCAAAAAAGCCAGCAATTGGAGATTCCATATGACCTTTAAAATATCAACCCATTTCACAGCAGCAGGCAGGAGAAAGATAATGGAGCAGATTAAGAGCACACAAGTATACAAACACAGACTTGTGTATGAATATTGGGCATACACATGACTTTTCTTCTAAATTAAAAACATTGTTTTTCTACAAAAGTACAACACTATCATTTTTCTTTCTCCTCCCTAGGATTGATTACAAGAACAAACAATTATTTACCAGTGGCACAGTTAAAAAAGAAAATAAATGTGTACTCGTTCCTTCTTCTTTTGCTCTTATGCAAGGTTGCCTTTCCTCTTACTTGCTTCATATCCATAGCTTTTTCTCCATTCCTTCAAGCTACAGAGACAGGCTATTTATCTTAAAACTGACCAATGATAAAGTTTGGTAATGGCTGTCAAACCAGCTTGGCAAAGAAACATTTTTAGTGGCTAGGTATTTTCATCATTCTGTCACTCTACCTGCATCTGGTTAAGAAAAAGGAAACCAGAGAGATGTTACCTATGTAAATAAATGGGATTTATTAAAGAATCATTGATAGAGAGGAATAATCAGAATAATTTATTCTCAACCTTCAAAGGAATTTTACTGCCTTGATCTGAATTTTAAGAAGGAAAAGAACTCTCCATAGTAAATAATTTTGTATTAATCAAATTTTATTCTAATATTACAAAGTTAATTTTTAAAGTAATTTGTACTTTCTGCTTCCATAACACTCTTTAGTCTTACTGGATTGAGTTAAACTTCATTTTTGAAGTTTGAAAGAGATATGCATTTTTTTAAACCTAAAGATAATTTGTCCTGGAAACTGAAAATTGACTGTGTGAAAGTGGGTTCTGTGAAAGTGTCATATGGTTTATTGAACTTTAATGAATTAAAATCCCAGCTTTCCCCAATACATTGCTGGTATAAAAAAATGTATTAATCAATTTACCATCAGTTATAGTGATTCAAAATGACTGCGTGCAATATTAGGTGCTTTTTTCCCCTTTGTAATAATTATGTGACATTAAAGTAAGCCAACTGGTACAATGATGTTATGAGGCAGAAAATATATTCATAACATTTGAAGCAGAGACACAAATACAATGATAACATCCAGAGGCACGGAATAGTAGTGCAAATACACGTTTTAGTTTTAGACAAATGTTTAACACAAAGCTGATTAATATTGCCAAATCAAGCAAGATTACCTTATTTTTCATTTGGAAAAGCACTAAACCATTTGTTCTAAAATTTTGTAGTTAGCTTTTAAATAACTCCTTTCTCCATTTAAATCTTCTAAATAATAGTAAATATGGCTCCTATAAATTTTAGAAAAGCATAAACCAAATGTTTGGGGTGTTCTGTTTGTTTGTTTTTTACTTTAAAAGGATTGGCAACCATTTTCAAACTATGAAATCCTTAAACTCAACGATGAATGAAACATCAAATTCAAAAGGCTCTTTTACTTAGGAATAGATGTACCAAAACTGAAAAATCAATCTGTTCCATCTGTTAGAATAGAACCCTAAGCACTTATGGTAGATTATCCTTTGCTAGATGAAATTTAAGAACTCCATCTGTTGAGCTTTATGTGCAAATTTTATAACTCAAATTTTGGATATAATAATGTAAAATAAAATACATATAGCAGTAAATCACATTTTTGTAAGTGAAGGAAGATTACACAATGTGTTTAAAATGAAAGATGTTTTTCTTTCATAATAACAATGGTTTTATTTCATAATAACTAAGATGTTAAAGTTATTTTCCTGAAAAGTACCATGTCTCATCCATCTTTGTAGACCATTACAGAGTGCTGGGTACAGTGAAAGACACAAATAGTTTTGATGATGTATAAACAAAGGGAAACATTTTTAACCTAATAAAATATTATTTCATTTGCTCAACACCAATCACTTTTTCCAGAAAATTTGGTGAACTAAAACAGATAACATTATCATGGTGGTTTGGCAACTATGTCTATATCTATCTGAGAGAAAGAGAGAGGAGAGATTGATTTTGTTTTTAATGTGAATCATCTAGTTCCAAGTGCCCATCATTCTTAGATGAGAGATTAATTTAAGTAGTAATCCAGAATGTGTCAAAATACATTTTAAGCCGAAACCGGTTTGGCTCAGTGGATAGAGCGTCGGCCTGCAGACTGAAGGGTCCCAGGTTCGATTCCGGTCAAGGGCATGTACCTGGGTTGAGGGCACATCCCCAGTGGGAGGTGTGCAGGAGGCAGCTGATCGATGTTTCTCTCTCATCGATGTTTCTAACTCTCTATCTCTCTCCCTTCTTCTCTGTAAAAGATCAATAAAATATATTTAAAAAATACATTTTAACATCGATTCAAATAAACATAGCCACATAATACAATGGCAAAATGGAGCACATGACAATATTATGCCCCTTCTTAAAGGAGACCTTTTAAATCTGATTGCTCTGTCAGGTCCTCTCAGCGAACCTTACAGTTCCTTTTTCATAGCTTTCCTAATCCTTGAGATGCTAGTAAGTCCTCCCTTTATGTCATTGGTAGGTTCTTGGAAACTGAGACTTTAAGTGAAGCAACTGTAACAAAACCAATTTTACCATAGGCTAATTCATAGAAACAAGAGTTAACTTCCTATGGCATACTTCTGGTCACAGAAACATCACAAAACGTCTAAATAATGACCCCAAACACTTCTAATATTAAATAGTAAAATAAATGTGAGCTATACATACATTCAAGAAAGACTAATAAAAACAAGAAGGTAATTATTTTTCCAACTCACTCATTCAAGTTCAGGATTGAGGGTGGCTGGAGCCTCTCCTGACTGCTCAGGCTCAAGGTGAAACCCAGCCCTGGACAGGGTGTCCTACTGCAGGTGCACTCACACACCCACAGTGGCTCACACTGGGACACCTTAGACACACAGTGTGCCTCACATGCACATCTTTGTGATGTGGGAAGAAGCCAGAGAACCTGGGGAAAAGTCACTAAGCAGGGGAACAACCGGTCACTATGATGCACACTGACCATTGGGAGCAGACACTCAACACAGGAGCTGCCTTCTGGTGGTCAGTGCACTCACATAGGGGGAGTGTGGCTCAGCCAGATGCCCTGAGCCTGGTTCACGGTTGGCAAGGGCAGCATTGGTGGCGGGAGCCTCTCCTGCCTCTGTGGCAGTCAGACATTCCCTGAGGGCTCCAGGACTGCGAGAGGGTGCAGGCCGGGCTGAGGAGACCTGTCCCCGGAATGCATGTATTTTGTACACCACGCCTCTAGTCAACATTATAACAAAACAACCTTGAATGAAATTAGATTCAAGGACCTGCCATATTTCATCAACATGCCCATAGTCTTTAAGTCCCATAACAATGGGGATGATATCTTTACTGCTTATTGGCTTATACTCTGATAATTATGATTGTTTCCAGATAATTATACTGCAGTGTCGTATAAATAGACATCAAAAGTTAGTGATATCACAGAATAACAAACTCAGAAAATTCAGGTTGGAATTGAGGGATGAGAGTCTGCTGCATACAGACAATTACAGAACAGTCTAAATAAATTTTTAAGAGTAAAGACTGTTACTGTGTTTTTTCTTGCCTTGTGACAAGGCTTTAATTTGTTGCTGACTGATAGACATGTTGTATTATGCATTAAAGAAATTGAGATATACATGCTTTTCATGGGAGGCTTTAGGGGTTGGGCTGTTTCAATGTTTCCTTAGATATAAGTGCAGGGGCTTCCAATTCTCCTAGTGCAATTATTGTTGTCTTTCCTCTTTGGGGTAACCCTATACACCGCTCCGTAGAGCGATTCTGTCTTGTCTTTCACCTGTAATGCATTAATACGCTGCAGCTTTGTTGGTGTGGTAATAAATATAGAGGAAGAATGTTCTATAATGAATTGTAGTCCCCAATCTATTTCTTTGCAACTCCGGCCCTGCTGATGAGACAACAAGCCTAGAGGGAGCGCAAGTGGGAGGGAATCTCTTTCCTTTGCCAGGATACATTTTCTGAGGAAGTTCTTTAGACTTAAAAGTGGGCATTTGTTCTAGACCACTAGCTGTGTTTTACAGTGGTTCTGCTTCCTTCCACCTACCAAGGCCATGAGATCACCTTTCTGGAGTTCTAACTCTGTGGCAATCCTAGAAGGAAAGCCCATGGAAGTGCTCTGTAAGAGTGGAGATGCTATATTTGTGACACCCCAGGGTTTTCTTCCTATTACACTGTCCGTACTCAGCTCCCAGCAACTTACGTGTTCCTACAAGTTTATAACTCCAGAAATGTATCCTCTAGGCAAGCACATCTCAGCTGTGACACACTGCATTTGCCAGGCATTTAGGATTTGCCCTGCAACCTCAGTTCTCAGTGGGTGCAAAGAAGCCACTGCTTTTCAGTTTTTCAGTCATTTCTTATTTTAAGGACAGAAGTAGCAATTTAAATGAACGGCACATGCAAGAACTGAAACCAGAGGACTCCGCCAGTATATTTTAAATTACGTTTTCATTTTTTCCTTAGCAAAAAACATCATTTTTGTAATGTGATTGCATGTGCACGGAGGTACATTCTCAGTTGAGAGGGAGGAATGGAGCCCTACATTCTACCTGTATTATCTTTGGTTCAGCTGGTGCTTACTAACGTTGGAGCACAGGAACACCTTGTGGACAGCTATTCTGATTGCTATAATGGGATATTGTCACTTCTCCCACATTTCGGGCACAAATATAATCACAAGACTGTAAACAGCAGAGAAAATGATAAATATGCATCTCTACGCATATCCCAATTACCTGTAATCCTGCTGAGCATAATTGCATTTTGCATATCATCTGGCTATTCATTGACCCAGGGGAACTAATTTTGTGCTGTGAATATTGTCGTGGCTGTGAAGTATTCAGTAAAAGAGGGTAAGGGAGGAATTTTAAGAGATTCCTTCACACTGATACTGCAGGGTCATGGTCATGGAGGAGAGAGTTCAAGGCTTCTGAAAAGTGATTTAAATTCAGGTTTAATAATACATTATGTAATGCTTTCAATTACTTAAATGTTGTCATCACTCTTAGGAATAAAACCTACATATTTCTATACAAAAGAAAAAACTGATGAACCTGAAAAGATTTCTTAAACATATTTAAGATCTTGAATTAAACTATAGAAATAAATAAATGTCACACAAGATCAATCTGTGTTCTATACCCAATTTAAATTGTGAATGTGTTTGTGCACTAAAGAAGCCTTTGAACTAAAACCTTAAAAGAGCCTGCAGAAAAAATATTTGAAGGAAATTTGAATCAAGGAATTCTGTGATAGCACAAGATCATCACGAGTAGAGGGACATTTGTGATCATTTAAACCTGCGTATTTAAAGTGTGGCAGCATTGAATTCACCAGCATACTTTTACTTGGGATAAAGATGCCAGTTAGCAGCACAGAGGCCAAGCTTATCTTACAAATGATGTTTTTCAATACAATGTTTAAAAACCTATTAGTTACTTGGCCAAATGTAAATATCACATGTTTTATGTAAAGACTAGAGGCCCGGAGCATGAAATTCATGCGTGGGTATGGTCCCTAGGCCTGGCCTGTGATCAGGGCCATCTTACCCAACTGCCCGCAGCTGGCCCCGCCCCCCACTGCCACCCACCCCCAGGGCAAGGGGCTGCCAAGGGTTTGCAGGCAGGCCATGCCCCTGATTGGGGTGAGGGTCACCGCTGGGGGCAGGGCCAGCCTAGGGGATGGGCCGCAGGCAGTTTGCAGGACAGCCACGTTCCCATCGGTGTCTGGTCTATCCGGTCTAATTAGCATATTACCCTTTTATTAGTATAGATTTCAGTGCCCATATTTTCCTGTGAAGTAGATGATCCATTAACTTTGCACGAAAAAAACTGGCTGGATTTGCTTTGTAGTCAACTTCTTTAAATGGGGAATATGTTCTTCAGGGCATCACCATAAAATCCAAATCTATTTTACACATTAATTTCATTTCAGTTGTCTGTGAAGAACCAAGTTTGTGGGCTCTGATATGAAGTGTACCCATGCAACAAAACTTCAGTAAATTTAAATAAATTAAAACAATTGCTAGCCCGGTGTGGCTGAGTTGGTTGAGTGTCGTCCAATGCACTGAAAGGTTGCCAGTTCGATTCCCAGTCAGGGCACATGCCCCGGTTGTGGTAAGAGGCAGCCCATGAATGTTTAGCTGTCATGTCAATGTTTTTCTCTCTCTCTCTTCCTCTCTCTGAAAATAAATTAAAAAATCTTTAAAAAGAATTGTCATATTTTTCAACTACAAGCACTTAATTTATATCACTGGGTTTCATAGTTGAGTATAGAATGGTATGTAAGAGACGTTGAAAGTGCTCTCTTTACTGCCTGACGCATTTATTGTTATAATGCCATTATATTATAGTATATTATGTAATAGTATATTAATACTGTTATGGGCCACATTATTTTTCTCCATTTCATTGCAATATGACATTTGTGACTTACGTACCACAGCATATAAAATTTGCCCTCTAGTTCTGACAAAACGGATGACTCGCTTCACCTTTTCCAAATATACTTCATTTGTACTGCTTGATCATGCATCCTTTCTATAGCTATGAAAATACTACCTACCACTCAAGAGTCAGCCTAAATGCGACATTTCCATGCAACTTTCACAGAAACATCTATCCCAGGAATTTATATGCTCTTAACTGAACCAACCCAGAAATCTCTTTTTATTTTTTGACACATCAAATTTTACTTGCATCTAATAATGTGAACTTTTAAAATTCCCAAACAGGCCTTCAAGCTTTTAGAGAGAGATGGTTTTCTTTAAGACTACATTTTTAGAGCAGTTTAGGATCATAGCCAGTTTGACAGGAACAGAGATTTCTCATGCTCACTCTGCTCCCACACATGCATAGCCTTCCCCATTATCAGCAATCCCCACAGAATGGTGCACTTGTTACAACTGTTAGACCTACACTGATACCTCATAATCATCCAAGGTCCATAGTTTACTGTGATTTATTCTTGATATTGTATATTCTGTGCACTTGGACAAATGTGTAATAACATGTATCCTTCATTATACTCATGCAGAATAGTTTCATTGCCTGAAAAATCCTGTGTTCTGCGTATTCATCCCCCATCCAATCCAAAACCCAGGAACCAGTGAACTTACAGTTTTGGCTTTTCTAAATGTTATATATTTAGAATAATGTAGTAGTCATTTTCAGATTGCCTTCTTTCACTTAGTAATTTTCATCTAACATTACTCCATTTATTTTCATAGCTTAATCCTTCATTATTTCTTGATAGTTCATTTCTCTATAGTCTGACTTGAAGTTGGATAATGTTATTCCTCAATTTTGTCCTTCTCCTTCAATACCGTGTTGCCTAATCTGAATTTTTTTGTCTCTCAAATTAGCCATAGAATCACTTTACCAATATGTACACAATAATTTGCTGGGATTTTAATTAGGATTGCATTGAATCTATAGTATGAGTTGGGAATAACTGATGTCTTAGCAATATTGAGTCTTCCTATGTATGAACATGGAAAATCTCTCCATTTAGTCAGTTCTTCTTTGATTTCATTTATCAAAGTTCTATAGTTATCTTTATATAAGTATTATATATATTTTGTTAGATTTATATCTAAGTATTATTAAATGAGTAGATCTCATGTTTTATATATTTTACCACAATAAAAATAAATAATAACAAAGCCAGAAACTGACTTCTGAGAAATGGGAAAAGGCTTGTAGTTGTTTTTATTTCTTTGTATTCAATGGAGAACACAACGTAGAGGAAAATAATATGAACCTTTCATTTGTCTCTATAAGAAAATATAGAAATTTAATTATACATATAAGACCAAAAAGATAACTGAGTTTTCTTATAGACAGAAATTATATTAATACTTATTGAATATTTACTATTTTCAAGACCCTCTTTTAAGTGTTTTACCTGTACTTTCAAGTCATAATTTGGAAGTATTATTGTCTCCAACTCAACTATGTAGAAATTCATGACTTCTCTAGGTTTAAAAAGCTTGTGCAAGGTCACACAAGTAACAAATGGCTGATGTCTGGTTCCGGAATTGATGTTGTTAATGACTTCACTATCCTGCCTTTTGCAGTTTTCAAATTTTCAGTTTGAAACCATTTATACCGAATAAAAGTAACACATCATAGGTTCAGTTGATCAAAATATATCCTAGGAGATTACTGTCACACATCACAAGAGCTGATGGAAATTAAGTGATATATTGGTTTCTAAAGATGGCTCACTAAAAAAATACTATACTCCTAGAAACCAATCTACAGTACATTACAAAAGATCAAAAGCCTAAAAGTATGCTATGTAGTGTTAATGAACAAACACTGACTACTGTAATATTTCCCAGGGATATTTTGCAATGTCTTAGATTTTTTCTTCCTTTCAGAAAGTGTTCCTCCTTCAAATGCCTTCTATATTTTATGTTACTATTGTTATTTATCCTCACCAAAGGACGTACTTAGAGAGATAAATGGAGGGAGGGAGGGCAGGAAGAAGGAAGAGAGAAAATGCCCTCAGCACTTGCCCTGACCAGGGATTGAACCAGAGCCCAAAACCCAGGTAAGCGTCCAGACTGGAAATCAAACCTGCAACCATTTGGTCCACAGGATGACACTCAACTAACAGCCACTCAGTCCTGGTGTCCTCTATATTTTAATCTGTTGCCTCAATCATATTTTGTTATAATTTCTTTTTTTCCTTGCCTAACTCTAATTTTGCAAACACTAAGTGATAAAAAGCACACGCTCTATTATTCCTGAAATACTTACTGAATCCTTATTTTATCATTAAATTATGGTCTTCTGTCTAATTTAATAGCATATTCACCTTTATTCACCTTGTTTAAGAATAATAGGAAGGCAGATGTGTATGATGGCCCTTTAAAATTGAATTATTTCCTTCATATTTTGTACCAGAATCAAGAATTTCTATTTTGATACAGAATTTCTCCCCCTCAGAGACAAACTTTTCATTAAAGATATAAAACCAAAGAAGATATTCAAGCAACATACCATGAGCCACTTTATATATAAATAGGCTTTTGATGAATATTTATTAAGGCCTAAAAGGAAAGACTGTCATTCATTAGTTTCAAGGAAATTCTGTCCACATTATAGAGAGTAAAAGGACTTCCCTACCACTGCAAAGGAAGCCTAACCAATTGTATGAGCAAGATTTACTGAGAAGTTAGTAGCAGTTAATATAAGTAATTAACATGCAGTAACTGAGGTAGTAATTGCACTAATTTTTAAGATGAAGAAATTGAGGCGCAAAGTATTCAAAGAAATTGTTCACTGTCACACATCTGAGAAGTGGAGGGACCAAGATTTTAGTGCTGGCTAACTGGCCTAGCTTCATTAGTTAAACAGGGTGGAGCAAAAGTAGGTTAACAGTTGTGAGTACAGCAAATACAGTTTATTCTTGTATTATTATTTCATTGTATTATTTCCCATATGAACAACTATAAACCTACTTTTGCCCCACCCTGTGTTATTTCACTATTACAATTATTTTAAGAGGAAAGGACTGAGCATATTTCTTATTTTATAATTCTATCTATGTGAATATATCTGCAATCCAAGAGGCAAATGAAGAGAAATTATGAAATTTTATTTAAGGATAGTCATGAGGCAGCTATTATAATAGGTTATTTATATGCATTATTTATTTTTAAGTTTTTAAATAGTTATATATTAAAATAACTTATATTCATGGGGCTCTGACTGTGATAAACACTCTAATGATAACTGTATATATACAAAAAAGGATTGAATACCTACATTAATCCATACAAATAATAACATATATGCAAGGCCACTGCATTGCCCAATGCCTCAAGTCTTCACATTTTATATGTAATATAATCTCTAAATAATTAAAGTTGACAATGGGTTTCATTACTAATAAATATAAGGAAAAATAGTATGACTAACTGTAGGAAACCATAATGTTGGAATTATAGTTTGTTTGCATGCCTTTCCTTTATGCAATTCCACTCATAATTTGTTACATTAATATTTCAAAATTATCAGCAAGAAAACAGCAAACAACTATAGGAACACATTTAAATTCCAATCAATTTAATTTTTTATTGCAGACTTTTTATTTCAAGTTATAGATCTTAGTTTCTGTGTAAGTTTCAAGGTTTTAGAAGCTCACATAAACTAATTTAATAATGGTTATATAACTGATAATTTCTTTTTCTCTAGCTGTTTTCCACACTATACAAAATAAATTAAGTAACAAATGTTTACAATGCCTCAGAGTTATAATGCCAATTTGTTGTACTGACATTTTTTGTTTTGTTTGTTTAATTGAAAAAACTTCTCAACACATAATGAAAATCAAGAAAATTTACATTTGGAATACAAAATATTTTAACATGTCATAAAAATGTATCTAAATATTATCATGAATTCATAGAGCTATGTATACTGTTATAAAGTTATATCTTAAAGCATGTTTATTATACTTCATATAGTTTATACAGACATGTAACCACTATAAACACTCATGTTTTCCACACACACAAAAATATATAACTACCCAAAATTCTTACATTTCAGAAATGTTCATTATCTTATACAGGTAGATAAAACATAAAGTTACTGGTTTGAAGAGTTCTTAAACAAAACCAGAAAATTTGCTAGTAAAGTAGTAATATTTCTAAAATTGATC
The DNA here is from genome assembly GCF_963259705.1 of Myotis daubentonii. Taxonomy (NCBI): domain Eukaryota; kingdom Metazoa; phylum Chordata; class Mammalia; order Chiroptera; family Vespertilionidae; genus Myotis; species Myotis daubentonii. Next base: position 166,916,706 of record NC_081841.1, read on the forward strand.
ATCATATTAATATTATAATAGTAAAATTTAAAAGTAATACTCATAATTATTGTTAACAATTTATGGGCTTTTATTTGTTTTATTGAGTGTTTGCTAGGCAGAAAAATTATTCCTAAAGTTATTTTGTTGAGAAGATACATAACTATCATTCATGACAAATACTATAAGTTTTTGATAAATGCCAGAATGTCATTATGACTTCTTTTCAACTTTTCTTGTTGAAGTATGCTCATATTCATTACATTTTTATAATAGTATCTGGTTATCAAAATACTAGGGGCCCAGTGCACGAATTTGTGCACCTTGAGAGGAACTATGGGCCATGAGGCTGAAGTATGCATAGGGGCAGGTCTTGGCCCATCCTCTGTGCCTCCTCACAGCTCCTCCCACCACAGACCCCATCCCTTGTCTGCCAGCAGCCCGCTCCTGCCACTGCTGCTCCCACCCACTGACGTGTGGAGCAATTGGGCCAGTGCCAGCAGCAGGTGTGAGCAGAGCTGTCACTGTCAGCTGGTGCGAGCAGTGACTGCTGTCTCAATTGCCCCTCAGGAGCAGGGGGAGGTGGAGAAGCCCATAGGGGCAATCGGGCTGGCAGCTGCTGCTCACACCCTCTGCTAAGGCTGAGCGATTGGGGCCGGTGCCAGGTGCTGGCTGTGGGTGCAAGAGGGGTCGGTGCCAGCAGCAGGTGCGAGTGCCCAGCGGGACCACTGGGCGCGCAGGAACAAAGAATTTTCAGTAACCACCAGAGGCTTGCCCCAATGACAGTGACTGGCACCCTGCCTTGGTCTGGCAGCCCCGCTCACCTGCTGCACCATCCTGCTGTGGCCAATGCCCGCCATGTTCCACACTCTGCCACCTGCTGCTGACAGCCTCCATGTTTAGCTCATGCCCCCTGGCGGTCAGTGCATGTCTTAGTGACCAGATGTTTCATTGTTTAGTTGTTTTGCCATTTGATCTATTTGCACATTAGGGTTTTATATATATAGATACATAATGAAATCAAAAATCTGTTCTCAAAAATGTATTTTTACTAATCTGTACAAAACTGTAAATATAAGTTATTTTATTTAAAATTTTTGTAAAGTGTGTTTGAGCACAAATTTACAAATTATAGTAATTCCTCTGTACCCAAACTCAGGCTAAAAACTAGAATTCTGATAGTAAAACAACTTGAATTACACAACTGAGTTAGAAATGGTTACTTAGGCTTTTTAGTCTGTCTCCCTGAAAGCAGTAGAACCAATTTAATCAAACAGTGCAAAGAGAGTGACAGTTGAAAAGCACATCAATTCCAGTAGGTCAGGCATGACCTGAAAGACAAAATCTATTATAATGAATTAAAAGCACAATGCGAAAGACAAAGGAAAACAGAAAGACTTGATTTGCATGTCCGCTTTCTCAGAATAAAAATAAAGACAGCAAAAGTCATCTACTGGAAGCAAGCTCTAGTTGTAGGGGAAGAGTGTCAGGTCAGTAGACAAAACAGTAGAAACCCTTCATCTAACTTTCAGCCATTAGCTGAATCATTTAGACTTTAAAAGAGCTTGAGAAATATTTAAAATAAAGTAAAATTTAGATACAGCACTTTAAAGTTGTTGAGATTTTTAGATTTTCTGGATAACTTTTAAAATTCCATTAGAAAATTATTGAAAATATATCACTGAAATGAATAAATTTAATACCTTTTCCCAATTTATAACTTCTTACTATACTTTGAGTCTCTGTAATATTGAGTCATTGTTAGACAAAACAGCTTATTGTCAGATAATCATCATATATAAAAAGACTTTATTTTTAAACTTTCAGGTATACTTAGTATACAAAAATTTGGAAATATTTAATGTACACATTTGATAATTTTGGACATTGCATACATTCATCTATATTTCAATCACCAAAAACAAGCTAATAATGGTATCAATCACTTTCAAAATGTTGTGTTCCCTGAGTGTGTGTGTTAAGAATGATTTGCATGAGATATACTTTTAAACAAGTTAAGAGCATCACATCATATTGTTAAATATGGATTCTATGTTGTCCAGTAGATTTCCAAATCTTTATAAACACAACTTTATATCCATTGAGGAACTCCAATCCCATCCTCCATCCCTTGGTAACTACCATTCCATTCTCTGCTTCTATGAGTTCGACTATTTTTGATAGAGAATCATACATTTATCCTTCTGTGACAGACTTATTTCACTTAGCACAATGTCATCCATGTCCATCCATGATGTCCCAAAGGGAAAATTTCTTTATTTTTAAAAGCTGAGTAATATTCCACTGTATGTACATACCCCATTTTCATATGTCTATGGACATACGGATTGTTTTTTTTTTTAACTTGGCTATTGCAAAAAAAAAATGATGCAATGAACATGTGAATTCAAAATATCTCTTCAAAATTCTGATTTAAATTATTTTGGATATATACCAGAGTGGCAGCACTACCCAGGTGCCTGATGTAAATGCACAGCACTGTGAGATAAGAGTTTAAGGAACTGCATAAATTCTTCTAACCCCCTGCCTCTAGGATTCCTTAGTTAATCATTCTTACACCTTTACCATGTCATTAGCATTGTCATCCCTGCCTTCTGACTCAGATAAATACAAATTATATATTTTTATTTTATTCAACCTGCTGAATGCCAACATTATAAGAAACAAAATAAGTTCTAACTTAAGACTTTAAGTGATAGAAAATAATAAAGACATCTAAAGAAAAATGAATGATCAACAAAAAGGCTAGAAATTCAAAATTTTATTAGTTTATTTGAAATTGAAATATTATGAAATAATCTATTAAACCTTAATTTCATCTTTTAGTCATAAATGCATAATATTTAATAAAAAGTGGAGACCATATTGTATTCTAAATATCTTGAAGTTGCCACTTGTTTATAAGATAGAAATGTCTAAATACAACAACTGCAAATAATTTCTCAATAGATAATTAATTTTGGGACTTGATTAATATACAGGAAAGTTGCTATATAAATACTATTTTCACATGTTGTTTTTTTTTCCAGGTGGTTGCAATAAAGGAAAATGTCAGTCAACACTTTTAGTTTTCTAAAATGTTGAGGTGTTACTTAAGAATCTCAAAAATGTCAAACTCTATGAGAAAAATAATTGACAAAAAGTCAACAACATGAAGCAATGGAAAAAATAGCTTGATAATTGTATTTCCAAGACTTTATAAACAGTGATATTATAATTATGTATTTTAGAGTAAAACATATTTATATTTTAATAAAACTTATACCATTTATACTAACTGTATAATTTTGGGCATGTTATTTAACATCTGAGTTTCCAATAAGTATATAATAAGGGTATTACAAATATTTAATATTCATTGAATATGTATTACATCCCAGAAAAGACCCTTAAAATTAGGTAAAACCATTATCCCCATTTTATAAGGAGGAAACTGAGATATCAAAAATTAAAAATTTATCTTCCCAGACAATGTGGCTCAGTGGTTGAGCATGAAACTATGAATCAGGAGGTCGCAGTTCGATTCCTGCTCAGAGCACATGCCAGGGTTGTGGGCTCCATCCCCAGTGTGGAGGAGCGCCAGGAGTAGTCAATTAATGATTCTCTCTCATCATCGATGTCTCTATCTCTCTCTCCCTCACCCTGAAATCAATAAAAAATATATTTTAAAAAATTGTCTAAGATCACACAGGTTTTAAAAAGTAGCAAAGCTGTGATTCTCAGCCAGTTTGACTCCAAAGTTCATGCTCTAAACCACAGCAATACTTTCTTATTCAAAAGAAGTATAGCTGGAATAATTAAATAAGATAATGCATCTAAGTTAGATATAGTAACTGCTCAATGAATAATTAGCTTGCATATTCTATTTGTTGCTAGCAATTGGAATTATGAATTATTATTGCTAATATTCATATAATTTTTTATTTGAACGTTGTATTATTGAAGTATTATTGGTTTCAAGCTCCTGTATCTCTTAAAGCACCTGACATTAACATTGTAAAAGTTGCTTGACATAACTGTGCCCATTGTTAGGAATTGATTCTGCCCCTTTCCGCTGTGCCAATTGTGGATTCTCTTGGAGAAAGGTGTCAAATGGGTTTTTGCCAAAGTTGAACTCAGTTAAGAATAGGAAGTAGGGACTAGAGAGGAGGGCAAAGTTGTGTGCTATTCAGAAGACCAACGGACAGAACTGGTGATAAATTGGATATGAAAATAAGCAAAACCGAGTGAGGTGTTTGAGATGCACAGGTCTTCTAGGGTGAGAATTAGGTTTCTGGCTTGGGCAACTGGATTATTGGCACAAATAGCTGAAAATGGTTATTTTAATTTCAAACATCTTGAATATTTTGTTGCTATTGTATATAAATAGAAAGAGTTTGGAAGCGACCTGATTGAACTTTTGGAAATGCTGAAATGAAAATGAAGCTTTAAGGATAACTAACATGTAAGTTACAGAATATTTTTACTGGACCAAAACTGCTACCACTCTGCTTCTCCAGACCAAAGGCTCCTTATCACAGCTTATTTAAGGACAATTTCTCCCCATCTATGTGCTCAGGAACTAGAGAATAACATGAGTGCGATTGTAACCATCTCCAAATGTGGAGTTCAGACAGAGCTGCCGTGGGATCCTGGCAGAGTGACACACTTCCGGTTATAGAAAAACAATCAAAAATCAGCATAAGGAAAAAACAATAGTAAATGGCATAGGCCAAAGTTTATGGCTAGAAGGTAGGCAGAATAAGATACACTCTTTAAAAGAGCACATAGCATAAACTATAGATTAGGGACAGAGACTTATAAGGCATTTTTAAGATGCTGGAAATTTTATTATTTTTTCACATGCATTTTCCCCCATGGGTTGTCAATCTCCTTTTATAGCAGTGAAACTCTTAAAAAGTAACTGCAGGCAGAGTTACTGCCTCATTAGAAAGGCAAGGAAGAGCTATTTAAAGAGTTTATTTTTCTCCTAAGACAATTTTGAGATGAGGAAGATCTTAAAGGATAAAGCAAATATTTTTAAATTATATTCTAGATTCTAGGATGAAATAAGGATCAGAATGTATATGTTCTTTCCACTATCTGCTTCACACCCACTTTTCTTTGGTGTGAGATTATTATGTTTATTTCTCTAATACAGAACTGATTGGGTGTGAATTCCAGCCTCATAGCTTGTATTCACCTTTCATATGAGTCTCTCGGTGGCAATAGAACATTTTTGTTTGGGCCTAGGGGTTTTCTTAGTGTTATGAAGTTTTAAGAAAACAAGTTTACCTGCAAATCAAGGTGTTTTTCTGTTTTTGTTTTTGGTTCCTTCATCCAATTGGTACCTAACCAACTTTAAAATGCCACCAGAGTTATTTTGTAAGGTTTCCCTGTCCCCATGATGACAAAGAAGAAGAAAGGGAAGAGAAAAATAAAAGGAAAACTACAGGCCATTCTCAATTTTTCTTTCCTATTTCCAAATACATACAGTTAAGTTAGACTTAAAAATATTTGTATATGCTTCTATGCAGTGAGGAGCTGATGTATTATTTTTATATTTCTGAATAATAAATTACCACTTACGCACAACTTAAAATAAGATCCATTTTTTATTTCACATTGTTTATGGGTCAGGTCTGAGCACAGCTTACCTGGTTCCTCTTATTGGCGTCAGCTGGGATGCATTCATAGAGGCTGGAAGAATCCTCCTTCAAGCTTATTTTAGGTGGTTGGCAGACTTCATTTTTTGTAGTTACGTGACTAAGGACCTGTTGTTTTTTTTAACTTAAATCTTTATTGTTGAAAGTTACATATGCCCCCCTTTTTCCCCCATATTGACTCCTTTTAGCCTGCTTCTGTCCCCTACCCCAGGCCTTCACCACCCTATTGATTATGTCCATGTGTTATCTATATATGTTGGTTGATCTCCTCCCACCCACCCATGCACCCACCCACCTCCATCTTCCCTCTGAGATCCCCCACCTGTTCAATGCTTCTATGTCTCTGGATCTATTTTATCCATCAGTTTATTTTGTTTATTAGATTTCATATATGAGTGAGATCATGTGATACTTGTCTTTCTCTGACTGACTTATTTCGATTATCAAGAAAATGACAAATTGTATGAGAATACAATAAAAAGGGACTGGTGGTAAATCATCATAAAGACTGCCAGAAAAATATATTTCATTATTCCTGCCAGAAAAGTAACATGCCCCAAAAATAGCTTGTGCACAGATATTTTACTAATGTTGTATTATGGCTTTGTATTATGTCTTGAAGAATCTAAATAAATTTGCTATAAGCATCAATAATAATTGATTTATTGTGTTAGAATTAAATAAGTAATAATAATAATAACAACAACAAAAAGTATCATTGATCATCAATTACCAAAAGTAAAATGTTAGAAAATCTCCCCTTCAGGGAAAATAAATATCTGGTATCTATTGCTAATATGACTGGCTCTTATAAATGTTGTTTATGCCTTTGGCATGAAGCATATGCAATAGTTAAAGAACATGTATTCTTTAAAATGTATAAATACATTTAAAAAATGTTTCTTAACTCTACAAGTGACTTTGGCTATTTTTTTTCCCTAGAGTAGTGAATGTGCCTGTCATTTTAAATAAGGAAGAAACGCTTCCTCATTTGACTATTACAGGCGCAGAAAGGAGCTCAGAAAAATAAAAATCTAGTGAAGTAGCCACGCCTTAATGAGTATTTGTAACTATGTCAGTTTTCTGCTATTGTAACTAAGTGATGTGGCAGATTAGGGATATTAAGCTGGTTTTGCTCTGCTGCAGTTGAGGCAGAAACATATTTTACTGAAATGTAAGGGCTGGGATATGTAATATCACAAAACTGCCTCATAGAACTGCATATTTTATATTTTTATCAACGTACTTTTTGCCTTTGGCATGTTTTCCTGTGGTATTCTATTTTTCTTTTTTATAAAATCATTCACACATCTGTTTCTTTTTAAAAAACACAGGCCACTGGAAACATTTTCCTCATTGTCTGTTAACTAGTTTTATGTAATTAATTCAACCTAGTATTCACACTACCATATTCTATTTACTTCTTTATCCAGTGTGTCATAACAATATTGACTCAAGAGAATATATAAATTTAGTTTGAATACAAAATACAGAAATCTAGGAGAAATAAGGGGTCACGTAATAAAATTGTTAGAAGAAAGCAGATTAATTTCAGAGTAAAGTGTTATAATATATTAATAATACATTATAATGTTGAATATCACTCTAACCTTTAGTTTCACAATTGTTATAAACAGATTAACCACATCCTAAAAAAGAGACTAAATTCTTAAAATTTGCTGAAAAATATATTTTTTCAAATATTTTTAAGAAAGACACATTTTATCATCACATAGAACTACATAAAGGGAAACAATCCTATACTAAGACAAAATTAAATGAATAAAAATATGCAACTACAATATATCTATACTAATAAAAGGGTAATATGCCAATTAGGCCAGACATCTTCCAGACGTCCTTCCAGACAAAGCCACAGCAGCTGCAGGGGTTAAGGGCCGGCAGCCACAGCAGCTATGAGGGCCGGTTCAGTGCCAAAGTCCCTTTTGCAGAGACCACGGGAGAAGGAAAAAGGTGGCAGGCAGTTAGGGGGATCAGGCCAGGAGGGGAGAGCAGTTAGGCAGTTAGGGGGATCAGGCTGGCAGGGGAGCAGTTGGAGGCATCAGGCTGGCAGGAGAGCAGTTGGAGGCATCAGGCAGGCAGGCCGGTGAGCGGTTAGGAGCCAGTCATTCCGGATTGTGAGAGGGATCCTGGATTGGAGAGGGTGCAGGCCGGGCTGAGGGATTCCCTGTCCCCTCTGCACGAATTTCGTGCACCAGGCCTCTAGTATTGATATAATATTGAAAAGAGTTTTAGGGATAAAATAGGCAGGTTTAGGGAGTTTTAGGAATAAAGAGGCTCCATGGGGACGGAGGGCATAGGTGAGGGCCTGAAGCTGCCACAAGGCATACATCACATAAAAAAAAAAGAAAAGAAAAAAAAAGAGGTGCCACAGGATAAGGGGAGAGGAAGACATCCATTCACAGAAGATAGGGACAAGCCACAGGGAATGGGGAGAAAGAGGAAACAAACTTTCACAGGGGATAGAGAAATGCCAACAAATAGGAGAAAGAGGAAAACAGATTTTCACAGGAGATAGGGAATTCTCCCAATGAAGGGGGAAAGGGACAGGGGGGCACCACGTGGGGTTTGGGCTTTGAAGCTAATACAGTGACCAATCAGAAGGGAGCATCAAGAGACAAGTAACTGCAGCTTTTATAAACCTTAGAAAAAGGGGCTTAGTGGGTCACCCCCTGGGGATCCCCTCCTTACCTGGGAGTCTGTACTTGTTTCCAATAAATTTCCACCCTTTTCATCTACCACCTTTTGCCCCTGGCTTCATTCTTTGAATCCATTGGACAAGAACCCGGGAAAGAAATCACCCTTGCATCCTACTCAGGGAAACAACCCGAATCAATATTATTTAAAACATGATGGCTGTCATTTCCCTTACCTGTTGCTCTGTAACAGATTTCTCTAAAACACAGTCATGTTATTATTTTCACAGGTTTGTGGGGGAGGAAATTGGCCAGGGCTGGCATGGGAAATTCCTCCCCAGGTAGCATTGGCAGGGGTGCTATCTTAGTTATAGTCAGTGGTCACTGAGCTGGTCTGGATGTTTATGAAGGCTTCTACTGACTTCCTGCTTTTTTGGAAGGGGCACCTGCCAGGCGGAGCTTAGCTGAGTCCTTCTCCTTCTTCAAGTCATCTCAGGGCTTTTCCAAGTGCTCTCTCTAAGAAGGTAGACAACCTCCTCACATAAAGGCTTAGAGCTCCAAAAGGAAGGAAGCAGAAGATGCCAATTTTTAAAGGTTTGGCTAATAACTGGCAGTGTGTCGTTTTTACTACAATAATGAGACTCACAAGGAAGCAGACTTCAAGGGGAAGAGACATTGATTTCTCCTCTCAGTAGGAGGAGAATTAATGGATCTGCAGCCAGTTTTAATCTGCCATGACATGCTAGCCCACGTTACATCTTGGGTTCTTTTCCTCTCAGTCCTCCCCATGCATTTTTAATATTTTTATTTAAAATAAAAAGACGGTTTAAATTAAATATGTTTACATTTGTATAGTAGGTGGTCTTTAACTATTTCACATTTTTATTAGATTTTCTTGAGGTTCTCAATGATTTTCATGAAAACCAGCTTCCTGAAACACGCATTTCAAAAGAAAATTAATTATAAGCTGGGTCTCTTATTACTTTTTTGTTTCTATGTTCATTTCTGGCAACCAGAAGTACAAGAAAGAAACAAAACACATAGAAACAGACACAATGGAGCAAAATCAAAAGCCCAGAAAAACCCATGCATATACAGTCAACTAATACTTGACAAGGAAGCTAAAAATAGTCAATGGAGAAAAGACAATCTCTTCAATATATGGTGATGGGGAAACTGGATATTCATATGTAAAAGAATGCAACTAGACCCCTATCTTTCACATGCACAACAATGAACTCCAAATGAAGCAAATACTTAAATGTAAGACTGGCAACCATAAAATTCCCAAGAGAAAATAGGATAATAGAAAAAACAAAAAACTCTGACATGAGTTTTAGGAATGATTTTACTGTATATGACACCGAAAGCACAAACCACAAAATTTAAAACAAACAAGTGGGACTCCATCATACTGAAAAGCTGCTCCACAGCAAAAGAAATGATCAACAAAATGAAAAGACAATATTTGCAAAACATATGTGTGACAAGGGGTTAATATTAAAAATATATAAAGTACTCATACAACTCCATAGCGAAAACAAACCAACCACCAAATAATCCAATTTAAAAATTGGCAAAGGACCTGAGAAAACGTTTTTCCAAGGATGATATACAAATGCTCAACAGGTACACTGAAAGGTGTTCAGCATCACTACTCATGGAAAATACGAATCAAACTCGCAATGAAATATCATCTCAGGCCTGTTAGAATGACTATTGTCTAAAGACAAAAGATAAATGATGGGGAGGGTGTGGAGAAAAAGGAATCTCTATATGCTGTTGGTGCGAATATAAATTGGTACAGCCACTAGGAAAAACAATATGGAGGTTTGTCAAAAAAATTAAAAATAGAACTACCTTATGATCCAGCAACTCCACTCTTGGGAATATATTCAAAGGAAATTAAAACACTATGTCAAAGAGTTATCTGCACCCAGTTACTGAAAGGCCGCCGCCCACCTCTCCGGGTGGTGCGGGGGGAGGAGTCTGGCTGCTGGGATCCCTTAGCACCCGCCTCCCGGAGCGGGTCCGAGTGTCCGGACCAGCTGGTGGTGGCCGGAGGCGGGCCGAGGGGTGGGGCCTGGCGGCGACCGACAGCGGGGGAGGTCATGGGAGCGGAAGGCCTCACAGCCTCGCTCTTCCCTCCCTTCCCCCGTGGTCGGCTCCCCGCTTGCCCGCGCTGGGGCTGAGGGTCCGTGCGGCCCTCGGGGCCCGGTCGGGGGACCGGGGCCTGCGTGGGCCGACCGCCAGGCCCCATGTGGGGGGCATTGGCTCCCCGGCCCACAGCGGGAGCCCAGCGCGGGCTGCCCCCCCGGACCAGGCCCAGTGCAGCAGCGGCAGCAGTGGAGTGGGGCGGGTGCCCTGGCTCGGGGAGGCCGCCATGCTGCAGTGCGCCGGCCCCATGGGCCGGGCCTGCTCCTAGCGGATGCCGCTCCCCCAGAGCTGGGCCACTCCCCCGGCCGCACCCAGTATGCTGGGCCTGTGCCGCCCAGATGCGCTGGAGTCCCGGTCTGCCCGCAGGCCAGCTGCGGGTGCTGTGCGGGAGGGCCATCCTGCCTTGTGGCGAGTTCGAGTGGCAGCAGCAGGAGCCGGACAAACTGCGCCCTCCATCTTGCCTTGGGTCCTCCATTTTGGGATGGTGCCATGTGCTTCCTCACGGGAAGAAGCCGCTGCTAGCCACACCCAGGATTTCTCTGGATTAACCAATGATGATCAAGGGAAGTGCACGCCATCACTATGACCACATCCTGTACCGACTCGTGCCTGGCCAATCGGCGGGGCCCACAGTGCCCTCTCCTGCCCTCACTCCACCCCCCTTTAAAACCCCCTGTCCCATCAGGCCTCTCTCTCTCGGCCACTGGACTTTCCGCTGTGTCGGTGGGTCTGGTGAACGGGGAGCGCAGGCCGGCTTGCATAATAAAGGACTCTTTGCTTTTGCATCGGACTGACTGGCTCCCTCGGGGTCTTGGGAACTTTGAAATCTGGGCACAACATTACAGCAATATTTTTTTAAGTATATTTTATTGATTTTTTACAGAGAGGAAGGGATAGGGATAGAGAGTTAGAAACATCAATGAGAGAGAAACATTGATCAGCTACCTCCTGCACACTCCCTACTGGGGATGTGCCCAACCAAGGTACATGCCCTTGACCGGAACCAAACCTGGAACCCTTGAGTCCACAGGCTGATGCTCTATCCACTGAGCCAAACCTGTTAGGGCTAGTTACAACAATATTATTTACAATAGACAACACATGAAAACAATCTAAGTGTCCACTGATGGATAAATAGATAAATTGTGTCAGTATCTGTACATAAACAATAATTCAGCTATAAAGAAGAATGAAATCCTGTCATTCTTGACATTAACAATGGTATTTGAGGGCCTTTTGCTAAGTGAAATACAAAGGCAGACAAATACTGCATGGTATCATTTATATGTACAATCTAAAACAAAAAAAATCAAACAGATCAAAATAAAACCTCTTACAAAAGGAGAACAGATTTGTCATTACCACAAGCCAGGAGTGAGATGTGGAGAAATTGGATGAAGGTTGTCAGAAGGTACAAACTTCCAATTATAAGACAAATAAATAGTGGGAATTTAATGTACAGCATGATAACTATAGTTAACACTGATGAAAAAAGAAAAATGAAATAACCAACAACTAAAAAAAAACAAAAACAAAAACAAGCAAACAAAACCTTACCAACAACCCTGAAAATTAGAAGGTACATAACTTCTTAAGAAAGCAATTGTGATAAAAATGCAAAATCGTAAAGTGTGAGAACATGTATGTGTGTGTATTTGCATGCTACCTTATATTTGAATGACACATAAGCATGCAGTTCTGAAGAGGAAGAGACGGCCAAAAATAAAAGATAAAGAGAGGAAAAGATACAAAGCAAATAGAAAAATGAATAGGAGCTAGAATTTAGATACTGATATTTAGGATTTTCTCTTTTTTTTTCCATGTAGTTTGTTGGATAATTTTTAGTAAAAAAGAATACCAGAACTTTACCGAAGACATAGTCAGTGTTCAGCAGATAGCTCCTCAATGCGACAAAGCTCCACTGAAGTTGAAAGAGTAATTCAAAGAGTTACCGTCACTCTGGGCTGGATATTACAGACAGTTCACTGGAAGCTGAACTCTGCTAAAACCACATAGATCCAATGAAACAGAAGAAACAAAAACATAGGACAATTGTTGATATAGACGATAAACAAATTCTTCTGTGAGAAAACAGGTTCACATAACGAAAAAAGGAAAACAGTTACAAATTGCTATTAATTTGGCAGAAAGATGGTAAATTAAAGGACTAAATGAGCAGATATTAACAGCTGACAGGTGTCTGCTTCTGGATTGCTAAGAAAGAAAAAGCCAGCCTTCTTATAGCAATACTTTTAAGTATCAGAAAGCAGCATAGTTTAATGGCTGTCATGAGTGGAGTCTGCAAACCTTTTCAGTTCAGAAAAAAAGTGAAGCAAATGATGACTAGGACACCATGCACAGGCTTCCTGAAATATGAATATTCTGAAGTAGACATTAAAGAGCAGCACTTAGCACAGCCAGCCTGGCTCAGTGGTCGAGTGTTGACCTATGAAGCAGGAGGTCACGGTTCGATTCTCAGTCAGGGCACATGCCCTGGTTGAAGGCTAGCTTCCCAGTGTGGGGAGAGCAGGAGGCAGCCAATCAATGATTCTCTCTCATCATTGATTTTTCTTTCTCTCCTTCTCTCTTCCTCTCTGAAATCAATAAAAATATATTTAAAACAACAACAACAACAACAACAAAACAGCAGTGTTTAGAGCAATCTGGAAGGACACCCAGGTAGGGAAGATAGAATTATAGAACTTTGTTACCTCCACCATAGTTTTCCATTATATGTTTGGAAATTAAAACAATATTAAATAGAAGCTAGTTTGCACAACATTAAATCAATTGGGAATTGATAACTGCTATTCAACTGATTCCTAAGTATTAGCAACTATACCAGCTGTGTGGTAGGATTGGTTAAAAAAAAAAGAATAAGAAAAATTCCTGCCATCAAGGAACTCACCGTATAATGGGGACTATGAAAAATTAAACCAAGGATTGCATCGCAAGTAGAAATGGCTATGAACATATAATTGAGGGGTGAAATAAATACTATTGCAGGATAGATATTTGCTCTGCTACAGATTTGGAGAAAGGCTAAGCACAGGCAATATTTGTGGTTTACAGCTAAATCACAGAATCCTACAAAGTTCCAGGCACTTAATAGGGACTCATAATTAGCATATGAGTAAATGAATATATGGATAACTGCCAAATTAGAGTTAGACTGGAAAAAAAATGTTAAAGAATTTGTACTTGTAGAAAGGAGGTGTGTAATGGAGGTATGCGGAGGAAGTTTTCAGTCAAAGGAACAAAACCTTATAAAAGCATAACAAAGAGAAAAAGTTAACATATGCAGGGTTTAATATTCAAGCACTGTGTAGTCATTAGCATACAGTAGTCCCCCAGTATCTACAATGAAGATCTTTGTGGTTTTAGTTACCCAATGGCAATGATGGTCCAACAATATTAAATAGAAATTTCTAGAAATAAGCAATTCATAAGTTTTAAATTGCATGCCATTCTGAGTAGCAGAATAAAATCTCTCTATGATCAGCTACATCCTGCACAGGATGTGAATGATCCCTTTTTCCTGTATCCATGCTGTATACTCTACCTGCCAATTAGTCACTTAGTTGCAATCTCAGTGGTTGTATTCGTAACACTTATTTTACTAATAATGGCCCCAAAGCACAAGAGTAGTGATGCTGGTAATTCAGATAGGCCAAAGAAAAGCTCTGGGGTGCTCCCTTTAAGTGAAAAGATGGGAACAGTAAAATAAGATATTTTGAGGCCAGCACTATAACTTTTACTAGTATGGTAGCATATTTCACCACTAGTTATTTTTGTTAATCTCTTACTGTGCCTAATTTATAAATTAAACTTTAGCAAAGCTACTTATGGATAGGAAACAATACAATATATACAGGCATACCTTGTTCTATTGTACTTTGATTGCACTTCCATGATATTGCATGTTAACAAACTGAAGGTTTGGGGTATCCCTGAGTTTAGCAGGTCTATTAATGCCATTTTCCCAACAGTCTTTGTTCACTTTGTGCCACTGTCATGTGCTGGTAATTCTTAAAATAGTTCAGGTTTTTAATTAGCATTATATTTGTATGATGATCAGTGATTTTTGATGTTACTATCATAATTGTTTTGGAGTGCCATGCCCATAGAAGAAGGCAAACTTAATCGGTAAATATGAGTATCTTCTCACTGCCACTCCCCCTTTTTTCTCTGTCGCCTTGAACCTTCCTATTCCCTGAGACACAAAAATTTTGAAATTAGGCCAACTAAAACCCTACAGTGGCCTCTAAGTGTTCAAGTGAAAGGAAGAGTCATAGGTCTCTTCCTTTAAATCAAAAGCTAGAAATAATTAAGCTCAGGATAGCCCATCAAAAGCCCAGATAAGCTGAAAGCTAGGTCTCTTGCTCCAGTTTGGCAAGTTGCGAATGGAAATGAAAATTCTTAAAGGAAATTAAAAGTGAAGACACACATGATAAGAAAGTGAAATGGCCTTATTGCTGCTATGGAGAAGTTTCAGTGGTCTGAATAGAAGACCAAAGCAGCCACAACACTCCCTTCAATCAAAGCCTAATCCAGAGCAAGGCTCTAACTCTCTTTAATCCTGTGAAAGTTGAGAGAGGTTCGAAAGTCACAGAAGAAAAGGCTGAAGCTAGCAGAAGTAGGTTCATGCAGGTTAAGGAATGAAGCCATCTCCATGAAACAAAAAAAAACCAAGGTGAAGCAGCAAGTTCTGATGTAGAAGCTGTGCCAAGTTATCCAGATTTAGCTAAGAAAATAAAGGCGGCCACACTGAACAACAGATTTTTTTTATCAAAGTGAAACAGCCTTTTTTGGAAAGAAGATGACACCTAAGGACTTTCATAGCTAGAAAGGAGAATACAGTGGGGCCTTGACTTATGAGTTTAATTCATTCCGTGACGGAGCTCATAACTCAAATTACTCGTATGTCAAATCATTAAAGTGAACGAGTGAGACACGTGATTCTGGGCTGATGTGTTGTGGCGTTCACTGTGACGTTCACTGCTCCAACTAGCGGTGGGGTATCTGAAGCTGGCTTGTAACCCGAATTTTAGCTCCCAACTCAAAGCAAAAAATCGGCGGAGAGACAGTTCATATCTTGAAAAAACTCATTAGTCGGGACACTCGTAAGTCAAGGCCCCACTGTACCTGGTTGCAAAGCCCCAAAAGACAGGCTGACTCTCTTGTTAGAAGGAAATGCACCCGATGACTGTAAGTGGAAGACAATGCTCATTTCCCATTCTGAAACTCCTAGGGCCCGACAGCATGTTGCTCAATGTACTCTGCCTGTGCTCTACAAAGGGAACAAAAGAGGACAGCACATCTCGTTTACAACAAGGTGTACTAAGTGTTTTAAGTCCATTGCTGAGACCTACTGTTCAGAAAAAATTTCCTTTCAAAATATTACTGCACATTGACAATGCATCCGGTCACCCAAGAGCTCTGATGGAGACTTACAATGAGATTAATATTTTTATGCCTGCAAACACCACATCCGTTCTGCAGCCCATGAAACCAGCATTGACTTAGATCTTCAAATCTTATTATTTGAAAGATACATTTCATAGGTTGTAGCTGCCATAATAGCAGTTCCTCTGATGGATCTGGGCAACATAAATTAAAAACCTTCTGGAAAGGATTCACCATTCTAGATGTGATTAAGAACATCCGTGATTCATGGGAAGAGGTCAAAATATCAATATTGACAGGAGTTTGGAAGAAGTTGATTTCAACCTTCATTGATGATTTCAAGGGGTTGAAGAAGTAACTGCAGATGTGGTGGAAATAGAAAGAAAATTAGAAACAGAGTTTGGATATTTGAGTGCGATCTCATTGTGAAACTAAGGGATGAGAAGCTGCTTCTTATGGATGAGCACAGAAAGTGGTTTCTTCAGATGGCATCTACTCCTAATGAAGACACTGTGAAGATTGTTGAAATAGCAACAGAGGATTTACATGAACTTAGTTGATAAAGCAGTGGCAGGGTTTGAGAGAACTGACTCCAATTTTGAAAGTTCTATTTTGGGTAAAATGCCATTAAACAGTGTCACATACTACAGAGAAATCATCAGTGAGAAAAAGAGTGAATCAATGTGGCAAACAATTAAGTTTTTATTCAGCCACCTCAGCCTTCAGCAAGCACCACACTGATTAGTCAACAACCATCAACAGTGACGTAACACCTTACAGCAGCAAAAGAAGAAAAAAAAAATGATTTGTTGAAGGTGCAGATGATGGGTAGCATTTTTTAGCAATAAAGTATTTTTAGCGTACATTGGATTTTTTAGACATAACACTATTGAATACTTAATAGATTATAGTATAGTGTAATATGCACTGGGACCCCCCATCCCCAAATCTTCTAACTCCCTTTAATGAAACATTTACTTCATTGCAGTGGTCTGGGACCTCTGAGGTAATGCCTGTGAGGTATATTTCCATATGGTTGGGTATTATCCATGATCTGAGGCATTGAGTAGCAGTAGGGGATCTTATAATATAACCCCCATTGACATAACCCCCACATTTTTTAGTTGAAGAGTAGAGAAATGTGGCTGAGAATGTATTAAATACAGAGGCAAGATCACAAAGAGTTTTCTTAACCATGACTCAGATTTTTTTCTCTTTAAAGCAAAGCAGAGCCAGTAAAAGTTTCAGTGATAAAGTGCCATGATTAGATTTTCAATTTAGAAAGACCCCTGTGACAGTAAAAGGGATAGTGGATTGGAAGGCTTCAAACCTGGAAGCATGGATAAGAGCTCTGGACAGTTATAATAGTTTAGGTTAATAATGAAAGCTGATTTGTCAGTGACAAAGAGTAAGGAAAAGAGGGGAGATGAGTTAGAGTTCATTTGGTCATGGGAACTGAGAAAAGGACATGCTTTTGTATTCCTGACTCTGGAGCCTGCATGAAAAGGCTTGACTCAATTCAAAATACACAGAGGATAGACATCAGGACAAAATATTGGAGTTTGGGGTAGTTTCATTTTGAACATCATCATTTTCAAGTACCTGTGGGTATTCCAAGAGAAGATTCATTGTAATGCCAAAAAAAAAAAAAAAAGGATTTGGAATTTGGAAGACAGACATTTATGGAGTTCTATAAATCTGTGACTCATAGTGTATAGTAGATACCCTGAGCAGGGTTAAAATCTGAGGGTGTATAAAATGATGAGTTACAAACACAAAATGCAGCAGAAGATAGTATAAAAATACCAATATTTCACAGTGGTTAGAGGACAGACCCATAAAAACTGAGGATTTCAGCATGATTATGGCATGCAAGAGGACAGATGACATAAAACTCACAGAAAAGAAAATAACATTGTTGAATGACATAGAAGTGCCAAGAAAGAAAAGTTATGAAAGCTATTAATTGTACTTGTATGAAATTAAAATTACATGTATATAAGAATTTTAAAAATGTAAACAACAAATTAGATAAATAGGCTGAGAAGTTTGGCATTAAAAAATGAGAAAAATAATTAGATAAACAGGATTTTCTTTTATCACTGGAGAAACACATAACAATGGTGATGTTGCCCTGGCTGTGTGACTCAGTTGGTTGAGCATCATCCCAGCCACTGAGAGGTCACCAGTTTGATTCCAGGTCAGGGCATATGTTGAGGTTCAATCCCCAGTGGGGGATGTGCAGGAAGTAGCACATCCCTCTCCCTCCCTCTCTCTATAAAAATCAATAAAAACATATTAAAAATAATGGTGATATCAGTATATTTTTAAGTTACTATAATATAATCACACACAAAGAAATTAAAAGTGATAAATTATATCTAATATGTTGCAATGTGAATTTATGTTTAATGTTATTATTTAAAATGTACTTAATATATAGTAAGCTTTTAAAAACCGAATTTTCACCCAAACAAAAACCACATTTTCAATGTTTTAATAATTGATCTCACTATATTTAATTTAAGGCATTAATTGAATACACATACACACACACACACACACACACACATCACAGTAGAAGATTCATTATAATTGTTTCATAAAGAAAGTACATATTGATCTTAAAATTAAAGACTGCCAGGAGCAAAACACTGCTTCCAAGAGTGGCAGAGAAAAATTGTAATAAATTCATCTCTGTAGACTTTCCATGATTAGAAGTAAATGCAAATGGTTAAAATAATTTTCAATAAATGGTAATATCATTAATTCTGTATGACATTTTTATTTGATAAATACCTAAGGGACAATTCATTTACATCTCAAAGATACATACATTGGATATATATTTAAAGTACTGTACCAAGTGTTTTCCCAAAATTAGCAAACATAATATTCTTACCATCTTTCTCATACTTTATTAAAGCCTTAGGTCAAACTATTAGAACTCAAGAAAGGTAAACTTCAGGTGAAATATTGTCAGTAAACATAGTAAATTTAAAGTGTCATATTTTTCTGGAGGAAAAATAATTATTAAAATATATTTATTTTTTTTTAGCCGAAACCGGTTTGGCTCAGTGGATAGAGTGTCAGCCTGCGGACTGAAAGGTCCCGGGTTCGATTCCGGTCAAGGGCATGTATCTGGGTTGCGGGCACATCCCCAGTAGGAAATGTGCAGGAGGCAGCTGATCGATGTTTCTCTCTCATCGATGTTTCCAACTCTCTATCTCTCTCCCTTCCTCTGTAAAAAATCAATAAAAAATATATTAAAAAAATATTTATTTTTAAGGGGAAAAAGAAAGATTAAAAGAAAATTCCTCCTTTGCATTTCTAGAATTTTTGTAGATATTAAAAATTGCAACCTCAAGTTATGCGAAATACATGGGTAGAAGAGAAAAGAAAAAACAAAAAAACAAACCTAGAGCTCCAGAAAACAATCATTCTACCTTAAAAGGTATTCTAAAGAAAAAGGAAAAAAGGTGCAATAAACTGGGAGAAAAACTTATATTTAGGAATAAGTTTCTTTTTAGGCTGCACGTTCTAATCAAGGAAACACTGCAAAGATTGGTAGATGTGTTCAACCCCTGGAACTGTTTCATTCTTACATGAACTAAATTATATCAATTAAAAAGTCAGCCTTACCTAGCCTAATTAATGTGATAGCAGAAGCAAACTATATACCATTGCTTTTGATTTTCGTTTTTAAGAAGTCTTTTTATGTTAAATTACTTACAGTTTGGGTGGAAAGATGCATTTAAAACAAAACAAAAAACTGATTTTACAGTTAAACATAGAATATGTTTTCTAGCCTTTGGGATTCTGGTGTAGTAAATCATTTGCCCTTTTCCCTAACATTTACAACATCACCACTCTATTCTTAGTAGTCCATCAATAAATATTTTGTAATATACACAGTGAAAATTTCCTTTAGAAGAAAATAATCCATTATGAAACATTTCTATCTAGTTATCTATGTGTGAAGATATAAGTAGACAGAAACTTGTGAGTTAGAGATTTATAATCATATCCTACTACTTAGAATGCATTACTTACTCCTGATATGTTATGCTCATAAGATTTACAAAGGCCTGGCTTATCTTAAAGTTTTTTCAAAAATGCATCATCTGTCATGTATTTATCCTTCAGTTTTTTTAATTTTTTTAAAACTGATTTCAGAGAGGAAGGGAGACAGAGAGATAGAAACATCAATGATTAGAGAGAATCATTGATCAGCTGCCTCCTGCACGCCCCCCCACTGGGGACCGAGCCCACAACCAGGGCATGTGCCCTTGACTGGAATCGAACCCAGGACTCTTCAGTCTGCATGCCAATGCTCTATCCAATGAGCCAAACCAGCTAGGGTTATCTTTCAGTTCTTTATATCAAGACTAGTGGCCCGGTGCACAAAATTTGTGCACATTAAAAGGGAATTAATTATTCCTAGAAGTGGGATCACAGAAAGGATATATGCACCCCTATGTTCATAGCAGCACAATTCACCATAGCTAAGATCTGGAAACAGCCTAAGTGCCCATCAGTAGATGAATGGATTAGAAAACTGTGGTACATCTACACGATGGAATACTATGCTGCTGTAAAAAGGAAGGAACTCTTACCATTTGCAACGGCATGGATGGAACTGGAGAGCATTATGCTAAGTGAAATAAGCCAGTCAATAAAGGAAAAATACCACATGATCTCACTCATTCATGGTCAATAGAGACCATTATAAACTTTTGAACAATAATAGATACAGAGGCAGAGCTGCCTCAAACAGATTGTCAAACTGCAGCGGGAAGGCCGGGGAGGGTTGGGGGGCAGGAGGTAGGGGGGTAAGAGATCAACTAAAGGACTTGTATGCATGCATATAAGCATAACCAATGGACATAAGACACTGGGGGATAGGGGAGGCTAGGGGACTGTCTAGGGCGGGGGGATAAAATGGATACATATGTAATACCCTTTGTAATACTTTAAGCAATAAAAAATAAATAAATAAATAAATAAATAAATAAATAAATAAATAAATAAATAAAAATAAAAAATAAAAGGGAATTAATTAGAGGAAATATTTTCATATTGCTATTTGCCCTTTCTCTATAATAGAAGTGTCAGAGATGAAAGAAAATTAGTAAAATGTACATGAAAATCTCCCTCCTGTCACAGTCTGGGACGCGCCATGGGACATAGAGTCAAGTCCCTGTCCACCACCCATACACACTTCGAAAATGCAGGAGACCCAGACCTGGCCGGCCCCACCCCCGTCTAGCCCCTCCAGGCTAGGACCTGGGGCGCAGCCTCAGGTCCCCCGGCCCAGAGCCTGGATGGAGGGTGCAGCCTGAGGTCTCCCTGGCCAACCACGTGGCCTGAGGTCTCCCCAGCCCAGCACACGCACAGCCTGAGATCACCCGCCCTGCACCTGGCCAGGGGGGGCATGGCCTGAGGTCTCCTGGCCCAGGTCCCTGCTGTTCAGTCGTGACATTAAGGCATCCCAGCTAATTGGCATATTCTTCTATCATTAGTTTAGATTATTTAGCCCTGAAATTAGGAAAGTTAGAATACTAAAATACCTACTAATTCTTCCTGCAGCAACACACCTCTATCCCCTACCACAATCCATGGTTTTGTTGTGTACAAGATCACAGTCTTTATATATTGTTCACCAGTGGACTGGTCTGTTTTACTTAGTGGGTGAGCGCCAGCATTCACCAGAGTGCTCCCTCTATAATCCTCAATGAGTTTATCCTAACAACACAAAATGAGAAGGTCTTCGGATAAAACTGTTTTATTAGGTACCTGGGTTCATGTCTGGAAAAGAAAATAGAGAAGAAAAAGGCGAAGGTTTCCCTTGTTAAACTTGCTCTACTGGGAAAAGAAAGGTAAATAAACAGAGGGATGATTACACCAATCAGACATCTAGGCTGAGATCAGCAAGCTTTTTGGAAGGTGAAAACAGCTGAGCTAAGATGTGCAGGATCATTTGGAGTGCACCAAGGGAGGGATGGAGCGAAAGGCACTGTGCGTTGGGTGGAAACATGCACAGAATCACAGACACTGAATGAGGATGGTGTGATGAATTCCAAACACAAATCAAAGATCTCTTATTGCAATAATCCTTACTTATAAACAAACCTTTATTGTTCCACTCAAGCTTGTTCTTCCCACACACTTTCCCATATTACATCCATCATCTACCGTAAAGCAAAAACTCTAGAATCATTTTTAATTCTTGTCTTTCTCTCATCTCTCATACTCAATGCATCACCAAGTCTATTTGTTTCTGCCTCCAACATATATCTAGTACCCATCCACATCTCCGCATCTTCCCAAGCATCCATCTAAGTAAGGCCACATTCATTCCTTAATTCAGTAACTGCAATAACCTTCTCTCTGTCCCCCATGTATCTATTTTTACTAATCTAGGAATTATTTTCCATGCACCAGCAAGGAGAATATCTTAAAAACCCAGATAAGATCATTCTTAGGTTAAAACTCTTAAATGACTATTTATCACAACAAAGATAAAATCTAAACTCTTGACCTTAAAATGCAACCTTTGTCTTCATATCATCTCACTCTCACTCATTTATTGCTACACTGAACTGCCCTGTATCACTTCCATTACGGGCCTAGAACTTTGCCTTTGCAACTCCACCCTGTCTCAAAGTCCTAACACTGGTGATGATGTCATCCCCATTTTAGATCTTTAGTTAAGAGTTTTACCTCTACAGTTGCACAGAAACTCAATCTCAAATAACCTAACCCCCTCATTCCTGCTTCTATCCCTTACTTTTCCTGGCTGTTACATTACTTTTGTTCCCTTATACTATATATATATATATATATATATATATATATATATATATATATATATATATATATAATGCTATTTGCCCTTTTACTAGGGACAGCTACATAAAATATTTAGGACTAAAGCTCTACTTAGTAAGAGAGATGTACATGCAACTACAATGTCCAATATCTATATATTTTACTCCCAATACCCATGTAAGTTTTCATGGCCATAGTGAAAATTATTAGTTTTTTACATTATTTTCTCTTAAGCCCTTGTGTGAAGATATTTTATTCTACTACAGTGGCAATGGGAATAAAATGTTAAGAAATTCCTTGATGGCCAATAAAACCCAATTTAGAAAACTTTTGTGTAAATAAAACCTTTGCTTCCAATATAACTTGAAATAGTTTGAAAATATTCTGCCATGAAGAAATTGCTCTTTAAGTACTGACTAGCACACTCACACTACATGAGAACATGTCTTTCACACAAATGTCCCTAATATATTACAGCCGAATGAATGCTGAAGTGTTACTGAATATTTTATCATGAAAAGGTGTTAATTTGAAAAGATTTCCTCAAGAGGTTTCTTTTTTGTTTTTGTTTGTTTGTTTGTTTTGGATGAGGGTGAAGGCAGACAGAGGAAAATGGCAAGATACTGGAGGGTAGAGTAAATGAGTAAAATTACAAAAAGTCTTAGAAAGAGAAGCAAGGAGATCATGAACTGTGAGAAGAAGATACTTTAGCTGTGAGGACCACTATACCCATCATTCAGAATGAATATGTTGTAGTTGGGCACTCACGTCAAACGCTGTACTAGATGATCTCTCAAATTCATGCTTTCAGTTGCAGGGAATTATGTAGACTTAGCCTCAGGAGGATAGATTGATTTGTAGTTATTATAATCTGTATTCAAAGCAGGTTTTCAACTGCAGCTCCCTTAACAGGAATAAAGGTTGCTAGGTCAGAATGTTTCATCTTAATGAATAATTTATATTACACTAAATCACATGTTGAGCTGAGGGAAGTACTATTGTAGATGAATATTTTGAAATAGGAATCCAGCTTTAAATTTTTACTTACCTCAATTGAAGGAAAAAAAATGTTTAGTTTCCTTTCAAAGGAATCAGGAAGCCCTTGAAAAAGATAAATTGACTCCCATGTCAAGTGCAGATAATTTTATTTTACTAATAAAAGGAACACAAATCCTAATGAAAACAAAAAATGTTACCATTCATGAAATCGAAAAATCACATGAAATTTCTGCTGAAAACAGAAGTCTATTTTAAACTAGACAAGTCTAAAAAAATATAATTTTAGGATATATTAGATTTTCTGGATTATCTCTGGTCTCAAACCAGAATGTGGCAATATACTTCAACAAAATTGTTAAACCATCAAATGTCTTGCTACTACCAGGTTATTCAGCAAGAAGAAAACTCTCTATCAATATCCACTTTGCTGTTAGAGCAAAGGGCTATATTTCCTCCTCCTATCCTTTGCTCAAATGTTTCAGTCATCTCACAGTTTCAGAGAAATAAAATACAACCACTTAGGTCTGCTATACAGTTTCCTCCCACTACTGGCATAGTGGCACAGTCAGTTAGTAAGTATACAAAAAATACTGACATGAATTTACATATACATAAATATATACATTAAATATATATATATGTATATATATATAAATTCATATATATGTGTATATGTAGCATTTCCCATCATGCAGAAGTGATTAGAAAAATAACAAATTGCTAACATTTTCAGTGCTTACTATGAGTAATGTACTATATTAAATTATTTTTTTCCATAGCCTAATATGACCTTCACAACAACATAACATGAGGGAGGATTATATGAGCATATGAGAAATTGCAGCACTATGGTTTATTTAAAAGGCCAACTTATACCAGGCCATGCTATTTATAAACATCAGAGAGTAATTGCTATACATGTCTGATCAAAAGCCCACAATCTTAATTTACTTCTATTTTGTCAATCCTAAAAACAAAAATAGAAAAAAGAAGCAACATAAATTACTTCAAAATGGCCTCTATTGCACTCAACTATATGACAGAATGAAAAGACCCAGGCTGGCTCTCAGATTCTCACTGAATTGGTTTTATTGGTTTGAATAGATCCCTGGACTTAAGGACCTACTGAGAGTTTTTGTCATGAACAGGATTGTCATGTCAGAATTGTCATGAATAGAACAATTTTTTCACAATTACAGATGCAATTAACAACTACTATAAGTTATGTTTTACAATTGTTGTAATTTTAATAACAAGAATTCAAAACAGTAAGTATAATTATTAATTGTGACATATGCATGATTTTCAGGGTCCTTACGTGAGTGCTGTCGAAGATATAGATTCTGGTACCAAATATATCTGTATTTGAAAACTGGTTTAACTCTTCATTATCTATGTAACTTTATATAACTTATCTAATGTTTCTAAGCCACAGGTGATTAAACTATAAAATGATGATAATATTGGTACTAAATTTGGATTGTTGGTTATGGGCTTAGGTTGGGGGTTGGGGTGGCAGGGGCAAGCTGAGAGAGGTCAATGGGGGGGAAAGGGGGACATATGTAATACTTTCAACAATAAATATTTTTAAAAATGTCATATGCAAAAGTTCCTGCATTGTGCCTTATCCTAAATAAATACAAAATCATGTTTAGCCTCGATGAAAAAGAAATTGGATGTACTTGAAGTTTAATGAGATTAAAATAATTATTTTTAAAACAACCTATTCAATAATTGAATAATGGTATCTATTTCTTACTCTGTTTCATATTTTATCATGGGTTCTGTTTTTCTCTTTTCTTGATAGACTGTTTAGGTCTCTTGTTGCAAGAGGATGCTTTTATAAACTAAGAAGCCATTTTTCATATCTAAATTTACTTTATATGGTTATTATACCCTCAAACTCTTTTTTTAAACTTCAGATAAATAATATCCACAAATTAATGCTTGAAGACAATTTTGAAATGATAAAGAGCAGACTTTTAAACCTTATGATTTCTATATTGTGCAGTCCAAAACTATATAAAAAGAGGTGTGGAGCAGAAGAAATATTTTACTCATTATACATAACTTGACGAGAATTATTGGTCTTCAAGATAGTCCCACTAATATCATTCTCTTTGGCTTTCAGTGATTCTTAGGCCATTTTGCTATTGGCTTCTACAATTCTAGAGCAGAAAATATGTGTGGACATCATGTATAATCACCAAGTCTAGGTTTCCCATAATCATTTTGAAATAGTAGCTGAGTTACTCTCTCAGGTTGCTGCAACATTGTGGTCAAATATATGACAAGCCAAAATTCTTAACTGCATACATTTTCAAGTAGGGCAGGAAAAGGAGGGGAATCTTGCTTATCAATAATAGAATATCAAATTATGAACATGGGAAACTCTTTTTTTTTTCAGAATCACATATATGATCCTGGTGTTCAATATGTTGGACAAAACAATGTTGTTTGAAGTAGAGACCAGTTTCAGGGGAGTGACACTCAAATAAATGATAGAGTTCTATATAACTCGGGATGTGCAGAAGTGGAATTGCTGGGGACAGCTGAAGACGGTTGTTTTCCTGTTTAATTTGTCAGTTTCAAAGCCGCAGGCTACATAAATAGGAATGGTCCCCACTTGTTTTCATGGGATCACAGGCTCTTCCTCTGGGAAATATTGGAGAAACAAAACACAGGTTACCATGATTTCTTTGATATTGTCCTTTTTGACTGATTCTACATGGAAGGAAAGAAAACACATGTTGAGGAATGATTTTTTCAGATTCCAAATCTCCCTTTTTACCAAGAAAAAGATGGATTTAAAAAAAAAAAACAAAAAACAACTCATTCTTGTTTTAGGTGGCTTAGCAGGATTCTAAGTGTTCATTTGCATAAGCCTGAAAACCTGCTGATGATAGCCATTAATTTCTTCTTAGTTTTAGCCTTACCTAATAATGCAAACATTATCAAAAGAAACTTTGTTGGAAGAAACATAAAGTCTCTACTGATGAAAATTTTTATATTTCAGTTTGACAACAAAAATAATGAATTTTAAATCAATTGAAAATCCTGATGAAAATAATCTCATAACACACACACACACACACACACACACACACACACACACACACCTACACACACTGTTGAACTAATTAATATGTTTCAGTAAAACGGAAATTCATTTATAGACAGAATGCTCTCTCATATAAAAATCGGATCTGAATGCATTATTTTATGATAAATGTTTAGGGGAATTGAGGACAGAATTCTGAAATGTTATATTGGTTAAATGAGACTTTAGCATAATGTTCCTAGTCCCTAGATCCCAATAAACTTGAAATGGTATTATTTTGTATGAAAGCAAAAGAGAAAATACACAAGCAAATGTTTTGCTTTGTGGTTAGCATATTTAAAGTGATAAAATTGCTAAGATGGAATGCACAAAAATAGTGCTTAGGGAATCACAGAATTGTATATTTTACCTGGAATGTAGCTTGCGGGACAAGCCTGTGAAATACGTAAGGTCGCACCATTTGGTATAGTGCTCTGTAAATACCTAATCTTTCCAGAAGCCATATGTTTCTTGGCAAAGGATATTCCTATCCTTGCTTTATATTCTGTTCAGTGTGAAAGCAGGCCCTCCAAATAATTTTAAGTGTATGTTTGATGGTGAACAACCACAGGTATGGTGAACAAGTGTCTAACATGGAATTTACATTCAACCTGTAGAATATTTCCTTATAGATTGTGTTGTGTTTTGGTTTGGCATGATTTGAAATCAACTTGTTTATGACTGAAGTGAAGTTGTTTTGCTCTAAGGGTGAATTTGTTTACATTGAGGAAGCCGCCTCAGGATTTTGTCGTCTACATCTGTTGTTGATAAGCACTCCGGAGCTCAGCTGTTGACAGGTACCACTGGGACTTACGAATAA
Source organism: Myotis daubentonii (assembly GCF_963259705.1). NCBI lineage: Eukaryota > Metazoa > Chordata > Mammalia > Chiroptera > Vespertilionidae > Myotis > Myotis daubentonii. The sequence continues at coordinate 166,944,321 of NC_081841.1, forward strand.
CATATGGAAGAGTGGCTATTATGTAAGGAAGCAAGGATGCTTGGTCTGGGCAAGCCACTCTCTGGTGATCTAAATAGTTCTCTGAAGATCTTGAGATACTTGTTCCTGCCATGCTCAGGCAATTCTTGGTCAGCAGTTGTATTAAACCATGTAGACTTAGGAAAAGTAGGGACATGAGCTCCTGCCTTAGCAAGGCCGCTCCAGGCTGTGGTGTAAACCATGTTATGTGTATTGGTTTTGCCATGGAATAATAACCTTTGGAGCAACCCTCTCTGCCTGCCACCACAGGTACTGTCTGTCGTCTACTAGGTAGTATGTCAGCAGCAAGGATCCTGAGTCAGCAGCTGATACCCAGCTTTTAGCTGGACAGACTGACTCTACTTAGAACTAACTCATGGAAAGTTAACCTCAACTAAATTTGGACTTATTGCTGTCATTTCCCCCTTTTCTGGAACAATAGTATAATTAATCTATCATTGGTTTGGAGTGTTATTTCTTTATTGGCTTGTTAAGAAACATTATTCTGTATGCTTTTGGCTTGTGAAGTATTAGTATTATAAATTACAAGTCCTACTGGAAAACCGAGTTAAATACATTATTGGCAAGGACAACCTCAGTCTCTAAGCATAATTGCCCCAGACTAAATTAATTAAAAATTTATTTAAAAAATATATATTTTTATTGGTTTCAGAGGGGAAGGGAGAGAGGGAGAGAGAGATAGAAACATCAATGATGAAAGAGAATCATTGATTTGCTGCCTCCTACATGACTCCTACTGGGGATTGAGCCTACAACCTAAGCATGTGTCCTTGATTGGAATCAAACCTGGGACCCTTCAGTCCACAGGCCGATGCTCTATCCACTGAGCCAAACCAGCTAGGGATGAAAATTTCTTATTTGTAGAGTTTTTTATCTACATTATGAGGTAAAAGTAATATTTCTAAGTAAATAGATTTCCCATGATTGGAATGTAGAATGAAATAATCAACAACATGTTTCTCTTTGCATTTGGATAGATTTTTAGACTACGTTTTTGGCATTTTTTTTCTAAAATGGCACACATCACATCTGAGGTAATTGAATGAAATTGTTAAGTATTCCTCTAAAAGACTACTTCAAAGTGCAGCAACAAATTGCAAAATTTGATCCAGTGGGGATTCTTTAAAATACGTTTCATGTGTGTAAAATTTTTTCTATCATCTTGTAAATGATTTTTATGGCTTCAAGCTGATTCTGTAAATTCTAGGGAGTTGGGGGGGAGGATGGGGGAGGGAAGCTCCTAAGATAACACTGGAAATCTCAACAGGGCCACTTAAGTAAAATGAGTCAATGGCTTAGTTACTTACAAGTTACAAAAATATCTTGCTTCAGAATTCACAAAAATCTATTTTTTTTCTAATTAAGAGAATTAGTTTAAAAACTGTGTGTTGCACATTGTTTTATATGCTTATAGGGATTAACATATTTATATTGAAAAAGTTTGCATTAACAATCTCACCCCTACTCTTTTTTTTCGCTTGAATTGTTCATTGCCTGACTATTGATCATTTTATTACTAAATGTTCAATTTAGGGTACTAATAAAAACTTACTTCAAGCTATCTTAAAGAAGCATAAAAGAGAAGGAGGCACATTTCATTTGCACCACTTTTTGAAGCTTTCCAACATCCCTACTAGTTTTAGCTCCTCTTCGTTTCCAATCTGACATCAGATATATGTAGCACCTCCACTATTTGCTTCATTTAATTTTCCAATTGTTTGGCCTTCTTCTGCTTCTTGTCTGCCATTAATTACTCCTGTTTCCCTGACATTTCCCATTTCAATAACACCCTAGGTATTTATTATTATGCAACATCAACAACTGGTTTTCAGAAGTTAATGAAAATATCAACTTTGTCTTGTGATTATGCTACAGGAAATATGTCCCATAGTAATTTTAAGGTAGCAGAGCAGTTATTCTTAAATTATTAAAGTGTGAAAGATGACTTTTTAATGTCACTTTAATGAAGTGACTCTGATTTTGGACCCTTCACCACATCAAAGAAATAGGAAATTCTTGTAGAAATTTCCTCAACCCATCATAAGTCATACAAATGAAGAAAGCACCCTTCAGCGACTCATAGATAAAACTCTCCTAGAAAATGGAATACAAACACAGTGGCTACTCATTCTTAGGGACTGCTATTTCTTTCTTTTCATTGTCTTCTGTACTAACTCAAAAGAAGAACAATTCCTCCAGCAAAGTGTACTTTTTTATTTACCTATTTACTTCGTTCACTCAATCACTAACTCATTCATTCATTTGATACCTATTGAGCACTTCTGCTGTGTCAGATAGAATTTGAATGCTTTGGGAATAGAGCAATAAATGAAACAAAGTTGGCTATCATGTCAAGGGAGTGGGTCCATATAAGTGTCTAGTAGGAGGAGGTAAGAAGGATGAAGCAAAATAAAACAAAGGAAAGGTAATAGCAAAAATTATTTGGATAGTGTGGGGTGGCTTCCTCAGTAGACTGATACTGGAGTTGGAGACTGAATTAAGTTAAGGAGCAATCCAAGTCCCTATATGTGTGATGAGCATCCAGACAGAGGGAATAGTACCTGCTAAGACTTAGGCAAGAGCATGCTTGGTGCACTTCAGAAAGAACAAGAATTACTGAGGCTATATTCTAAGGAGGCAATCAGAATAATCTCTACAAAAAACAACTATAAAGATGGATAACATCAACAGAAACAAACATTTCAGTGTGCTGGAAATGGCTTGAATTCACATAATAATGAAAATATTTATTCTTGAACAAAATGCTGAACTTGCAGTAAAAACATGAAATTTGCAGCTTTTTTCCTAGTCATGCTCCCATCAACCCCTATATTCCTAACTCCCATTAGAAGGCATAAAGTTTCTACAGGAGAGGGAGGGTCAATGCTGAGTCCTGGCTTCTCACTGTCATGGAGCAACGAGCCTCACTCATTTTTGAGCTTGGCCAATGCAACAGTATTTTCTGTGCACTTAGAGATGCATCAGTGGGGAAGGCCACCAGCTCTACCTGAGGTTCCTTTCTTGGTTGAGGCAAACACACTTCACTTGAGGTAGTGTGCCTGCACAGAGGAGACCAGAGAGGGCTTAAGCTTACCTAACACCCATGGCCAACCCTGAAGCTGTGCTTATACTCACTGAGGAGCCGCAGCAAGGGCCTGTGAAATGTACAAGCCAGGGCAGCTATGAAAACCCTGAGTGCACTTTCCTACCCACCAAGGGACCCATCAGATACATAGGGTGACTTTCTGATTTAAGATGCTGGAGAACAACTCTGTCCAATCACTAGGGGACCACTAATTATACAAAGACAAGTACAAACCCTGAGAGCACAGGCTTAAAAAACAAAAAACTAAGGAGAAACATAAGCTGCTAAACATTGCAGGAAAAACTGATTTCACAGACCTAGACTGGGAAAGCTACTAAATAAGAAAACAGCAAGCAACACACACACACACACACACACACACACACACACACACACACACACACACCAAATAAACAACAACAAAAAAAACAAAAAACAGCAACAGTGGCCTTCAGAGGGGGAAAGATCAACATTAAAAACTCTGTATTTCAGAAGGTACCATGAAGTATCATATTTATCCTTAGTTACTCCTGCTGGACCAAGAAGTTGCTCCATAAAGCTTAAAGGAGTCTGTCATTCCTTTTAATGCTGCCACTTCTGTATGGAGTGACCTGTTTGGAGCTATCCAGTCAGTGTATGTGTTATCCATGGAATAAAATCTCATTTGAGTTTTGCCCAAGAACTGTTGAAGTCTGTTCTCTCATTTGGCTAAGATATGCTTGGGATTGCGAACAAAGCTTCTGTCTTTTTCATTTGTGCATTTTATATTTTATTCAAATAATATCTGAAAGTTAGGCAATACAGCACCAAAGTAGGCAGGAGCTGGGAGTCTTCCAATATGGGAGCAGGAATTAAATAAAACTGTCTATGAGAATTTAAAAGCAATATTATAAACTAACCAAAAGTTAGTATGTTTTTTATTATCATCATCCTCTACAACTGCGAAGCAATGTCAGTGATAAAATGCGTATTAAAAACTAGTGGCCCAGGACATGGATTCGTGCATACTGAAAGGAAATTAATTAGAAGAAAGATTAATGTGGTAATTACATTACTGCAAAAAATTACATGTCAAAATAGCATATATAATATAGCATTATAAAATTAAAACGTGTGTGCAATTGGCGCCAGTGAGAAATTGATATATATCACACATGCGCGAGTCAACGTTTATTTTTAAATTGCCAGTGCACATCATATGTACCGGCCGATTGGTCAGTTGGATGATGTCAAATTAGTATACATAATATAGCATTATAAAATTAAAACACATATGCGATTGGTGCCAGTGAGAGCTTTATATGTATAGCACATGAGCGAGTCAACATGTTTTTGTTTTGTTTTTTAAATTGCCAGTGTGTGTTATATGTACCAGCTGATCAGTTGGTCAGACAGTTGATGAGTAAATTGTGATGTGGTTCATGTTAAATGTCAAAAAAAAATCATGATCGACAATGACAGATTGAAACACATGAGTGCGATTGGCTCCAGCGAGAGCTTTATATGTATGGCGCATGCACAAGTCAACGCCAGTGCGCATCATATGTACTGGCCAGTTGGTTGTTCAGACGGTCGGACAAACTTATGATCACTCACTTAGCCTTTTATATATATAGATAATATATTGGGTTTAAATTCTGAACAAGTGCTGGTGTTAAAATTTTATAAATGATATGTAAATTTCAACAAAACACATTTTATTACATATCTTTAAATACCATTGTATTCTGCACATTAATTTTGAAAACTTCTGCTTATGTAGTCAACCTCAAAAGAAGAAGATTCAGCTACAGGCAATTCTTCTGAGATTGCTTATACCGTGTCAGAATCATTGGAGTTTATTTCAAGTGTACAGTTTTTTAGCCTATTTTCTATTTATAAATATTATTGCATTTATTTTCTTATCATTTTATATTTAATAATAAATTTATATATGTGAGATACACAACATAAAATTTAAATATACATACATAGTGAAATGATTGCTACTATCAAGCTAGTTAACATATCCAGGTTCTCACATATAATTGCATTTAAACAGTAGCTTTGAAATAAATAATGATTGCACACTGATTTTAAAGATCAAGAAATAGAGATTTTTTTAGTTCAATTCTGTCATTCAATGTACTTTATTATTATTATTATTATTATTATTATTATTATTATTATTAAAATTGTCATTGTAGGCAGAATAATAGCCCCTAAAGCTATTCACACCCTAATTTCTGGAACCTGTGAAAATATTACTTTACAAGGCAAAAGGACTTTGTGGATAATGATTAAGAACTTTGAGATGGAAAAGTTATCCTAGATTACTTGAAAGGGTTACATTTAATCATGTGTCCCTAAAAGGAGGGGAACCTTTCCTTGCTGAGATCAAAGGAAGTAAATGGTGAGAGGGATGATGCATTACTGATTTTGATAATAAAGAAAAAGGACCACAAGTATAGGAAAAAAGGGGCCCTTTGAGAGTCAAGGAAACCATATATGCACTAGAGGCCTGGTGCACGAATTCGTGCACAGGTGGGGCCTGGCAGGCCCCTGATTGGGGCTGATTGGGCCAGGCCGACTGTGGGGAGGGGCACAGGAGGTTGGCTGGCCCCGCCACCAATCGGGGTGGGGGACCGATTAGGGTGGGGCTGGCTGGGGGGAGGGACCTTGGGCAATTGGTCGGCCAGCCCCAACCCCTAGCCAAACTCCTGGTCAAGGGGCAATTTGCACATTAGCCTTTTATTATATAGGACTAGAGGCCCAGTGCATGAAATTTGTGCATGAGGGGGGTGTCCCTCAGCCCGGCCTGCACCTTCTCCAATCTGGGACCCCCTCAGGGGATGTCTGACTGCCTCTTTAGGCCTGATAGAGCACTTCAGGCCTAAACCGGCAGTCGGACATCCCTGTCACAATCCGGGACCACTGGTTCCTAACTGCTCACCTGCCTGATTATCCCTAACCACTTCTGCCTGCCAGCCTGATCACACCCTAACTGCTCTCCTGCTGGCCTGATTGCCCCCAACTGTCCTCCCCTGCCAGTCTGATCGCCCCCAACTGCCTTCCCCTGCTATTTAACAAAAGCAAAATAATAATTAATATGGTCAAAACTGAAAAGAAAATATACTCATCAAGCTCAATAGTATCTAGAGAATTTCTCTCAATTTTAAACCAACATAACTTTAGGAAATAAAATACAAGAAAGCATTTCAGTTATGTAAAGTAATAGAGTAATAGAAAACTTCAAATTACCTAAAAAAGTTTTGCTATTTCATTGTCAATTTACAAATATTGTTATTATTCCTAACAGAGTCTAGTCCTTTCCTGCCTTACAATGTAATTATTGAGATAAAATCACTGACATCAATGAACTTACAATAAGGATGCATAGCCACAATAATTACAAAGAAGTAAACAGCCCTGGTAAGTGTTGCAGAGTTGTTAGAGTGTTGGTCTGTGCAGTGAAGGCTCATGGATTAGATTATTCCATGTCAAGGGCATGTAGTTGGGTTCCAGGAGACAACCAATCAATGTGTCTCACTTCAATGCTTCTCTCTTTCTCTCTCTCTCTCTCTCTCTCTCTCTCTCTCTCTCTCTCTCCTCTTCCACTCCCTCTTTTCCACTCTCTCTCAAAAGAAAAATCAATGGAAAAATATGCCGGTGTGAGTATTAACAAAAACAATTTTAAAAAATAAGTAAACAAAGGAAACTCTAAATAAAACATAACAAAACTGAACTAATGCAAAATAAATGCTGAGAAGGGAATGCACAGAGAGAATGCAAAGTAGAAAAACCTTACCAAAACTGGAGGAGGGGAGATGGTCAGGAACTATTCCTGACAGGTTATGCTTAATCAGTCTTCTCAAGGTAAATATGAGAAGAGGGGAATAGTTTAGGTGACATGTGTTTCTGATGAAGAAAGCAGCAATGAAGTACTTCAATGGCTTTGCCAGTGCTCAAAATATATCTCATCTAAGCTACCATATTTTTTTAATATGCAGGGTGTCCCAAAAACATGTATATGTGCACACTTTAATAGCTGATAGTTTAGTTCTTTCTTTTCATCCAGACTGAGCTTTGAGCAAAGGAAATTCATCCTAAAATGCTACTGGAAGTTTGAAAACGCAGTTGAAGTACAAACACTGCCTTTATAATTATTCAAAATTACCCTGTGCCCCCAAAAATGTATATACACTTTAATAGCTAATAACTCACTTAATTTTCAGGTTTAACTGATTTGAAATAATGGGTGAAGCCATACTAAGGTTTTTTTTTTTAGACTTTTTATGAAGATACATAAAAGATAAAGTTTACAGTACAAAACCGGCAACAGTTGAGATATTGAGGGCACACAAATACCAAATGAAATGATTCTTGAGGTTTGCAATTCCATTGCTTTGAATTATCAGCAGTGCCTGGACAAGAATGGTCAACTGTTTGAAAACAGGCATTGACAAAAAAAAAAAATCTGTTAATTTCTGTATATTCATTTAAATTTTGAAAATTAAATGTATGTTAAAAAACACTGACTTTATAATCATTCAAAGTATGTAAACATTTTTGGGACACCTTATATTTTTATCTATAGTGTATTTGCTGTGTATACATATGTGTACAGATATATGTGTGTACATATACATAAATATGTATCATCTTGAATCGTTAGAATACTAATCCTCTGAGTTCAGGGGCAGATTTTTTTTGCATTCATTCTCCTGCCTAACAGAGTTCTTTGCACTTGTCAATTGAGGTAAATTCAAAGATTTAATGATCCTACTGTTTCCTGTCTTTGTAGGTGACTAGAGTTAAAATGTGGATTCAGATAAGCATGGGCCTCAATACTATAGATCCAGTTGATACTTCTGCAAGTCAGTTATCAAAGTTTTCTTTTAATGTGAAAGTAGATGCATACATTTCACTGTTGCATTAGTTTTGATTTCATCATTTCTATATCTCGAGTGTAGGCTATATTAAGAGAAAAGTGAAGGTGAAACATATTATCATATATAATAAAAGCAGAATATGTAAATTGTCCCCTTGGGTGGTCGTTCAACCAGGAGTTCAACAGCTCACTATTATGTGCACTGACCATCAGGGGGCACCACGGAACATGGCAGGCATCGGTGGACATGGCGATGGCAGCAGTGGGACCCCATCTGTGCATGAATTCATGCACTGGGCCTCTAGTATTTATATATAAAGCATAGTTTAAAAGTAACTTAATGAACACAAAGAATGCCAAAGCCCTGCACCTTCTTCAAAGAGCTCAGACTTCAGCATTGCCAAACAATTGCTGTAACTTGGAAAACAGTCTGGATATTGATATTCAATATTTTTAACCTTTTGTCAGTAGGTGATGAATTAACTCAGCTCCAAGGCTGTTCCAGTTGACAGTGAGAGCTGCTTTAACTCATTTCTCACTGCAGGAAGAAGAACCAGATCCAGGGAGAACAGCCAATAGAAGAAAGAAAATGAATTAAAAATAAAATTAGTGCACTAGTACTTTAGCACTGTTAGGCGTTCCAGAATCTCAGGGATAATTAACATTCTTGATATAAAATATTGATGTTATGCCATATTAAAGCAGTATCACAGTAAGACTTGACAGTGTTTAATGTTTCATAGCAGACTCCTAGCTGGGCATATAACTTTTCACAAGCAAAGGAATGTAATTTTAGATTAAAAAATATTAAAACCCTCCGGGATGGAATGCAATGAACTATTTCTTCCTTTCTATCTTTACTATGTGACTTTACTGCTATGCAATGAGACTACCTCATTTTAAATCACTGCTTGCCAATAGTTTGTAAACTTGAATTAGTTTCTTGACCTTCGTGCTTCATTCTTTGAAGCAATAAGTAATATAAACCACCACATTGCCTAAATCAGTTAACTTATTAGGAACTGCAAAATTATGACTTTCCAGTACTTTAAAAAGTTCTGCATGTATTTTTAGACTCCCCTACTCTATCTAGTAGTAGGGTTTTAATACTACATAATTTACTAGTCCATACAGAAAGTACAAAAAAATTCTTAATTTTTATCATTAAGTATTAATTTTGATCATAATGAAGCAGTGTCCTGGCAAACTCCAGTGTTCTCTAGTAAGTGTTTTTTTATTTCTCTATGATTACATATATTTATACATCTATTTATCCATCACCTATCTGTCTATCTATCTATCTATCTATCTATCTCTACCTAAGAACTCTGGGATTTTTATATACTTGATGTTTTAATATATTTTAGTAATCATCTTTTCAAATTATACATAATTCTGAATCAATGCAGTAAGGATATCTCCAAACTGGCTCCTGTGCCTTTTGAATGGACTCCATAATTATTTTGTAGCTTCCATTATTTATATTGGACAATATTTCCCAAAGTTATCTCCTGCACAGCACCTATAACTTTTTTATTCCTCTGAGGATCCCCATTAGATCTGCTAATGAAAAACATCTATCAACACTAATAAAAGAGAAAAATGGTAATTGGCGTACGACGATACTCTTTCATTGGCTAATCAGGGTTATATGCAAATTAACTGCCAACTATGATTGGCAGTTAACTGCCAACTAAGATTGGCAGTTAACTGCCAACAAGATGGTGGTTAATTTGCATATGTAGGCACAATGCAGGGAGGCGAAAGGGAAAGCAGGAAGAAGCCCCCTGCCACTGACAGTGATCGGAAACCCAGGGGGGAGCTAAGAGCTGGGGGGCAGGGCAAAGGCGGCCCTGGGGCCGCCTTTGCCCTGCCCCCCAGCCATGATAGGAGAATCAGGCGCCTTTGCTGCCCTGGCCAGTGATAGCAGGAAGTAGGGGTGGAGCCAGCGATGGGAGCTGGACACGGTCGATTCTGGCAGTCCCGGGAGCTAGGGGTCCCTTGCCTGGGCCTAAAGCGGAGCCCACTATCGCGGGGTGCTGCAGCTGCGGGTCCCCGCTGCCGGGGCCGGACACCTAGGCTAGAGGCGTTAGGCCTGGGCAGGGGCAGAGCCTGCAACCGCGGGGAGCTGGGGGTCCCCTGCCCAGGCCTGACACCTCTGCCGGAGGCCTCAGGCCTGGTCAAGGGGCCGATCCAGTGATTGGTGATCGGAGGGTGATGAGGGTCAACTCCTCTGGCTGAGGCATCAGGCCTGGGCAGGGGGCGGAGCCGGGGATTGGGGGGATATGATGGTCCCCTTGCCCAGGCCTGAAGCCTGGGTCAGAGGCATCAGGCTTGGGTGGGAGGTGGAGCAAGCAATCAGAGGGAGATGGGGGTCCCCTGCCCAGGCATGATTCCTGGGCCAGCGGCCTCAGGCCTGGGTGGGGGCCAGAGCCAGTGATCGGGGGGAGATGGGGGTCCCCTGTCCAAGCCTGACACCTCTGGCGGAGGCGTCAGGCCTGGGCAAGGGGCCGATCAGGTGATTGGAGGGTGATGGGGGTCTACGCCTCTGGCTGAGGCATCAGGCCTGGGCAAGGGGCCGATCCTGCGATTGGAGGGTGATGGGGGTCAACGCCTGAGGGCTCCCAGTATGTGAGAGGGGGCAGGCTGGGCTGAAGGACACTCCCCCCCCCCCCGACACCCAGTGCACGAATTTCGTGCACCGGGCCTCTAGTATATATATAAAGAAGTAATATGCAAATTAGGCAGGGACACTATAACAGTCACGACCAGCTCCGGAGGAGGGGCCGAGCGTGGCCCAGAGCCTGAGAGAACAACACACAGGGGGGTGTGCCCAGCTAGCTGCCACCCACCGGCCCCAGCAGGGCCTGGAGTGGGAGTGGAGAAGCAGGGGGGCGTGCCCAGGCCACTACCACTGGTAGACAGCACCCCAGCAGGCCTGCCTCTGCACATGAGCTGCAGAGGAAACACCTTTTCTGACTGCTCATTGGCTAAGCTCCCCGTATGCCACTCACAGTGTTCTTGGTAACTTGAGTAATAAGAATCCAAGAAAGTAATCTAGGGTTTTTCCACCTCACTCTTGGAGGAAAAAACAAAGGTCCGCTGCTGGAGGGCTAAGAAATGTCATAACCTGCCCTAGCTGGTTTTACTCAGTGGATAGAACCTCGGCCTGTGGACCACAGGGTCTCAGTTCAATTCTGATCAAGGGCATGCACTTAGGTTACAGGCTCCTCCTTGGCCGGAGCCCAGGTCAGGGCTCATGCAGGAGGCAACCAATCAAAGTGTCCCTCTCACGTTGATGTTTCTCTCTGTCTTTCCCTCTCTCTTCCACGCTCTCTAAAAACCAATGGAAACATATCCTCAGGTGAGGTTTAAAAAAAAAAAAAAGAAAGAAAGAAATGTCATATCCTATGAAAGAGACATCTTGAAAATGCCTAAAGAAAGTTGTCATTTTTTCATGGAAAAGGGACTGGAGTCTGTGTTGATGAAAACACCGTGGCAGCTGGCAGTGGCAGCAGTAGTGGGGTGATGGGGGTAGTGTCTTCCCCTGATCAGCCCACAGAGTGAGGCCAGGCTGTGGTTTAGGTCCGCTCCCCACAGTCAATAGGACATCTCCTGAGGGCTCCCAGACTGTGAGAGGGGGCAGGCTGGGCTGAGGACCCCCCCACCCTCACCTCCAGTGCACGAATTTCATGCACCGGGCCTCTAGTTTAATAAATAAAATCTGTTAGAGATGTTTATCGCTACTGGGTTGTTAGTGCCCTTATATCTTTTCAATGGACAGTGTTAGAAAATATGCATTGCATTGCCTTATTCAATTCAAATATAAGATTTAAATTATTTTATCTTTTCTTCCAAAAAGCTTTTTCCTATACTATCTACACTAATAAAAGAGAAAAATGGTAATTGGTGTACGGCGATAACCTTTTCATTGGCTATTCAGGGCTATATGCAAATTAACTGCCAACACGTGAACTCATTTTTGTGGTTGATTTTTCTTTGTTGAATGGCATTTAAATATATAAAATAAATATCAAAAATATAAATCTTTGTTTTACTATGGTTGCAAATATCAAAAAATTTCTATATGTGACACGACACCAGAGTTAAGTTAGAGTTTTTCAAAATGCTGACACGCTGAGCTCAAAAGGTTCGCCATCACTGGTCTAGTGATCAGTAAAATATTTGGCACACAAAAAAGCAATAAAAACTTATAACAAAAAAAGTAAATAAAAATGGGCCGAGAAATAACAGATTATGAATCAGCATGCAAGAAAGGTAGACAAAAACATAAGCATATTTTAAGATATAAAAAGATTCAAACTAAACACTGAAAATGAAAATACACTAAAAAGATATTACATAAACTATCATAAAATGAAAATCCAATAACACAAAAAAGACATCATATATGAGTTATGACATGTTATTTGAAATTTGTTTATGATGTATTTATTTTAATAGAATTCAAGATTTTATTTTCTTAGGTTTATTTTTTAAATTGAATTTCCCCCTTATCGATAATAGAATCCCTTCTCTACTTTAAGTAGCATATTTTCTACAAAGTAGAAATTTTTCAGTATAGCCAGCAGCCATTCATATAATCTTTTGCTCTATTGAGACAAATATCCTATTTAACTTTTTAAAAATATATTTTTATTAATTTCAGAGAGGAAGGGAGAGGAAGAGAGAGATAGAAACATCAATTATGAGAGGGAATCATTGATTGGCTGCCTCTTGCATGACCCCTACTGGGATCCAGCCCGCAACCTGGGCATATGCCCTTGACCAGAATCGAACCTGGGAACCTTGAGTCCACAGACCGACGCTCCATCCACTGAGACAAACCAGCTAGGACCTATTTAACTTTTATGTAAAGTAGTTTTGTTTTTGTATTTGATTACTTAATTATTATTTTAAGTAGGACTGATGTACAGGATGCTATGGGGATTTCAGATATTACTAAACTAGTTTCTGATCTAAATAGATACTATGCATAAAAATCTCTCAGAGTTGCCTCCAGATGGCAGGTAACTGCTGAAACACCTCTAATTCACTGCATCATATTCTCCTATTTGCTTCTCTTCTTGTAAATATCTGCTATCTTAAAATTTGGTACCTTCCCTGACAAAAGATACCGATTTCTGACCTTAAACTATGAGAGGGAGGATTGCTAAATTCATAAAAATACTTATTTTACCTCATCTTCCCTCTCATCCACTGCTGTTATCACTGGCATCATTTTCAATTGTTACATACATTTTTAAATCATCCTCAAATGTGTTTCTGTCTTAACCTCTGCTATACCTTGACTGAATTTCCCATGAAATATTAAAAATTATTCAGATTGTATTCATCCAAAAAGTAATAATAAATATGTGTAAGCAACATTTGCTCTTCCTATATGAAAAAAAAAGAAAAAGGAAGTTTTTCTAAAAGGAAGTTATCTAAAAGGAAGTTTCTTTTCTTCTTTTCTACAATTAGTTTCCTTTCCCTTAAAAGCAATTGTATTGGCATTTCAAAAAGATGTGTTAACTCAAAGGAAAATAGGTTCAAGCTAATGAGACCGATTTTATTATTTAGATTTATTCTGGTTTGAAGGCCTAAAATGGAAAGTAGGAAAGTGGGCGAAAGCATCAATGAGGAGATGAAAGAAAAAAATAATCTGTGCAGTTATATTGGTAAAAGACCCTGGCATTTATATTCCCTAATTCTCACATTTTAGGAGACCTCATCTAAACCACCCCTTTGTTTGATGCACCCCTGTCTTTAATCTATAATTGCTGTCCTTGATCTTCATCTTTTTTTAATACATTAATGGCATAATTCTAAGGATTGTCAAAAGGAGAATTAAGATCAGGTTTCTGGAACAAAAATTAAATCTGTCAGTAAGATCAGGAGCATGAATTTCTAGGCAAATTATCTCAGTCACTATTTATGCTTATGAATAATCTCTTAGGCAAAACTGTCTAGACTACAAAGTCTTGACCATAAGTCTTCAAATCAATAGCCATGGACAACTTGTAGCTATGTAAATCTAAGTTTATGTTAATGAAAATTAAATACAGTTTTATAGTTAGTTTCTAAGATGCAGTAGTTACATTATCACTGGTCAATAATAGCCACAGGTGGCTAGTAATGACCATATTGAAAAAAATAAATCATAGAATACTTGCATCATTGCAGGAAGTTCTTAAGACAGAGAAGATCTATAACACACAATTGTTAAAGTGGAAATAACAGAAATGGGTTTTAGGAATGGGAAGTAATATTGTCTTTTAGGTTTTCCAAATGTTACCTCTAAATAAAGTTTTCCTAAATCACTCTTAATATGAGGTAGCACAGTATGATTATGTAAAGTATTTGCACAAAGATAGACTGCTTAAGAACAAACTGGACTTTCACTATTTACTGAATGAACACTAATAAAAACTATGGCATAAGGTTGATTTAATTTAAGGCATGGAAAATACTTCCCAGAACATAGAAACTTCTAAAAAGGTATTAGCTATACTTATTGTTCATCTTCTTCTATAGTTAATGTATATGATAAATTAGAATAATGACTAATTCTCACTTTTAAACCAATGATATGAACTATTCAATTTTACAAATTAGATTTATGGAACACTGTGCATATTAGACAAGTGCTGTATATAGAAATTTGAAACATTATAATCTGTTTGAAAATTATAAATCCTGAGTGCTATAAACTATTTCCCTTATTCGTTTATATACAAATTGTGCCAAAGAGAAAAGTGATGGAAGTCTTCCAGCCTCCATTTCACCAATAGTACATTCATCTAGCCAGGCCCTGAGAGAAGGGAGTAAATGGTACTCGCCTTCATGTATCACAATGAATTTGTTTTTAAAATAACTATTTCAATTAAAATTCAACTGCAAAGAAAAAAAATAGGGCATTTATTTCAAGGACTTATAAAAAAAAAAAATCAATCCTCCTAGTCTTTGAAGTATTTCAGACAGCCATTGAAAGTCTAGATCCGAAGCAGCGAGTTATTCTCACGTCTCTTAGCTGCTCATTAGTTTGATGTATTTCGTACAGACACCATTACTGCCAGGCTGCTGATCAATTATGGTGCATCGCTTGACCTCATTATTAGATGGCTCTAATTATTTTGGGTAGATATTGAGAATTTCATTCTCAGAAGGCTAATGCTAGGAAGGATTTCATCTCTAAATTGTATTTAAACCTCTCTAAGATTATTTTTATACAAATGTAGTTAGCAACTATGTAAAGTAATAGCTAAAATTCATATTTGACATAAAAACATGTCTAATAAATTTCCTGGAGTGTATCCCTAAGGACTAAAAATAATATTCTGTAAAATTTGTAATTCTATTTTATTAAGAAAAAGAATGGTGGAACTGATTTGACTGTGTTCAAAATAATAAATCCATAAATCTGGTTCATGGACAAATAAGAATCCAAAAAAAAAGAGAGTATAGTTAAAAACAAACAACAAATAATTCTGTCATTTTTTTTATTTAAAAGGCTTGTTTTCCACACACTCATGGAGTTCTCACATATCAACGTTGCTCTGAACAAAGATAAGGTAATCTTTTCATTTCATCTTAGTCCCAGAGAGATATACTCTTTAAGAAAATTAAAACTTAAATATTACT
Source organism: Myotis daubentonii (assembly GCF_963259705.1). Classification (NCBI taxonomy): domain Eukaryota; kingdom Metazoa; phylum Chordata; class Mammalia; order Chiroptera; family Vespertilionidae; genus Myotis; species Myotis daubentonii. The sequence continues at coordinate 166,959,959 of NC_081841.1, forward strand.
ATTTTCATATGAAATAGTGAATGAATACATGCTCTAAAACGACACACTATGGTCATGTCAAAGTTCTTGTTTTCTTATTTTATTTTATTTTATTTTATTTTTAAAAATCAAATTTATTGAGGAGACATTGGTTAATAAAATTATACAGGTTTCAGATATACAATTCTACAATACATTGTCTGTGTATTGTATTATGTGCTTACCACCCTAAATCAAGTCTTCTTCCATCACCATTTATCCCCCCTTTACCTTCTTCTACCTTCCCTACCCCTCCTTTCCTCTTGTAAACACCATATAGATGTCTGTGTCCATGAGTCCCCTCCTCCACTTAATCTTTTCATCCTTCTTATCCAGCTCCCAACTTCCTCCCCTTAAATAAGAGTCAGAGAAAGATAAGCACTATATGATTTCACTTATATGTGGACTCTCCATGAACAAAGCAAACTGACAAAGTGGAGACAGACACATGGATACAGAGAACAGATTGTTTTCCCATTTTAAAAGAAAAATATGTACCATGGAGTTGCATCTTTTTGCAGAGTATATTATGCTAGAAAATATAATATTGTGTATATATATATATATAATATATATATATATATATATAATATATATACATATATATAATTTAGCATATTTTCTTAGACTAATGCTTCCTCAGATACAATGTATGTAACAAAGTGCAGAAATTGTAAAAAAAAGGATTGTGAATGTGACCTACATATGGATATTCCTTTTATAAATGAACAAAGCAATTTTTGAAAATTACAATTTTAAAACATCATTAACTCTAAAGATATTCCTGCACAATATGTTTTTTAAACATGCCATTACATTTTCCATGACATGAGGAAAAGCAGATTCATTTTCTACTTTGTTCATAGGATTAGAACTTTTGGTGGAATAGTTGCTTCATCGCAAAAATAAGGTTATATATTTGGTTCAATTCCCTATGCTAGTGTAAATAATATATCTATATCCTTGGGGTAAGATAAAGAGGGTATTAGAAAGATCCTGAGATTGTCTCTTTGCCAGTATTCTAGAGGTCATGGGGGGAGCAGAGTGATGACACATAAATTGCACTATAACACTTTTGCATTTATTAGGCTTATTTTACAAATGTGGAAGTGAAACAAAAAACAATTAATTAAATGGTCCACAGCTTACAAGTACATAGACTGTATTCCTAACCACTCCAAAAAAATGACTTTGTTGGGAACATGGATAGTTAAGGGAAAGCAAGGATCACATAAGGCTCAAATTTATGTAGGTGATGCCAAAGAGAAAAGAAACGGAGAAACCAAATATAACAGAGTGGCTAGAAAAAATATGTAGTATGCCAGAAAGCTATTTAAAAATATACTAGAAGGGACTTTTGGATTTTGCAATTATCGACCTTGTAATAAACCTCCACATAGACAAACAGAGCAGAAAATCTGCTTTCAGGGAAGTTAGATTCTGAGAAGGAGAGAGGAAAAGGCTGCGATGATCACAACCAGCTGCTTTTTATTAATTCCCTAGGGAGAGAAATTAGGGAGAGTGAAAACATGAGAGCAGAGCTAATGTGCATCCCTCCCACACTGAAGGAACCATCAGGAGTGGGGAATGAGTCTTTTCTTCTAATACATGCCACCTTAAACTGCAACTTCCTTGGCTAGTAATCCCCATGACTAACTGGATATTCACTTCTTGTTTGGTTTTACATTTCTGTGTCATAGAGATCTTCCTCTACAGTCTACTAAACAGAGTTAGTACACATGTTTCTCCTCATGGAGGATTCGTGTCCATTGTGAAACTTAGATTGGCTTCTTCAAGCCATTTATACATGCCACCACATATTGTTAGTATATAGTGTGTTAAAGGACTGAATGTAAATTTGCTTCAGCATTTGCTGACCTCCATCACACATTTTCTTTCTGTGTCCCGCAAACATCCTATCTAATAAAAGAGAAACATGGTAATTAGCGTACGACCGCTACCCTTCCCATTGGCTAATCAGCGATATGCAAATTAACTGCCAGCCAAGATGGCGGCCGGCAGCCAGGCAGCTTGAAACTAACATGAGGCTTGCTTGCTTCAGTGACAGAGGAAACCAACGTCCCCCGCCTGCCTTGCCAGCCTCTGAGCCTGCAGTTTGAAACATTGTAACAAATATAGAAGCTAAACAAAACCCCAGAAACCTGCTTTCAGCGAGCCGGGATCTCAGAGCTGGAGTTATACATTGTTTCGATTATAGAACCCAAACAAACCAGATACCTGCTTTCAGCAGCAGAGGCCTCAGAGCTAGAGCCAGAGCTAAAGCTGGCCTAGAATAAAAAAAAAAATAGAAAAAAAAAAAGGAGCAGTTGGGAGCTTCAGCCCTCAGCCCCTCACCCAGACTGGCCAGGCACCCCAGTGGGGACCCCCACCCTTAAGGGTGTGTGACCAGCTGCAAACAGCCATCATCCCCTCACCCAGGCTAGCCAGGCACCCCAGTGGGGACCCCCACCCTGATCCAGGACAGCCTTCAGGGCAAACCAGCCAGCCCAACCCATGCACCAGGCCTCTATCCTATATAGTAAAAGGGTAATATGCCTCCCAGCACCGGGATCAGCGGAGCCACGAGGCCTCCCAGCACCGGGATCAGCATGACAGGGGGCAGCGCCCAAACCCCCTGATTTCCCCGCAGCTCTGTGTGTGACAGGGGCGGGGCCACAACCTCCCTATTGGCCCTACTCTGTTCCTGACAGGGGAAGGCGCCCCAACCCCCGATCAGCCCTGCTCTGTGTGTGACAGGGGGGAGCTCCACAATCCCCTGATGGGCCCTGCTCTGTGCGTGACAGGGGGTGGCGCCGCAACCTCCCCATCGACCCTGCCTTGAGTGTGACAGGGGACGGTGCCCCAACCCCCCAATTGGCCCTACCCTGAGCGTGACTGAAGGTGGCATCACAACCACCCAATCTGCCCTGCTCTGTGCATGACAGGGGGCGGTGCCCCAACTCCCCAATCGGCCCTGCTCTGAGCCCAACCAGGGGCTGCACCTAGGGATTGGGCCTGCCTTCTGCCACCCGGGAGCAGACCTAAGCTAGCAGGTCGTTATCTCCTGAGGGGTCCCAGACTGGGAGAGGGCACAGGCTGGGCTGAGGGAGCCCCCCTCCCCCTCGAGTGCACAAATTTTTGTGCACCGGGTCTCTAGTATTCTTTATATTTGTCTTAATCAGGGTTTAAGCAGTTGTAGGACACAGAGGAACAAGGAAGGAAGATCAGAATACAGATGCAGTCAGGGTTTATATAGACTTAGGAATGCAAGTTAAGCTTTTGACTAGAGATCAGCAAGCAGAGGTATGATTACAAAAATAAAATAATCACAGTTGTAGATCAATATTAGTTGAAATTAAAAGTGGGCAGCATATAGGGACACATTTAGACCCTTTTGAAGCAAATGCTAAGATTCTGAGTATTCATTGGGGAGAGACATGTTAGATTATCAGTAGGATACTAATTTAGTGAAAATTGGTATAATAAGGCATCTAAGACCAGTAAGAAATGTTAGGAACCTTACCTCAAAGATTGGTGTTCAAAGACTTAAAAATATATCTATTGTAGCTTTAAACCAATCCAAAAGCAGAGCAATAAAAATGACTTATTGCTGAGCTCAATGTTCATTGAAGTAGGATAATGACATAGGACTTAATTAAAGTAATAATCAGACTGGGGTTGGGAAAAGCTAAATGCGGTACAAATTATTAAGCATCGTTTTTAGAATATCATCCCTAAATATAGCATATATTGAATAATATTCATATGCGTAAATGTTTAAATTTTAGAACCGAGAATTACTTTTAAGAAGTACTATCAATTCCCTTAATTTTACAGACTCATTCATGGATTCATAGTTTCATTTATTTAACCAATGTTCAAAGAGATTTTACTAAATTCCAGGAACTATGCTAGATACAAAGTCTTTAGCAGCAAAAGCAGTGGAGCACATTACTGTTTGTAGGGTATTATAAACTATTTTCCCCTGAAAGTCCCAAGTGTTAATTTAAGATTTATGCTGTCATATTATATTATGATATCAACTCTTTCAGCAATCAACTAAATAATTTTACTTAAATTTCCCCAATTCTTTTAAAATTTTACTATAAAAGAAATACTCTTTCATAGTTCTTGGTGTTTTAATAACCAAGCACATAATTTTTCAATAGCTAATGTTCTTAGTGCCTTGAAGTTCCTTCCTACTATGAATTTGTCTTCCAACTTACCTCATCCCCTGGTATAATGATAATGATAATATCCTAGACTTTCACATTACCAGTATCTTTTCATAATCTAAATTTCAAATGTCCTAATTTCTAACTATCACCATCTTTTTTTTTTATGTCAACACCACACTTGATTTCCAATAATTTCTCAGTTCCTCTAGATATGCCATCCTTTCTCAGCACTGTTTCTTTGGGTTTTCATTTCCTTTTTACTCACGCCACATTCCATTGCCCAACATTATAATTACCTTCTTGCATACAACCTCATTTATTCTCTTCCTTCTTGGAAACAAAAAGTACTAGATTCAAATATTTCAGCATCTGATTAAGATTACTGTGGCTGGAGGAAAATATAAAGCCATACTAATTCAGCTCACTTTAGATTAATGATATTTTATCTCACATGGTCTACCAAAACTACCTGGAATCATGCCATATTTTTCTAATGTTCCTGTTCTGCTTGAAGATTATTCCATGCCCTCGTGTCTGTCTTCAAAATTTCAATTCACTCTCTTTTCTTTTCATTCTGACGTAATGATTGTTTTCATTTTGTAGAGAATATAAAAGCAACGAGAAAAGTGTTCCGAGAGCTCTTACTGCTGCATATAACATTTCTTCCTCTGTTGGCTGTATTGTTGTCATATAACCTGAAGCTAAGGATGTTATGATTGTGCTTATAGTTAATGCTAACGCTCCACATTCACCAGAAGCCATACTTGCTTACTTACTCCAATATACTAATCCGGATATTGGTTCCTCTTCTGGTCCAATCAGCTTACCATTTCTACTGCATCAATGCCATTATCAGATATAGAGTAATATCTCACTATTTACAAATATAAAAATGTAAACAAATCCCTCCATTTTGATGTGTTTTTTCTTTTCCCCTTTCTAGCAAAAAACAACTCAAAAGCATTGTTGAAAATGTTTCCCCTCAACTTATTTTCTTCAACACTTGACACAGACTACTACTTCTTTTTAGAAAAAATTTTTTTACCTAATACATAGGACAGCATTCGGTTCTCTTGCTATCTCCCTGGCCAATCCTTCTCCATTCCACTTACTGTTTCATTAGCATTTCTCTAACTTCTATAATTTATGGTGCCCCAGGGATCATTCTTCAAAGTTTTATATTCTTTATCTGAACTCATATTTTAGATAATCAGATCTAGTCCTATAAATTTAAATCACTATTACTAAAACCTTTTTTTTTATTACTATCTCCCTAAGGAGAAAAATTAAATTGAATTTACATTGTCCCTAATGAGAGGAATTAAATATTAAGGAATAAAAATTTATCATATAGGTTTGAGCTATGGAAGGCCACAGACCACTGTACTATCAAAGATTTTTCCATTCTCCAAGAACCAGTTTTTAACTTCTCTCTCTAATTTTTCTCTTTCTTTCCATTCACCCTACTCTATTTCCCAAGTAGTAAATTAAAAAAAAAAAACTAAGTCAGATAATAACTCTAAATTTTCTAATAGAATGCCATAAAACTTATAGTAAAAACCCATAAAACTAGCCTGTGAGAACTTGCATAATTTATGCTTGAGTTACCTTTCCGAGCTCAACTTTAACACCTGATCCTATCACTCTGGTTTAGCTATACCATGATGGTCTTTCAATACAAGAATCATGTCTTCATTTAAGGGCACTCAAAAGTACTCTTTCTTCTACCTGAACTTCCTCATATATTTCCATAATTTCCTCAATTCTCTTTGTTCCCTCTCCCCAAAATCATTTTGTAAATTCTTCACTCACTACCCTATTTAAATTAGCATCCCACCCACCCCAGTATTCCCTCTTACCTTGTTTTAATCTTTTCTCTATAATTTTTACCTCCATTTGACATGTCCTATTTGCCTGATTAGTTTATATTTATGTCAACTAATGAATTTAATACTCAGCCATCAAATATATTATTTTGTTCACTGTTGTATGTATCCCTAGCAGGATGCAGATGGCCTTACAAATAGGATCCTAATCCTGTATAATAAAAGGCTAATATGCAAATCAATCGAACAGCAGAACAACCGGTCGCTATGATGCGCACTGACCACCAGGGCGCAGATGCTCAACTCAGGAGCTGCCCCCTGGTGGTCAGTGCACTCCCACAGGGGGAGCACCGCTCAACAAGAAGCCGGGCCCATGTCTGGCTAGTGCAGCGCAGTGGCGGGAGCCTCTTCCTCCTCTGCGGCAGTGTTAAGGATGTCCAACTAACAGCTTAGGCGTGCTTCCCAAGGAGTGGGCCTAAGCCATTAGTTGGACATCACCCGAGGGGTCCCAGACTGCAAGAGGGTGCAAACTGGGGTGAGGGACAACCCCCCCGCCGAGTGCACAAAATTTGTGTCAACTGCAAAAGTGGATAAAGCAGATGATATAGATAATAAGAGAATGCATAAGAAATAGATGGAAAGAAAAAAGTTGAAGGCGAGAAAGAGAGATATAAAGAGAAAGAAAAAGAGAGAGGGGCAGATTGAGAAAAGAAAGAGAAAATAAATATAGAGAGAAGTTTCTTCCTAGAAGGAATAACTCTGTTATACAGATAGAAAATAAGTACTATATACATTATGATAGCCTTTTCTGAGATTTTAAAAGTTTCTTTTTTCAAAATAATAATAATAACTATAGTCTAATCATGAGAAAAACTTCAAACAAATCTAAACTGAGGGACAAAATACATGATTTCCAGAAGCCAATTCTAGCATGTCATAATTTCAAGAGTTTCATCAAAAGGTTGATGGAACTTGGGGACTCAAAAAGGGCTGAGTCACATATGTTGTCACCTGTTGGGAATGGCTGAAGGCATTTCCCCAAACCTGAAAAGGGGTGATTGTTTGCTGCCAGACAGCTCAGGGCATCTTAATCCACATGTTATTGCCTCCTACTGGCCAAACACCTGAACAGCCGTAGGCTAATTCTCCCCACTCTGACAATGGACTCTGTATAGGAAACCCTACCCTTTGAAGTATATATCTCCACCTCACCTCAGGACAATTTGTGTTAATAAAAAGCACGGGGTCCTGAGACAAGGACATCTTGGTTTCCGTTAAACTAGGCTCCTCTGACCCCCAAATACCTTTCAAAATTATATTTCGTCTCTGGACTCTTTAAGTTACACACAGCCTTCTCCAGATTCCTGAACCCTTCTTAATGCTGGAACAAGAACCCCAGCACATGATCAATAATCCTCAAAACAGTCAAGATCATGAAAAATAAAAAGACTAAGATCCTTTAAGACCGGAGGAGACAACGAAGACATGACAACTAAATGCAATGTGGTAACCTGGTCTGGTTCCTGGGCACTGAAGGATACTTATAGAAAAACTGTGAATAGTTTAGGCTTTTTATAAACTAACACACCAACATTTGTTTCTTTGTTTTGACAGATTTACTACTTTAAATACAAAGTAATAAAATTAGAAGAAACAAACTGGTTTAAGGGACATAGAGGAACTCATTGTATTACCTTTGCAACCTTTTTGTAGGTCTAAAATTAATTCCAAATAAGAATTTCATTCAAAAAAGTTAAGCAGGATGATGCAATAGATTGCAATATGGTGGAGAATATTATTTACAAATAGTATCAAGGAATGTGCCTGGCTCATTTGACTAGAGCCTGGATGAGTGATACCTGCAGGAAGACCAACAAGTGCAAAGATTATGAGTTGGCTCACAAGTCACTCACAATTCTCCATGAAAAATATATAAACTGCTACTAGAAACACAACAGGAACTGAAGAAAGCTTCCTCTGCCTGTTTAGCAATACATATCACTCAATTTTTAATTTTTAGCTTATGAAAATGAACTATAAAGAATACAGTGTTATTTACAAAACTGTTCTATGCCCAGCTAATTATTAGGTTCTGCTATACTTCGATGTCTCCTTTTGTTTCAGTTTTGTGTAACATATAATGATAAGAAAATGGCTCTCATTTACTTTAGATAATATAAATACTAAAGTGAAATATCATCCTTTCCAAAACTTATGCATGACTTTAGATTATATGCTATAATTTTACCAGAATTGAAAACATTTATGCTTATATTCTATTAAGGCCAAGCCCTTTAAAATATATGTACAGAGTTTTAGTACATCAACAAAACTATAAGTATCCTTTGTAAATGATAAATAAAATTTTCTGAGCAGCCTGAGTAGTCACAGGTGTCATGTAAGCCCTTTTGGAATCTATGAGCATGGATTACTGTTTGTAATTCCTCAAAACATAAATACAATCTGTAGGCGGCTTTATTTACAATCTGAGGCATTTTAACCACTTAGAAAGATCTGCCATTTAGTGTGAACTTTCAAGATTCATATATAATACTGTTGTTTATCAGTTATGCTCCAATCTATTTATATGGAACAAAAGTGTTATTCACATTGTCCAGTAAAATCCCATGAATTTTGGATGAGTAAGTATTAAAACCTTACACAAAAGAAATGTGTTTGCTTCAATGGTATAACAAACTGTAAAATCTTGCTAAAATATAACAAAATATAATTTTAAGATCAAATTCGTTCAATGTAATATTAATAAGTAGTTAATTTATTTACATATTTTCTGAGGCAAGAATAAGGTGGGTTAATGAGTTGTATCATCTTTGTTACATTTAAAATTCTTCAAAAATTAAGTTTAAAAGTTAGAAAAAATAATATAAATTATGAATCTATAATACTCATGTTTGACTTATTTATAAACATGATTTAAATTTTCTCATATTTATTTCTCAGCATTTAACTATCATAGATCAAAATAATTACAGATACAGCTTTTTAATAACTAGCTCTTGCTTTTATTTCTCATGAAATAAGGCTATACAAATAGAACATTTAAAATGAGACCAAACAAAAGCTACCAAAACAATCAGAGCACAAAAATATTAGGATAATTAATAGGCAAGTGGATGCTTCTAATTCCCTGGGGGACCTATTTATCTTTTGTGAAGTAAAGTTCCACAAAATCCTAATAGTAAAAGAAAAGGAAAAAAGCCTTTGCCTCTTTTCATAACTGTATAAATACAATTATTACACTATTTCTCTCAGTAAAAATCACTGCACATAAAGGAATGCCAAGAAAATTTGTACAAGTATTAACATTGGGCATCACAGGTCACTCTTCCGTAATATTCCATTAATACATTAACATTGGAGGTTTTTTCAGGGTATAAAATAACATTAACTGACTTCATCTATAAAGTGATCACTCCACAATATGGTCCCTAAAAACGAAATAATTTTTTAAAAGTGCTTGCTTATTTTGTTTTAGGATAAAACAAATCCATAAATGTTCTTGCCATAAGCATGGGCCTCTCATGATGGGCAGATTTTTTAAGACTCTCACGGACTTTAAAATGATCTATGTTAAACTGTTTATTTCAAAGAGAAAGGAATTAAGGTTCTGAGAGTTAAATAACGCTCAAGGTTACATAGTACTTTCCAGAGGAGTGAACAGGCAAACTTCTAACACAATATTGCACCATCCTACACTATATTCTAGGACTTCATGCATGTGGTAGCTTTATTCATATCCTTATCTTGTTATGTGTTGAAGGAATTATGAATTTTTGTCAAACTCTTCACTTTGTGTTCACATTACAGACACGTACTTCTATATTATTTGGTTTATTTAAATTCGTCATCATCAAACAGCAATAGTACAGTTAGTCACAAACAGTTAGGCTTACTGAGTTTATTTAAAAAATGACATTTTTCATGCCTGAATTAAAATGCTTGAACATGATTCAAAAGTTTCCTCATGAATAAATTTGTTATCTTCAGCAATATTTATATGTGCATATAAATATTTTGTTCTTAGAAAATATATAACATATGTAAAATTTTTAGACAGTTTTCATTAGAGATAATGTTATGTTAGAATTGCTATAATGAAAATGAAGGCCCATGGACTGTTAACAAATTACTTTTAGTGATAATTGCCTATTAACTTTTTCCTAATGTGGGTACTTTTAACACAACTTGTGGACATTTTAATGTCTGGAGTGGAAGGGTGTGTGTATCAAACCTGATATATGATCTGACATTAACATATTATTAATAATAAAAATTTATATATAGCAGAAAAATCAGTCATAGGTCTTTTCAGCCAACTACTTCTTTGACACATCATATTTTCTAATGTAATCATGTATGTTCTAATGAGACCATCAAATCTGTTGTGAGATTTTAAAATAATTTTATTATCATACATGCAATGTGGAAAGTAGAAAGTTTAATTGTGTGAAAATGAGCAAAGATAGTCTGATTATGATATAGCCATTAGACCAAAGCCTTTAACTCTGATTTTCCATTGCTGACATATGTCCATGGAGGCTTTTTTATTTGCTTTTTTTCTTAGACTTATCTCCCTTAAATTCTCTTTTTTTTCCATATATAATCATCTATAACCATCCATGTATTTAAAAATATAACCAGTGACTGGCTTGGTAGGTGTGGATCAGTGGTTAGAGTGTCAGCCCACATGCCAAAGATTCATGGGTTCAATTCCCAGTCAAGGGAGTGTACCTGAGTTGCAGGTTTGATCCCTGGTCCTGGTCAGGAAATGCCTCTTTCACTGTCTCTCTCGTGCTCTCTTTCTCTCTTTCCCTCCCTTCCTTCCATTCTCTTTAAAAAAAAGTTGAGGTTTAACAAAAAAAAAAAAAAAAAATATATATATATATATATATATATATATATATATATATATATATATATATATATATATATATATATATATATATATCCAGTGACTATAATTGTAGGTCACCAAGTGATCCATTTACATTCCACATTTTCTCTATGTGCAGTCTGCCATTTTGTGCAAGAAGATAGATAGTTCATGACCTATGAACTACTATCATCACATTCCTACTAAATAGTTGAGATTACTTTGAAACAGCAAAAAATTGTTTTCTCCATTTTTTCAGTGTCGTTTTCTTTCCTAACTCTACTTTGTTTGATCTGGAGAAATATGTGTATGGGTAATTTGTCTACCCTACTACACCATACCACACTAACACAGATACACATCATTCTCTATTAAGAGTAAATTTAAAATTACATCCTATGTAATAAAAGCCTAATATGCTAAGTGTCTGACCATTTGACTGTTCGACCAGTTGCTATGACACGCACTGACCACCAGGGGGCAGACACTCCAATCGGTAGGTTAGCTTGCTGCCAGGGTCTGGCTGTTCGGGACTGGGTGAGACAGGTCGGACATGCCCTCGAGCCCTCCTTCAGTCCCTCCTGGGCCCCGATTGGGACTGGGCAAAATGGTCCTGACATGCTCTGGAGCCCTCCTTCAGTCCCTCCCCGATCATGCACCAGTGGGGTCCCTTGGCTTGGCCTGCACCCTCTCACAATCCAAGACCCCTCAGGGGATGTCAGAGAGCCAGTTTCAGCTCAATCCCCACAAGCCAGGCTGTGCACGGAGCCTCTAATATAAATACTAGTATATGTAGTTATAGATTGCTATTATATTTTCTTCTCATAAAATAAGGTAATACAAATAAGACTTCAAAAATGCGATCAAATAAAAGCTACTAAAAAAAAAGAGCGCAAAGTTATTGGGAAAATTGATAGGCAAGTGAACTGTGGCCCCAAAATAAGTCACCCATTATAAAGATACAAAACTAATGCTTCAGCCACTGAATCTATGTACCATATATTTCAAGAGATAAACTTTTTCTTTTGTAATTTTTCCTTTTAGTAAAAAAGACACAAACAATATTTATGCTTTAAATTTTTTACTAATTCAAATGCATATCAAGACTTAATATAAAGACCACTACCTTGTTTACCTTTGGCTATAAAATAAAGGCTCAACTTGCCTCTGGATCTCTCTCTGTGGCCTCAGCCAGGCACAGGAAGGTCCACCTAGCGTCCTAGCCCCAGCTTATTCTCTTTGTCATTTCTTCATTCTTTCGCCTCCCTCTCTCAGGCTTCCGAACCCTTGGCTGAGCTGGCTCGGCACAAAAACCAATACGGTATTGATGAAAGAACAGATGGGTAGGTCAATGGAACAGAAAAGATAACTCAAAAATAGACCCACACAAATGTAGTAAACTAACCTTTGAAAAAGAGAGAAAGGTCATTTAAAGGTTAAAAAATAAGCTTCAACAAATGTCAACAGTACAGTTGGACATCCACATGCAAAAAGATGAATCTAAACTCATATGTGACACATTTCACAAAATTTATTTAACTCAAAATGGATATAAGCCTAATTGTAAAATATGAAACTTTTATAAATAACATAAAAGGCAACCTAGCTGACCTTAGGGATTTAGCGATAACTTTGTAGATACAATACCAAAAGCATGATCCATGAAAGAAAAAATTATAAATTGGGCTTAATTAAAAAATTAAAAGACACTTAAGAAAGTGAAAATATAAGAGAATTACTGGGAGAAAATGTTTGCAAAACATTTATCTGATTAAAGACTAGTATCTAAAATATATAAAGAACATTTAAATTCAAAAATAAGAAACAAACAGTCCAATTAAAAAGTAGGCAAAATATAAATAGATAGCACATAAAATAACATATTATTCAAATGAAAAATTAATATATGAAAAGGTACCCAACATAATATACCATTAGAGTATTGCAAATTAAAATAACAATGAGAGTCCAGCCTGTGTGGCTCATTGGTTGAGTATTGACCTATGAATCAGGAGGTCACGGTTTGATTCCTGGGTTGCCAGCTAGATCCCCAGTGTGGAGCATGTAGAAGGCAGCCAATTAATGATACTCTCTCATCATTGATGGCTCTCTCTCTCTCTCTCTCTCTCTCTCTCTCTCTCTCCCTCCTTCTTTGAAATCAATAAAAAGATATTTTAAAAAATAAAAAATAAATAAAATAACAATGAGATACCACTACACACCTATCAGAATGCCCAAAACCAGAACATCATCAACACCAAATGTTGGTGGGATGTGAAGCACAGGAACTCTTATGCAATGTTGGTGAAAATGTGAAATTTGAAACAGCCACTTTAGGAGATAATTTGACAGTCTCTTAAAGAAATGAACTTAGGCATTCCATATGTCCTAGCAATCTTGCTTCTAGCAACTTACCCAAATATATTAAAACCTTATGTACACACACAAAAAAACCCTGCTCAAGAATGTTTATCAGCTTTATTCATAACTTAAAAGCAATCAAGATATCCTTTAATAAATGAATGTATAAACAAACAGGGATATAGCTATACAATGGCAAATTATTCAGCAATAAAAGGAAATTAGCTATCAACTCACAAAACAAGATGGTGGAAACTGAAATGCATATTACTAACTGAAAAAAGCCCAAATGAAAAGGCAGTTTACTCTATGATTCCATATATGACACTGTGAAAAAAGTTAAATTATAGAGGTAGTGAAAACATCAGTGATTGACAGAGGTTACAGGAAGAATATCATAGGAAAGAAAAGAGGGATGAATGGGTGGAGAATAGAAGGTATATAGAGCATGAAACTATTCTGTATCACCCCATAATGGCAGATGTATGACATTAATGACATACCATTATATATTAGAGGCCCAGTGCATGAAATTCTTGCACTGGTTGGGTCCCTAGCGGCTGCCAGCTGCTGGCTATGTACTCCCTCTCTTCCCCCAGTGGGCCCCACCCCCTGTTCGAACTCCCTGAAAACTCCTGGTTGAGGGGACAATTTGCATACTATGCTTTTTATTATATAGGATTTGTCAGAACCAATAGAACTGTACAAGTCAAAGAGTAAATCCTAATGTAAACTATAGACTTTATTAATAACTAGTAGCCCTGCACACGAATCCATGCTTGAGTAGCACACTGCCACTTGCCTCAGCTGGCCACGGCACCCACCATTGCTGGTAGCTCTTTGCTGCTCGTAGCTCACTGCTCCACCCTTCTGTAGTTCTTTCTGCTTGTAGATTGGTGGTGATGTTACGGTGTCCTGGCTAATTTGCATATTCCTATATTATTATATTAGACTAGAGGCCTGGTGCATGAAATTCATGCACTGGGGAGGTGTCCATCAGCCCAGCCTACACCCTTTCCAATCTGGGACCCCTCTCACAATCTGGGACTTCTGGCTCCCAACCGCTCACCTGTCTACCTGCCTGATTCCCCCTAACTGCTTCTGCCTGCCAGCCTGATCACCCCTAACCACTCCCCTGCCAGTCTGATCAACACCTAACTGCTTCCCTGCTGGCCCAATCGCCCCCAACTTCCCTCTCCTGACACCCCAGTCACCCCTAACTGCCCTCCCATGCCAGCCTGGTCACCCCTAACTGCCCTCCCCTGCTGGCCTAATTGCCCACAACTGCCCTCCCCTGCTGGCCATCTTGCGGCTGTGGGCGCTGCCATCTTTGAGGGTGGGGAAGTAAATTAGCATATTCCCTGCTTATTGGCTGTGGGTACCGACATGTTTGAGGCTGAGACAGTCAATTAGCATATTCCCTCCTTATTGGCTGTGGGTGCCACCATCTTTGCAAAGGTGTGAGGGTCAATTATCATATTCCCTCTTTATTAGATAGGATAATGCATTCGTATTTGTTTATCAGTTTTAACAAATACACCACACTAAATCAAGACTGTAAAATAGGAATTACTGTTCATTAGGGTTAGGAGGATATGGGAATTCCCTGTGCTCTCTGAACAATTTTCCTGTAAACCTAACACTTCTACAAAAGTAAAGTCTATTAATAAAGAAAATGCTTTTAATGCCCTATAATGTGATCTTCACTATTAAGCTCTGACATGAGATAATTCTTTAATGTCAGTGACCATCTCTTTGCAGTAAAGAACTCAAAATGTTACGCTGCAGATATATGATTTAGTGGTAAACCCTAAACACCCTCTTCTCTTTTTTACCCTTTGAGAATAGCTTCTTAATATTATATCATCCCATTGAAGGATATAGATTTACTGAAAGAGGTAGAATGAATGAAAGATTATTTGCTTTAGAGCCTTAGTAACTATTAATAAAACAACAAAAAGGATTTCCATTCTAGATATATTTAAATTATAACATGTAAAAACACCCTAGACAAAAGAGTGCTTTCTATAACCTTTTTAAAATGAAAATAATGCAGATGCACAGTAAAAGCCTCATATGAGCTATAACAGCTCAATACAAACTACTCAAACACTTAAAACATTAAAATAATGAATATTACTTATATAGCACAACTTTTTTAAAAGTCCTGATTTTTATGAATCAAATACAGTTATGTTGTTGATGCCTTAATCTGTGATTGCTCATTTTTTTAAAATATATTTTATTGATTTTTTACAGAGAGGAAGGGAGAGGCATAGAGAGTTAGAAACATCAATGAGAGAGAAACATCGATCAGCTGCCTCCTGCACATCTCCTACTGGGGATGTACCTGTAACCAAGGTACATGCCCTTGACCGGAATCGAACCTGGGACCTTTCAGTCTATAGGCCGATGCTCTATCCACTGAGCCAAACTGGTCAGGACAATGTGATTGCTCATTTTTAGAATTTATTTTCTTACTCCCATAACAAATATCTGATTGTTATTTTATACAATGTTGGAAATGGCAATATATCTTAAAACATACCTATCCTCACATTGCATAATTATATGTACTAGTAATATTCTTCCTTTGCTATTATAAGTGTGTGTGTATCCACTTAATTTTCAAAGTGAGAAGAAAATACTTTAAGCTACTTCTTTCCAAGTAGCCAATAATTATTAGAATTTTCAAAAAGTGACTGTTATTAATTATTAAAAACATAGTTTTATACTTGCTATTTCAATATTAAGTCCACATTATAAAAGTACAGGATGACTTATCTTTGGTCACTAATTGAGTTCAACAATGAACATAAAGAAAAAAACTTACAATTTTAATCAAATTCTTTCTTACAAGTTGATCATCCCAACCATGATATGGAGTGACTAACATTCATTCTATCACCTAGATTTGCTTCTGCCTCACAGTTTAGCAAGTCTTCTAAAAGGTCTGGCATATAATCCACTGAGTTCTTATTTGATAACTAGAGGCCCGGTGCACAAATTTGTTCATGGGTGGTGTCCCTCGGTGTGGCCTGTGAGGATTGGGCCAAAACCAGCAGTCCAATGCCACCTGTAGCTCCTGCCTGCTGCTTCAGCTCATCCCGGCCCCACTGTGCCTGCTGCGGGCTCACGCTGAGCAGTCCTGATCAGGAGAACTCGCACCACCGCAGCAGCACTCACCAGCTGTGAGCCCTGCATCTGGCACCCATCCTGAGGAGCCTTAGTGGGGCGGGGGGTGGGGGGTGGGGGGGGTGGAGAGCGGAATGCAATCGACCCTCTAGAGCAGTGGGACTCCCTTGCTGGCCCGGGATCCTGATCCGCAGGTTGTCGGGAGCCACCTGGTGGCCTCTTTTATATCATTTCTTCCTTGTTGAGCATCTAGAGAGGGGAAGTGGCCGTGGTGTCCGAGGCCAACTTCCAGGAGGCCATCAGCACTGTTGGGATCGTGTCAGCAGTGCCAGTCCGTTGGTGCCTGGCCCATTCTCCTGAGATTGGACCTGCAGGATTACTGAGGGAGTGAGTGGCTACCGCTGGGTTGGTTGGGCCGCCAGGACATGTCAGTCAACCGAGCAGCACTCCTGCTGTGGGAGAGCACTGACCATGAGGGGGCAGCTCCTGCATTGAGTTTCCGCCCCCTGGTGGTCAGTGTACATCATAGCAGCTGGTTGACCGGTCTTTCAGTTGTTCAGTCATTTAGGCTTTTATACATATAGAAGGCTTTTAAATTTATAGATTAGGTTTCTGAAATAACAGAATCTATATTTCCTGTGTCTTTTAAAGAGATATGGAAAATTTGCCACCACAGAAATAAAATATTTGTTTGAATTGTCCCCCTGGCCATCTGAAACATTTCTATTGTTCCTGTCCTGATTTATGAATCATTTTCAACCTGTCTTTCACTACTTTTCATATAACTATCTAAACAACATGATTTTCTTTCTTCTCCCCATTTTCCTATCTTTCTTTTCATCGTAGTAATATTAATAAAGTACCATGCTAAATGCCACAGAAAAAGAACTAGAAACCTAGCATTAATCTTCTACTCAGAGTTTAGGTTTTAAAGTTAAGACACTAAATAATAGTATACAAGATAAAATGTGACACATGTAACAGAAGAACTGCATATATTGTAATGGGAGTTCTAAATAAAGTGTTTTCTTGGCTTTCAACCAATTTAAAATGTTTGTGCTTCATTCAAGATTCATTTCAAAATTCATTTTCCAGTCATTTAAAATACTTTGTGAAGAAAATTAGAAAGCTTTCTCCCTTTTTCATTTAGTTTCTGAAATCCCAATTATTTGTGAAATTTTTAAAAAGTAAAATAAAGTAAATTAATTATTTAGAAATACATTTTCAGACCCAAAATCATAATAAAAATTATGGAAATGTAGAACCTAGTCTAACATATTCCATAGTTTAAAATAATTTTAAAATAAAAGTAAGCATTCTCACTTATGTGTCTACATGTACACATTTTAAAGCTAGATGTTAACACTGCATTACAGTTTATAGTTGTGAAATACAATGCTTACCTAATTTCAACTCCACTTTAGATATTCTTTCAGTTCTTCCACTTTCATTCCTTTTCTTTATGCAGTAAGATCATCAACTCTGTTATATCCCCGAACTGCCTGAGACATTTTCTTGTGTGCTGCTCCAACATTTAACAAGCTCTTCTTAGCTTTTCAGGTTCAATGAATTTGTGAAAGTTGCAGTATGTGCATTTCCAATCTTTTCCTTCGAAAACCAAGGGGAATTGGGGTGGTTAAGGGCTGCAGGGCAGCAGTCAACTATTACAGTTAAAAAAAATAATAATATAGTGCTTGCTCTGCTAAGTAAAGTAACAAGGGAATACAAAACTAGGTTTGCAGTTGAGTAGAGAAATATCGACTCCACACAAGTAAAGAGAAGTCATAAACCACAGAA
Source organism: Myotis daubentonii (assembly GCF_963259705.1). Lineage (NCBI taxonomy): Eukaryota > Metazoa > Chordata > Mammalia > Chiroptera > Vespertilionidae > Myotis > Myotis daubentonii. The sequence continues at coordinate 166,978,168 of NC_081841.1, forward strand.
CATTTCACAGAGCAATATTTAGAGATTAGGTCAGCCTTCAAGTCATTCACTACAAGCCAACTAAATTAACCAGAGAAGACTAATGCTACAGGGAAGGACTCCAAGGTTTTGTCCTATAGATGGATGGCATTGTGATAAACTGTTCTCTTCTTTATCTTTAAGAGAATACCTTCACAGGAACATCAGTTCATTTTATTGGAAATATATAGATTTATTGAGAAATATAACACTAATGAAAGTTTATTGGTTGTAAGCCCTTAATGATCTTAAAAGAATAAGTGGAACTCTCCGGTCTGTATTTAACATTAAACAAAGTGAGAAAAAACTCTGGTGAAAAGAATGGTATTCTATAAATTAAAACAATATAAACTTATGGAGATTTACAGCAAAAGGCTTAGATGAATTATAATTCAATGTGATATACTCCTCATATGTGTAAGCTACTGAAATTATGAATAGTACTTATTGAGCATTCATACCAAATGCAGCTTCACAAAATAATAAGGCATAATATGCTAGAATGAATCTTTTTTTTAAGAAACAAGAACATACTTTTTAAAATGATTTTTATGAGACAAAGTTACTATGGTACTGTCTCATAAATCTAAGTTTATCTATATTTAATTGGGAAGGCATTAAAAATATTAGAGAGGAAGGGCAATGATAAAGCAGTTTCAACTTGAAAAATGAGACTGGGAATAGTAGGCAATATAAAGTGAATACTGAACCAAAGTTTGTTTTAGTACTTACAGCAGCCTGGCTGTTTCAGTGGAGAAAAGAGGTTCTGTAGGCTGGCTTGTGAGCATTTGACTATACTACCTATTACTTGGATATAATAAGTATTCAATAAAAATGTTGAGAAGACTGGCTTATAATGCAAATTCTGCTACCTGCTATATCATAGAATTAAGCAATTTGATTTTCTCTTTTCTTTCCTCGCTACTGAAAGAAAAAAAAAATTGACTAATGTTCTTTCCAAGCACTCAAATGTTATGTTTATATAAAGAGTGAAGTTTTATACTTAAGTGTATTTTTTAATTGTACTTGAAATTGCTAAATTTAATTTCTTTTACTACTTAAAATTGAAATAGTCTGTGTTTTCTTAAATAATATATATCAGATGTGCATTAGACATTTCTTGAAGACTTAGCTCTGAATATAATTACTAATTGGTTGACTTTATTTGCCTTTCACCCTGATATTAGCTGTTAATTTTACTCTCAGCTTTAAGGGATGGCCATTTGAAAATAAGTGAAGCTTGAGCAAGCTTTTAGGCAAAGGGGAATAATGAAAGCAAAGCAGTCTCTTTTCAGTACAAAAATAGGTAGATTAATGTCCTGAGCACAAGTAGAAGGAATTGGTTTGGAAAAGAGAGGTTTGCTTTGTTTTGAAGGGCTGGGAAATGGATATGACCTCAGAATTCATGGAGTTAATTTATAAGTGGGAAGTAGCCATGCTTAAGACAATATGAGATGATGGAGACTGTGGGAAGTAGGCACTGCTTTCTGATTCAAACTGTTTTGAATAATAATGTGCTGATCAAAGGTTCTCATCTGTGTAACATTCTAGGAATTTTCTCTTATTATCCTATACTAGAGGCCTGTTGCATGAAGAGATTCGTGCCATAGGCCTTCCTTCCCATGGTTGCCGGCACCGGTTTTCCTCTGGCACCAGGGATCCAGGCCCGCTCTCGCCGCAGCGGAGAAGCCAAGCCTCTTCAGTCTTCAGTCATCTTCAGTCTTCACTCCATGCCTGCATATGCAAATTAACCGCCGTCTTTTTTTTTGGGTTAAACTTGCATACTCATCCTGATTGGCTGGTGGGCATAGCGGAGTGGCACCAATTTGCATGCTTCTTTTTTATTAGTGTAGATAATAAAAGCAAATTGACTCTTTGGGCAGTCATTAGACCGAGAGTTCAACCACCTTGGGGCAGCACTGACCACCTGGGGGCAGCACGGAAAATGGCGGTGTTGGCAATGCAGTGCTGGCAGCAGGCGGCAGTGGAGGCACTGCCGGCCCTGATGGGCCCTGATGAGAGCAGGATCATGGTGGGATGGTGGAGCAGGTGAGCAGGCAGCCCCAGGCCAAGGTGGGTCCGAGCAGGATCCCAATCACCCCACCGATCACCCTACAGACAGCAACCAGAGGTGGTGGTGTGGGGATGGGGGATGGAGGGCCTGCCGCCCAGCACCCAGGTGCTGAGGGAGCAGGGTGGGGGCCCTGTCTAATTGCCCCACAGGTGAGATGGTGGATCAGATGAGGGGGCAGCACCAGGCCAAGGCAGGGTGCCAGGTGGGGATGTGGGGCTGTGAGGCTGGAGGCATGAGTTGGGGCCCAATCTCCTCAGGCCATCCTGAGGGACCCCACCCATGCATGAATTCATGCAGGGGGCCTCTAATATAAAACATTACTAAAAGGATTTTATGATCTAATACCACTGTCATAAATAAATATGAAACTGCTGTATTAATGGGGCCATGGCTAGTTAGAAAATGTAAGCTAATCTGTGTAATTAATGAGGTATGAGATGGAGGTAATACCTGAAATGGTTTTCTCGGCATGACTAATGTTTGCCGCTCCTTGACCAAGCATCCTTCATGTTAACCCAGAACCAAAACTTGTCTTAAAGTGAGAGGCAGCCCTAACTGGTTTGGCTCAGTGGATACAGCATCAGCCTGCAGACTGAAGGGTCCCAGGTTCAATTCCAGTCAAGAACATGCACCTTGGTTGTGGGCACATCCCCAGTGGGGGGTGTGCAGGAGGCAGCTGATCGATGTTTCTCTCTCATCGATATTTCTAACTCTCTATCCCTCTCCCTTACTCTCTGTAAAAAATGAATAAAATATATTTTTTAAAAAGTGAGAAGCAAAAATAGATACATTTTTTTTCTTTTTTTATATATTTTTATTGATTTCAGAGAGGAAGGGAGAGGGAAAGAGAGAAATATCGATGAGAGAGAGAATCATTGATTGGTTTCCTTCTGCATGCCCTCCCCCGCCCCCAATGGGAATCTAGCCCACAACCCAGGCATGTGCCTGGGACCAGGTATTAAATCATGACCTCCTGGTGCATAGGTTAACAGTCAACCACTGGGCCATGCCAGTTGGGCAATACTTTTTTTTTTCTTAATGAGAAGCTGTATCTGTCATTCTCAGATTTCTCCAGTAAAAGAATGTCCATAGTGGTTGCCTAAATGTAAAATTATTAGTAAGTTTTGTTTTGGGGTAAGTAATGTGATTCCCATGAATCTAATTCAAAATTTAACATGTTTGTTATGATAGGTAACTAATCTGTTCTGACAAATAGAAGGTAGTTTCTCTCTGGGACAGGTTTTGTGTGTGTGTGTTTGTGTGTGTGTGTGTGTGTGTGTATTTGATGGACTAGAGAGAACAAAGACAGTTATCAATATATTTAATGAAAATTCCCTTCAGTATCTTCATTTTCTATTAAATACTTAAATTATACTTAATTTTTAGACTGCATCTACAAAATGTTCCTGACATTAATAAGAGATTGAATGACATATGGGCAGTCACTTTTTTATTCATTTATTAGGAATTCAGAATAACTATTGGACAAATTTTACTTTGTAATATGATAAATTCAGATCTAATACAAAGCTGTATTGGAAAAATAGAGCAGAAGGAAACATTAGGAGGCCATAATGGCATTTCAGTGAGGGGTTTAGGAAAAGCACAAAGTTGAGAAGGGCAGAACTATAGTAGATTAACTTGACCCATTTTAAAACCCACAAAACATGTTAGTAGAAAGACTTGCAAGAGGTAAGTTGCAAGTTATGAAGACAAATGCATAGGTTCAAAAGTGCTGAAATACTAGATGAATTACAGATTGTTTAATCTCAAACATGACCCATTCGAAACCCAACATACTCCCCTGGGTATTGAAGTTGCAAGTATTGTATTGTTTTCCTTTTATTATGTTTTGTTTTACTGAGGAGGGAGTGAAAATAATGCAAGTGAAATTTAGAAAGCATACTTGATCCTAAACACTGTGTCACACAAAAGCATTTAACCCTTTGAGTGCCAACCAATATCCTAGGAACTGTGCTAAAATTGCCAAGGCATTTTTGCTGATTTTACAGCAGTTTAGGGAAAAAAATAATGAATCACAAGTAAATGAAGTTAAATATTTAAAAACTTAAGGAAACCTTTACTACATTGACATATTTAGCAATATCATCATCACTAATAAAAGCAGACTTAGAACTGGATGCTATTTCGAAGCTTTGATAGCGCTCCCGGCACTTTTGGCAAAAGACAGGAGGAGCACGATCCTGCTTCCTGGCACTCTAGGGGTTAAAAAGTATGCCTTAAAAATCTCATTTTAGGGGTTTGGGGAGAGTAACATAGACTTCCAAACTTGTATCACCTCTCAGCCCTACCATACAGGGCATGTATAAAGTCTACACCTTATGTGCTCAGTCATATTTACTGATTGATAAAATATTTTAAATGATATAATTTAATACATTCAAGAACTTTAGTGGATAGCTACTGTTGTTAAAACTTGTTTTTTAACTAGGATTTTCTACAGAGTTTTGAAATGAGTGGCTTCTTATTGATCCTGAGGAAAGAAATATGTTTACTTTCAGATTTTATCAGAAACACATACCACTTAAACTGTTATATATTTTCCTTCATCTTCCATCACTAGAAAATCCAACAGGTATAGGATATGGATGGTACATTTGCTGTCATATCCCAGCTGTTTCAATAGCACCTGGAAAATAGTAGACTGGGTTTTGTTGAAAGATGCATGAATGAATCACAAGGAACACTGGGGAATACGGAAAGGCTTTAACTCTAAGACTTGTGAGAGGGAGAGTGAAGAGAGAAGTTTCCCAAGGTTTCAAGTATGGTCAGCTGAGATGACACTGATGTCATTAACAGAAAAGGAAAAAGAGAGAATGAAAAAAGAAAAGGATAGAATTTTAAAAATTAAAGTAAATTAATTCAGAGTTAGTTATTTCGTGTCCAGAAAGACAATGAAGTATAAAAGTGAAATTTTCCACTAGTCACTTGGAAAATCTAGAGAAAGTTCATAGCTAGTGATGCAGATTTTGGAGTTATTTTCCTAGACTAAGTATTGCATTCCTGAAAGTGGATGAGCTAGAAGGGCAGAGAATATAAAAAAAGTAGGTCATTGCTTTGAAAATCTAGAGAAAGGTAGGGAGTTGGGGATGGGAAGGGAGGGAAGGAAAATTTAGAGATGGAGGAAGGAGCAAAAGAAATCAAAAACAGAAAGAAAAAAAGAAAGAGAAAAAAATAAGAAAGAAAGAAGGAAGGGAGGGAGTGAGTGAGGGAGAAAAGAAGAAAGATCAGTGTCATGTAAGCCATGAAAAGAGGGAATTTTCACACAGATAAAGTAGTCACCTCAATCAAATGAATTGTGATCATCTAGTGTCTGAAAGTGCCATCCATAACCTCCTTTCACCCCCATTCTGAACCAGAAGCAAACTGATCTAATTGAATTGACCTCTTGGGTCCAGAATTAATTTGGTAGCTCTGAAAAAACTATTTTACTTTGGGAAATTGAAATGATTTAGTGTGCATTCTTTACTGTGCCTAATCATTTTTACATGCTTACAAATTTTAAGTTTCCTGCTGCATTACCTTGAAACCCATGGCTTCCTAAGTAGAGCTTAGTAAAATAGACACATCAAGAGGAGGAACCAAGATGGCGGCATAGGTAAACACCTGAACTTGCTGCCTTGCACAACTACATCAAAACTACAACTAAAAGGCAAAACAAATATCATCCAGAACCACGGGAAGGCTGGCTGAGTGGAAGTCTGACAACTAGAGGGAAAGAGAAAAGCGCATCTAGACTGGTAGAAGGTGCAGAGGTGTGGAAGAGTGGAGGTACAGAGGGGCTCAAAATGGGCTGGCAACTGGGTATGCTGTGGTCTTTTTCAATCGGGAGGGAGATACAAACTCCTGACTACTCTGAACTCCAGTTCCCAGCGAGACTCTGGGGACCCAGACTCATACGGGGAGAAACTGGACTGTCTGGCATCGGGCAGAACACGAGGGCTGCTTTCTCGCAGAGGTGCTCACAACGTTCGTTGTTCCTGCATGGGGCTGCAGGACGCAGAGACTCAGGGACCTATCCAGGGCAGGGTCGATGGGCAACCATTCCTGTTTGCACTGCCCCGTGATTCCCTGAGACCCCCCCCCCAATTTATAATCCCATCCAAGTTGTGTGCAGAGGCTTTTGCATATGAATGGCCTGTCCTTTTGCAACCTAAAATCTAACAAACTGCAGCTGGGTCAAAGAACCCCAGAGCTTCCAAAAGAAGGCCAAAGGCTCATCAGCAGCCTTCATTGCTTCACAGCTGAGACTCATCTGGGCACCTCCAAACCCCAAACAAAGAGGAGGAATCTGCAGATCTCTCTGTAGTTCCTGCTGGGTGGCCTCAGGCAGTGGCTGACTTTGCACCTCCTTGGATATCCAAGAGCCAGTGTACCAGTGGTCAGAGTGAGACCATACCAGATTAAAACTCCTCACATCCATAAGAGACACACTCAGGGGGCAGAATCAATGAGCACCAAAGCCCCACTGAAGCAAGTCCTGCCCCATAAGGGTGTTTCCAGCACAGCAGTTCTCCCATTGTAGACACAACTGGTTCTCACAGCCAATTGGTCTGGAGGTCAATTCCTCCCAGTGATACCAACAACAATCAAGGCTTAACTACAACAAGACTGTGTACACAGCCTACAAAGGCGTCCACCAAGAGCGTCCACCTCAGGTGACTGGGGAGGCTGAGCCACAGGGCCCTATAGGACACCTAGCACACAAAGACACTCTATAAACACAGGGAAGCAGCCAAAATGTGGAGAAAATGAAATATGTCACAAATGAAAGAGTTGAAGAAAAGCAAACTACTGGATATAGAGTTCAAAACCACGGTTATTAGGTAACTCAAGAATCTTCTAGAAACCTCTGAGAAATTTTGTGAGACCCTCAAGGATATAAAAAAGGACCAATTAGAAATTAAGCATACACTGACTGAAATAAAGAATAATATACAGAGATCCAATAGCAGGCTAGAGGATCCCAAGAATCAAGTCAAAGATTTGAAATGCGAAGAAGCAAAATACACCCAACTGTAAAAGCAAAAAGAAAAAATATTCTAAAAATATGAAGAGAGTGTAAGGAGCCTCTGGGACAACTTCAAGCATACCAACATCCAAATTATGGGGGTGCCAGAAGAAGAGAGAGAGCAAGATATTGAAAACCTATTTGAAGAAATAATGACAGAAAACTTCCCCTACCTGGTAAAAGAAATAGACTTACATGTCCAGGAAGCACAGAGAACCCCAAACAAAAGGAATCCAAAGAGGACCACACCAAGACACATCATAATTAAAATGCCAAGAGCAAAAGACAGAGAGAGAATCTTAAAAGCAGCAAGAGAAAAACAGTTAGTTACTTACAAGGGAGTACCCATACGACTGTCAGCTGATTTCTCAACAGAAACTATGCAGGCCAGTGGGAGTGGCAAGAAATATTCAAAGTGATGAGTAGCAAGAACCTACAACCAAGATTACTCTAGCCAGCAAAGCTATCATTTATAATTGAAGGTCAGATAAAGAGCTTCACATATAAGAATAAGCTAAAGGAGTTCATCACCACCAAACCAGTATTATAAGAACTGCTGAAGGGTATTCTTTAAGAAGAGGAAGAAAAAGAAAGAGGTAAAGATAAAAATTATGAACAACAAAGTGACAACAAATACATATCTATCAACAAGTGAATGTAAAAATCAAGTGAATAAAAAATCTGATGAACAGAATAAACTGGTGAATAGAATAGAATCAGGGGCATAGAAAGGGAGTGGACTAACAATTCTAGGGTGGGGGGAACGGGATGTGGGGGGTTCAGGAAGAGACTGGACAAAAATCAAACACCTATGGACCAGGACAATGGGGGAGGTAAGGGCATGGGGTGGGGTGGGAACTGGGTGGAGGGGGAGCTATTGGGAGAAAAAAGAGGAACAACTGTAATAATCTAAACAATAAGGGCGTATTAAAAAAATAAACATGTCAAAATCATCCATATGCATACACAAAAAATGCCAGATATGCTCATAAATATATTTCTTAAATGTGCATTTTATCAAAATTTGGTTCCAAATTTATTGTATAAATACAGCACACCCTCAAGAAATAAGTGATATTGTGTTTGTTTGTTTTTTTTCCCTCTACTGCTATAGATTAATTTGTTTAAACAGATCTCCCACCCTATACCAATCTGTGTCTCCTATTGGTACTTTTCCCCTGGTCTTTTGGTTGATCACTGTCACCCTTTCCTGTCATCATACAGCTGCTACTCTTAGATTACTTTGCAATGAGCTTTCTCCCTCTGTCCTATTAGCTTGTTTGGCTTCCCTCTTCACTGCATCTCAATTTTTTCCCCTTTCATTATCCTTTAGCTGTTAGTCTTGTTCACCTTCTTCATTCTCAATTCCTATAACTGTAATCCTTCTCTATTTTAGTCTGCTGATTTTGGACCCTTTTTCTCCCCAAAACAGGTTTAGAGCCATTTTTTTTTTATATACAACAGTGCATTTTTTATTACCATGTTACTTTTAAAATATATCATCAAGTTGGAGTTTTACACCACAGAATATATTAGTGCTTTCCCTCTTTCCATTTTACTACTGAACTTCCCTTTACATCATATCATCCTACTCTTCCTGGCATTTTACTGCTGTGAGTCCTCCTTGGTGAAGCACCAATGAATCAACATACTTTATTGTACTAAAGCCATTTACAATGGTCAGGCTCATATTTTTTAACACTTCCTATTCTCTCTGTGTGATGGTTCCATCTCAATTCTGCCATGTCTCCATTAGCTTTTCATCTATGCAGTAACACATTATTTATGTATTATTATTTTTTAAATATACTTTATTGATTTTTTACAGAGAGGAAGGGAGAGGGATAGAGAGTTAGAAACATCAATGAGCAAGAAACATTGATCAGCTGCCTCCTGCACACCCCCCACTGGGGACATGCCCGCAGCCAAGGTACATGCCCTTGATGGGAATTGAACCTGGGATCCTTCAGTCCGCAGGCCGACGCTCAATCCACTGAGCCAAACTGGTTAGGGCAACAGTACCTATGTATTAACGATTCTTAGCATTGTACCTTCACCCTATATTTCTCACCTTGCTTTCAAGACATTTATATGTATCTAATGGCATGCCATATGTATATTTTTCGCAAGATACTAAAAGTTTAATCTGACCTTACCATATATAACTATTCCCTTTGACCTAAAATCTGGTTCACCTAACTCTACCTTCAGCACTGTGATACCGTTATAACATCCAGGTTATCATTTAACAGGAAAGGAGCAAAGGGAAATCTAGATAATATAAGCATGCCATTTATACAGCTTTGCCAGGAAGCTGCAATTAACATTCTCCAAATGTGTTCCCTGAAAATCACTGGGGAAGGGAAGGGGCAATAGACACATGCCCTGTAAGGTCTGGGTGATGAGAAAATGCACTTATCTGTCAGTCACACCTAATAACAAGTCAGTGGCCAGAATAGGTGTGGCCACTGCAAGCACAGGAAGATTTTATATTTAAATTCCTGAACAAAGGAGCCCTCTCTCTCTCTCTCTCTCTCTCTCTCTCTCTCTCTCTCTCTCCCTCTCTCTCTTTTTCCCTTTTGCTGCTAGCACCTGATTTTGGCTTGCAGGGCTCTCACATTCTGCACTTGCCTACACGGCCCACAGCTATGTGGACTCCAAACAATGGACTAATGGACTATGATTACCATAATGCTCTGTGGACTCAGTTCCACCATGGAATAGAAACTCTGGCCACTGGCCCTACTTTGGGCTCTGCTGCAGCCGAGCTGAAGATTTTCCAGGACTAGTTTAAGGACAATGGGGCTTTGAAACCTGAGAAATAAAATTCCACGCCAATGAATACCATTCAATCTACCATGACAGTCTTAGCAAATTCATTTTCTCAAGATATCTCAAGAGTCGCACCACTCCCACTAGATTCAGGGAAATTAGACCCACTGATTTCTCTGGCAACAAATGGTACTATCCACACATTCACTAACCAAGACCTAGGACTTATCACTGGAAAGGATTATTCAGATGACATGTGTGTGTTTTTAAACACACAATAGGACCAAAAATCTGTATTAAATGTGCCTTGACTTTTATATGTCTTTATGTTCTTTTCTTCTGCAAGACATACAAAGTTCTTTACATTTCGACATCAATTTTATGGAGAGATGCCTTTTGTTATATTTGTAAACTCTAGAAAATTATAATGGGAATCTTCACCTTTCCCTGGGTTTTACATAGAAATCATATAGTTTTGATGTTATGTTGTCTATTGGTACTAGCCATTGTTGAATGTATACATCATCATTTTTAGACAAATTTGTTTTTACCTCTTTCATAAAGTAATTACTTAGAAGTGTTAAATTCTTTGTTAAAAGTCAATGGCCAATTTTATTGGAGGAAATCACAGAACCATTATTATATTTATGTACACTTTGAATTTTCAAGAGAGAGGCATATAATATAGCATTTCACAAAAATATCATCAGAGTATTTTTTTAAGTGACAACTGTTACCTTATCCTATCTAATAATAGACAAACATGGTAATTAACTGTACCTCCGACACACTTCCCATTGGCTAATCAGGGTGAGATGCAAATTAACTGCCAAACAAGATGGGGGCCGGCAGCCAGGCAGCTGAAGCAAACAGGAGGCTTGCTTGCTCCAGTGATGGAGGAAGCCAAGATCCACCACCTGCTGCGTCCCAGCTCTGAGCTGCACTCTAAGAAACAATGTTGTAATTATAGAAGCTAAACAAACCCCAGAAACCAGCTTTCAGCCAGCCAGGCCTCAGAGCTGGAGCTGAAACAGTGTTTCATTTATAGAAGCCAAACAAACCCAGATACCTGCTTTCAGCAGCCGAGGTCTCAGAGCTGGAGCAGAGCCTCAGAGCTAAAGACAGCTCTCAGCTCCAGTGACAGCCATAGAAGGTAAATAAATCCCAGAATAAAAAAAAAAGAAAAAAAGGAGAGGATGGGAGCTTCAGTCACCCGCCAGCCTGAAAACGGCCCTCAGCCCCTCACCCAGACTGTCCAGGCACCCCAGTGGGGACCCCCACCCTGAAGGCGGTGTGACGAGCTGCAAACAGCCATCATCCCCTCATCCAGGCTGGCCAGGCACCCAAGAGGGATGCCCACCCTGATCCAGGACACCCTTCAGGGCAAACCAGCCAGCCCCCACCCATGCACCAGGCCTCTATCCTATAGTAAAAGGGTAATATGCAAACTGACCCTAACAGCAGAAAGACTGGGAATGACTGGTCACTATGACACACACTGACCACCAGGGGGCAGACGCTCAATGCAGGAGATGTCCCCTGGTGGTCAGGGCGCTCTCACATGGGAGGAGCTCTTCTCAGCCACAAGCCAAGCTGATGGTGGTGGTGGGAGCCTCTCCTGCCTCCTCAGCAGTGCTAAGGATGTCCAACTGCAGCTTAGGCCTGCTCCCCGCTGGCAAGTGGACATCCCCCAAGGGCTGCTGGGCTGCCAGAGGGATGTATGATTTCCATCTTAGGCCCAATCCCTAGGGGAGCAGGCCCAAGCCAGCAAGTGATCATCCCCTGAGGGGTCCCAGACTGTGAGAGGGCAAAGGCTGGGCTGAGGGAACCCCCTACCCCCTCAAGTGCACAAATTTTTGTGCACCAAGCCTCTAGTATAAAATAAATATCTAGCAACTACTATCATATATCAAATCATTACCAGTTTTGAAAATGCTGATTTAATTTTCATTGTTTCTACATTATCACACGATATTTCCTAGATTGATTCAATTAGTAAGTATTACATATTATAGAAGCTAAACTTCCACAAGAAGGTAAAATCATTTTTGAGCCCTAGCTGGTTTGGTTCAGTGGACAGAGCATCAGCCTGTGGATTGAAGGGTCACAAGTTCGATTCCATCAAGGGCACATGCCTGAGTTGCCAGCAAGATCCTCAGTAGGAGGTGTGCAGGAGGCAGCAAATCAATGATTCTCTCTTATCACTGATATTTCTATCTACCTTCCTTTCTGAAATCAATAAAAATATATTTTAAAAAATAAAATCATTTTTTAGTTTGGTTTGTGGAAACTAGAGTACAAATAAGATAATTTATTCAAAAAGACACTACCTACTAATTCATTCTAAAATATGCACAGTATATTTGGACCTTTGTTTACAATTCCTTCAGAGTGTTTATCTTCTCTGTTGGCTTGGAAATACCATATTTTAAGAGAAGGAGTCAAAGTCAGATGTCTGAGGTTCAATAAGGGGAACTAAAGCATTCAATAGAATAGTGCCACTAGAGCCACTCATTACTACTAAGGACAGGATGACAAGCAATTAGGAACAAGAAGATACTTCCCATCAAGTAGTTAAACTTCCTTGTAAAATACTATAGCGGAAGATGTCCTATTTGAAGAGAAAGTTATCCAGAAGATTTGGTCCTTTCTATAGGTATGGCCAGTGTCTTTTATATCTTCAGGTGATTTTAAGTTTTTTACTTTAAGATATCAAGCTTGAAAATAGAGCTATGAAAGGTTTTAGATGATTAATGTAGTGTTTCTCTCAGAATTCATTGTTCTTTCACATCAATACTTTAAATTACTTATCATTGGGTTTCATACCCATTCCATTTTCTCTTGAATAATCTCTTTTGATTGAAATAAGACTATAAAAAAGAGAATTTATTTTCCAATATACATAATTAAAAAGATTTTGGGTAGGAGGGCTTTTCAGGGTTGTTTTTACTTTTGTATTTTAAATGAAAAGTAATATTATAGTTATTAACTTTAAAAATACATGACTTTCCTTATTAATACAATTTACATATAGTAAACCAAGTTGTTCATGAAACCTGTTAGAGGAACTATATGTTTTAAATGTAATTTAGATAAGTATCAAAAAGAGATTCTTAATCTATATTGGTTAAGGAACAAAGAAAATAAATTTGACAAAAGCAGTGCATATTGTAGTTTCTGACAGTTTATAAGAACTCATGAACTTCAATTTACAATGATTTGAAGTCTTCAAGAACTGGTTTTCAACAAACTGTCACTATGCACACTCATTTACTGTGAAAAAAACAGACTCACCTACAGATAGATAGAGTTAGAAGGGGAGAGAAGAGAGACCCACACAGAAAATGGAAATCTTGAATATTTATATATGTTATTCTATGTATTTAATGTTTGGCAACTGCTTTTAAATTGCAATAACTTATTACCTAAATTCACTATATTTTTATTTTAACACTCTTAGATTTTAATAGAAAGGTATGTGTGAATCTGAATATGGAGATAGATGTCATGAAATATCCAATGTTATTTCATAGGAGGCAATCTTATTAACACATGAACTCTAAAATAAAAGGCTTAACTATAGATACATATGCAATCACCTTCCTTAGTAATAACATGCTATAAAATTATTGAAACAGGAATTTTTGGTGGTGAAAAAGACAGGTTTTAGGAAATTTTAGAAATTTTGGAAATTAAGGGGACCATGGAAGAAACACAGGGCTGCAGAGCAGCAGAAGGTATAATTCCATAGAATAGGGAAGCTGAAAAGCTGCAACAGGTACATTTCCATAGAATGAGGGGCTAGGAACAGCAAAATGTCTATTTTTACAAAATAAAGGGGAGGAAGCCCTTCATCCAGAAGAAGAAGAAAGCCCAAAGGGAATAGGAAAACAATAAGGAAGGAGTGGGGGAGGAGAACCTCACATGTCCCATGTGAGGTTCAACCTTTGAGCTCAGGAGTTACTATAGTAACCAGTCCAGGGGAATAGTGACCAACCAGAGGGGATATCAAGGCACCAGGATCTGCAGCCTTTATAAGCCACAGGGAAAAGGAACTCAGTGGGACCTTTTCCCCCCTCCTCATGTGGGAGTCCATTCTGTGGGACTCTTTCCCTCTCCCCACGTGGGAATCTGTACTTGTTCATCAATAAATCTCCACCTTTGCTAAACTACCCTCTGTCTGTTGATTCATTCTTCAACTCTGGTAGACAAAGAATCCAGGTTCCAGTCCAAAAATTCCATTTCATTATAAAACATTTTAATTTTCAAAACACTTTTTCTTTGTACCTACTAGCAATACAACTATAGCTCAAAATAAAACTTATTCTTATAAACAGGTCAAGGTATGCATTAATTATTCAATACAATTTTATTTAGATGACACACTTTCATACTTAAATAAATAATACCATCTTTGGCCTATAGCTAGGAGCATGACTTGAATTTTAATGAAATTAAGCTAAGCAATATTGTAATAGAAAAAGGATGTAAATATATTATTTTCTTTAATTCCTGCATTTTTCATTCTTTTATGTTCTTGGCCCTGTAGCTATTAATATAATATTCATATTGTACAGGGAATAATGCAAAACAAATTTGAAATGGTGAGTGTGCTTAAGAGCCTCATAGGAACATTTATATCTATCTTCTTAGAACTGAAAGTTTATTTTATTTTTTCACTGCCTCCAGTTTATAGCAATTGAGCACCATGTGAAGACCCTGCATAGCTGGCCAAGTAACTTAGATATCACATACAAAGGGAAGGGAAGAATACTTTTTTTGTAAAGCACATTGTCACAGGCCTCACTATAAACGGCAATGTGGTGGCTTAATATAACTGAAATAATGTGAAACTTCCTTTATAAAACTGGATTTAATTTTTCAGTCTTGTATCTGATGTAACAGTGAAGTATCTTAATATAAAATTTTTATTTGATGCTGCTACAGGTCAGTGCTTATGTGAAAGTCGTACAAAGCAAAAAAGCCTCAGGCTCTCAAGTCCCAGAGGCAATGTAGTAAGTGGAAGATGGTGATAGTTAAACATGCCTCCTCATCTTTACTCAGATATTTGAATACTGCTTGACAACTCCTGGGTTATTTTTATTCTTTCTTAACCTCAAGATTTGACTCTAACAAGAAATGTATTTTCTTGCTTTCAACATCTTTCAATTTTCTATTTGCTTCATCCTACTGTCAGAACCCCTGTATGGTCTTAATTCTTTTTTAACTTTCAGATGATTTTCCAGTCTCTAACATATGAAGGAAGGTGATTGCATTTGTATCTATAGTTAAACCTTAATATATAAATCAATTCTATAAAAAAAATAATACAAATAAAATCCCCTATCTGCTATAAATAAAGATAACACAATAGGACCTTTCTAGGTCTCCAAAAAATACTGAGCAGTTCAAAAAACAGAAATGGATCTGCAACAATATCATGCAATAACATATTACCAATAACAATACATATTTTAGAAAGGAAAAAAAAAAGATAAACCATGGCAATAGCAAATACTATAAAATAGACCTAACAGGAGAAACTTGAGAAAATAGCACAACTTTCTTTTCCTACCACATTGGTGCTTATGGCAGATATTACCACTGTTTGCCAGTGTCTAGTTCTCCTCTATGTCTATGTGCACTAGATCATCACAGTTACCTTGATGGTGGGTTTAAATGACATGCTCTGCCCAATAAAACCTGAGTGGCAGTGATATGTGGTATTGGAGGCAGATACATTTTAGAAGCAGTTCCAATGATAGATATCTACAGAGTGTAGGAAGGAAATAAACCTTGGTATTTCTAAGATACTGATATTTTGGAGTTATTGCTGCCTGTATTGATTGATATAGTACCCTAAGTCTACTTTTCAGCTCCCAGGTAAGAGAAAATATAGTTTTCATTGCTTCACCTATTTATTTTGAACCTGGAATCTGTGCATAAGATATAAAGGTAATGGCATTAAACCCTCCGCATAATAAACCTTACAGAGAGGAAATTGTGTAGAACTTCTTTAGTCTCATATTCTCAAATGATAATATCGGACTTAAAAGCTATATTTTATAAAGTATCTCAATCAAGTGCACATAGAAAAGCCTTAGTTGACCAAAACATTTTGTAACTGACATTATATATAGTCATTTTACTATCATTTTCTCACATATTATGTAATAAAAATTTGGTATTTTGTGAAAAGTCATAAAAGAGCATAACACATTTTAAACATTCTCTATTAACTAGCAAGGTGGAACATACATCTTGTTTCTGATGTACCAGTCTTTGATTGAGTCAAATATTTTGAAAGCCTTTCCATCAATAAGGATTAAATCAGATACTCTGGTAATTCATTCCTCATACACGCAGATGGATGGGGTTTTATTATAGATAAATTTATAAGCATAAAATAAGTGCTAAAACTTTAAGAGAAAGTAAATAAGAAGAGATAAAATACCCTATATGTTGGTTGAGATTTAAATACCAAAATTATGTTTGGCTTATATAAATAAATGAAGAAATCATTTCCAATATATATAGTTATATAGAGCTATTTGTTACCTTATCTGTCAGGGACAAATCACACACACACAAACACACACATACACACACACACACACACACACACACACACGCACGCACACACACTTAAAAGATCTGTATTTTTTTAGCCCAATAATCCTAAGAAAAATAGAATCAGTACAATATGGAAAACCTTGAAGTCAATCTAAACATGAAAAAAATAAAATTGCCATTAATGATCTAGTATTTTTTAGTAAGTTATAAAGTTAAAAGTTCATTTGTACTGTATACTAGAGGCCCGATGCACAAAACTTTGTGCAAGAAGACGCCTTCCTTCCCCTGGCAGCCAGCACCACCTTGGCTCTGGCCGTTGCCACTTTTCCACCTTGGCTCTGGCCCGGAGCTCCCTTTCCGCCTTCACTCTGGCCAGGAGCCCACCTTCTGCCTTCTCACACTGCCCAGAGGCCCAAAGCTGCCGGGGCAGGGTGGAACGTCTGAGTCGTCACCATGGTGACAACGCAAGCATCCTGGCCTGGCCGCCACCATCTTTGTCACGTAAATTTGCATATCCCCTCTTTATTGTCTGTGTGTGCCGCCATCTTTGTCACAAAGTGATGGTCAATTTGCGTATTCCATCTTTATTAGATATGATAGTTTTCTTAAGACATGGGCATATTTGGGCAACATTTTATGGTTTTAGTGCATGAAGACAAGCTCTGGACCTAGGTTGCCTTGTTAAAATGGTACAGCACTATATTAGCTGTGTGACCTTGAGAAGTATGTTACATAGCCCTAATTTACAGTTTCCTTGTATGATAAATTATAGTACCTAGTTCATATGCCTATTTTGAGGATTAAATAAACTGCAACAAAGGAAAAATCCCTAGAACAGAATAATTGCTCAATATACCTGGTATATTAACACATTTCGTACCGCTCAGGAGTTTTCTCGTGTTTTGTGTGTCATCTGTTAAGGACCGCTCACGAGTGTTCTCGTTTTTCATGCCCATGGAAAAAGGAGTGAATCCAGATACTTATGTAAATTTTGTTTGGTCCCTCTTCATAGAGGAAAATGTTTTACGCAATACCATACATTAAAAAAGTACTAGAAACTTTAATTGTTTAATTGTTTTTGTAAATAAAAATGTTATAATTATTGAAAAACAACACCTAAAGTGCATTATGATCATTTAAATAACCTGCAGTTTGCCCAAAAATGTGCAGTCCCTGGCGTATGTCTTAGAGATTTCTATGCGGTACGCAATGTGTTAACTATTGATGTTGGTATTTTCTGAACAGGAAAAGAATTACAGTAACTGATGTGTGCTATGATGTGATAATTATCCTACATAATAAAAGCTTAATATGCAAATAGCCCAAAAGGTGGAACAACCAAATGGCGGGGGGCGGGGCCGGTGAGCAGGTGGTGCCAGGTGCGTATCAGTGGGCAGAGGGAGAGGACAGCAATGGGGGGAGGAGGTGGCAGCCACCAGCAGCAGTGGAGGGGCGATGGGGGATGGTCAGGGCCGTGCTGGCTGGCGCTGTCATCTGATTGGCTGTCCGATAACCTCCCGTAGAGAGAGGCCTGCAGCTGCAGTGTGATGGGGGCAGCACCATCCCCTGATTGGCCCACCTGGTTGCCTAATGCAGATGGATGTCAGACTGTGGCTTAGACCCGCACCCCATGGGTAACGGGTCTAAGCCATCAGTAGGACACCCCCTGAGGGCTGCCAGACTGTGAGAGGGCACAGGCCAGGCTGAGGGACTCCCCCTACCCCAAGTGCACAAATTTTCATGCACCGGGCCTCTAGTTGCTATAATAAAAGAGGAACTACTTTCAACTCTTAATTTTCTAAATAGTTCAAGTCTGACTTTTTGAGGTAATAGGTGAGATTGAACAGCTTCATAAAAGGTAATATAGAATTACTATTCCATTTCCAGGGGCATGTTGAATGAACTTATAATAGGCTGAATCTAGGAGTTACTCATAAAAGGCCAGGTAGCAGATTTTACAGTTGAAGGCGCTCATGTAAATTATGGTGTGATGTGCCCAAGTTATTCTCAGTATAAAATTATGCAGAAAGATGCAGAGACTATCTCAGGCTGGTAAAATTCAATTCAGCACAATGTCGCATACACAGCAACCTAGTAACAAAAGGGGCACATGGCTCCCTCTAATGCAATACCAGAGGAATTTTGTTCTCTATTTCAATCTTGCAATTTTCTCTGAGTTTGAAATGTTTCAAAATTTAAAGTAACAAACTAGTAGTTCTGAAAAAAATGGAAAAAATCTGCCATGTTTAATTTTTTTTGTTTACAATTAAAAGAAACCGAAGAAAAATGTGGAACTTAATTTTAAATTATCTCTGCTTTTGTACATTTTTGAAATGTTAATCATGTACTTTTTAAAATTCAGGAACATATTTTGTTTCTTTCAAAAATTTTGTACATGAATTAAATGATC